>NC_000075.6:5300000-5902500 GCF_000001635.26 Mus musculus
ATCTTGTTTGAGCAAGGCAGTTCTTGTGTATTTATACAAAACTTTCTGAGTCTGTGTCCAAGTCTTATCTCCCTAGTTAGGTATGAAACCTAATTCAAGTGTCTAGTGCACTTATTCCCATTTTTTCTGGACATTTTAGCTGAACAACCCCCAAAGATAAACTTGTCATTCTTCCCCATTCTACTTCTTAGCAGTTTTCTTAGTCAATGCTGTCATCACTGACAGTTGTTCAAATCTGAAACTCAAAAATGCAGTCTGACTACTTCTTCCTGCTTCTAACTACTTTCAGTCTGTGTCTAGGTTTTCCTCTCTCAAGTTTTCTATCACCTTATCATACACCAATTATCAAAGCACATAGTAGCTGCCAACCATGAATCTCTATAGTTATCTGTGCCTGCAATAATTTTCTTGTTCACTAGAAGAAAAATGGTTATCATATGCCAATTATATTCCAGATATTATACTATAGGGTGTTCAAGAATAATAAGTATGACAAGTTAGACTTCTTACTGAACTTAAGTTGCATAAATAAATATTAAACAAATATTTATTTAAAACTATCCCTGAGTTAAAGCTACCTACCAGCATTTCAGGCATAGTAACAATAATGCAAACTCTTATTAAGATAACATTGAATGCTATAAGAAAGTCAATATTCATATTTGTTCTTACATAGTAGAAGACTGTTTTTTTATTCATATGATTATAAAATAGTCATTCTTAATGAGCAAGGAGCTCTGTTCCATGCCAGACATCTTCCACACCTACAGCCAACAGTACTAACAGAACTATGTTCACAGTAAACCTGTAAGAGACATTGCAAAGAATGTGAGAAGATTATTTGTGGAAGACTTTGTAAGCTCAGCTTAGATGTGTCACACACCAAACACATGTGTGGCTTCTATTGGCTACAGCTGATCACTCAGACAGGCTATGTTCTGGAATGATGATAACAATGACAGATTGGTGGTGCAGGGTGGGGGCATCCTACAGATACTGAGTACAGATTCTGAGAGTATACAATCAACTTTACTATTAAAAAGGCAAAAATAGGCTTCATTTCACACAACACAGAATTCCCAAAGAAAATATTTATGTCCCAAATGACAAAACACCTATCGAAGTGGTCTTCTCTGAAATGGCTCCTCTACATTATGGAAGCTGAGGCAGTCAGCACACACCACACCCCTTATTAATTTATTTCTTAAGAAATAACTAAAGCGGCATGTTATAACAGCAGTTTTCCACCATAGTTCTGAAGTAATTTCATTGAGAAGACAATTCTTTCTCACCAGGTGAGAAAGTCAAGTGTTTAAAAGAAAACCAATTATACTACTGGCTCTATTAGTATTAGTTGTGATCAACCCATGTGTTTTCTCGGATATTTCATCTGATGTGATATTCCCATTTAACTGAATATTTTATTGTGTCATTTAAAAAAATCTCTAATGTAAATAAAGTTTGCTTAGTTTGTTGTTGGTTTAGACATATTTGTGCAGAAGCCAGACACATTTAATCAATTAATAAATATTTCCACATTTTCCAGTATACTAATTCTTAGTGTGTACTCTTTTCTACAATCAACCCGTTTTTGTGACTTTGTTCAACAATTTATCTAAATGCCTTTTATAATTAGTTAAAACCTGCCCATTTTGATTGCTTAATTTCTGTTCTCCAGGTACCTTTGTAAATTATTTCTGTTTTAAATATACCAAGTTTATATCAACTTATTTAGAAGTATATCACATTGTTCGATGATATGAACTTGCAATCCAATAAAAGCCTCAGGAACTATTGTCATAAACTATTGTAAAATCACTTTTTTATAGATAGATGCAGTCAATATGAGTGATATACATTCACAAAACTTGTTTATTAACTTTAACACTTACCATTCTATTCTAGCTTTCTTTCCTTCTACTTCATGTATTCAGTATTGTTCCTTCTTTGATTAATGTGGAAACACAATGGGGAGTGATACTGGGTCAGAGGATCATTTCTAAAAAGTACTTGATGTCTAATATTGTGTATAATTTTTTACAAATTAGGTAAACATATTTTTGAATTATTACTGTGATCACATAAGAAATATTTTCTACCCACCCCCACCACTTAAAATTTTATCCTAGTCTCAAATAATTTCTAAAATAAATATTAAACATTTTAATACTCCTTGCTTTGTTTTTATCTAAATTATTTGTCAAAATATTAATCCCAAGGCAGATCCTCCATCACATCATTAGGGATCTCTCTGACTTGGAATATGTTCCATTAACTATGATCAGTATCTTGTTCTACAATGTGGTATTGAGCCCATGGTTGCCCTCACCCAACTTCACATGTAGCTAAGGCTGTAAGAGATTAGATTTGAGACCACTAGAGTTGAATGCACCCATATGCATTTTTCTTCTTACAGAAACAAAGGAAGAACAGAACAAAGAAGATGGCACATTTCCAGGACTGACTGGGACCCTCAAGTTTTGCCCTTTAGAAAAAGCCCAGAAGTTATGGAAAGAAAATCCTTCAGAGGTGCTGTGCTCCAGAATCTAGGATGGAACAAGCTGAAGAACCCTGAGGCCATCCTGAAGGGTGGTGGTTCTGTGTCATAGCCAAGTTCGTTGCAATGTCCCAAATTTAGAGATTAGAACCTAAGTCAGATGTGGATCTACTGTTACTTCTACAGTCTATGAAACACCCCCCCCCACACACACAAACAAACAAAAAACAGTTTGACAATTTAAATATCCTAGCTACAACCTCTTCATTTTTTAAAATTTCACTTTCAAAATTAAGGAGAGATGCTGAGAGCCTACCAGGTGTTTTCTAGACTCCATTAGTTCTCATGAATTAAGATACAATTTCCTTCCTAGTGTTGATCTAAATTTAACAAGGTTGGTTTCTTGAAAGGACTAAGAAAAGCAATTAGAAACTGTCATATGTCATACATAAAGTAGATAATGAATTAAGCAAGGCTGTTCATTCAATCTTTTCATACAGATTTATCCAATAATGAATACAACCACTCGTACACGTCTTGCCCTCATTATCTGCAACACAGAGTTTCAACATCTTTCTCCGAGGGTTGGAGCTCAAGTTGACCTCAGAGAAATGAAGTTGCTGCTGGAGGATCTGGGGTATACCGTGAAAGTGAAAGAAAATCTCACAGCTCTGGTAAAACTTCTCAAGATATAGAAAGTGTCCATGTCTTTCTTCCCCTTAGAAAATGCTAGAAGAGATGTTACAGAAGCCTTGCTAGTTCTGTACTGGTGATATTCTGTGGTGACTAACCGATAATATTAGACATGGCTGTCAAATTCAAACATGGTTTAGCCATGTAACATCCAATTGCAAAATATTTCTATCAACTCAATAATCTCAGGATGAGATTATAAAGTTTTATATAAAAACTTGCTTTATATAAAATTAAAAATTAGAAATTTTCATTTCCATGTCACTGACTTTTGTGTATTTATTCAAGGACTCCTTTTACTGTCCTTAGAGAAGTCAAAGTGTAAAATCACTGGTCTTGTCTCTTATAGGAGATGGTGAAAGAGGTGAAAGAATTTGCTGCCTGCCCAGAGCACAAGACTTCTGACAGTACTTTCCTTGTATTCATGTCTCATGGTATCCAGGAGGGAATATGTGGGACCACATACTCTAATGAAGTTTCAGATATTTTAAAGGTTGACACAATCTTTCAGATGATGAACACTTTGAAGTGCCCAAGCTTGAAAGACAAGCCCAAGGTGATCATTATTCAGGCATGCCGTGGAGGTAAGTGCTGATGGTTTAAAATAACAGGGCATTCCCATTGAGACTTTATCATTTATAGATAGAGAGTACTCTTCAGTGTTTGGGGTTGATTCCTGAATATCAAACATCTATTTTACCACTCATATATCCTGTGGATTTTATTTCAAACTGGTAAATATTTGCTTCATTTTCCACTAAAGAATATCACTATTAATAGTCAATACATTGATCTTTTGGTACTATTGGAAAAATTATTAAGGGAAAAAAATTTTTGAGACATGGCTTATAACAAATATTTTATACACATGTGTATTTTCATATTATAAATAAAAGACAGACTAATATGTTTAGAAATAGAGTTTAAGAGAATTTCAAGACAGCAATAATTCCCTTGGAAATTGTTAGTAATATGAAATCATCTTTGAATTTCAAGAGAAACAAGGAGTGGTGTTGTTAAAAGATTCAGTAAGAGACTCTGAAGAGGATTTCTTAACGGATGCAATTTTTGAAGATGATGGCATTAAGAAGGCCCATATAGAGAAAGATTTTATTGCTTTCTGCTCTTCAACACCAGGTAAACAGTTTTTATACAGGTCACTTTTCTCTCTGTTATTGTTAGAAAGAAGGACTCTATACATTGCATTATGCATTACATAAGACTCTTTTTAATTTATATTTATTTTGTTTATTTAGAAGTTATTATTTTTATTAGATATTTTCTTTATTTACATTTCAAATATTATCCCTTTTTCTGGTTTCCCCTCCCAAAGCCCCCTATCCTCTCCCTCCTTCCCCTGCTTACCAACCCACCCACTCCTGCTTATTGGCCCTGGCATTTCCCTTCACTGGAGCATAGAGCTTTCACAGTACCAAGGGCCTCTCCTCCCACTGATGACCTACTAGGCCATCCTCTGCTATATAAGCAACTGGAGCCATGAGTCCCACCATGTGTACTTTGGTTGGTGGTTTAGTCTCTGGGAGCTCTGGAGGTACTGGTTGGTTCATATTGTTGTTCCTCCTATGGGGCTTGAAACCCCTTCAACTCCTTCAGTCTTCTTTTGTTTCCTGAACTTTCCATTTTTTGAGGCCTACATTCTTTTACTCAAATATATCCTTAAGGCCTTGCATCTAATTAAATAGCTTACAAATTATATTACTGAATATGGTTACACGTTTCAGATATAGCCTACACCTATATTGGGTAAACCATGCCTTGATGTATATCTCACTACATTTTTTTCTCCAATGATAAAAATCACAATGGCTCTTGATATATTCTCAGACCATAGAGCCTTACTGAACTATTGGCTACTGATAAATTCTGGCACATGGATAATCATATGAAGAAATATACCAATTAGTAAGCCCATAAGACTATTGTTACATAGTTTATCCTCGTGGTCACTCTGACATTCTTAATTATACTCAGTGAATCACTAAAAATACAACAGACATGCATACAGTAAAGAGACATATAAGGGAGAAGGGTTTGTTAATGAGTGTAAGGATATTAGAGAACAAGTCATAAACATTTTACAAAAGAAAGAAATTGAAATTTAACTTAAAAATACCACTCCAAAGCACCCACAGGTTTCTAGCTTAAGAATGCAGCCAGCTTTATTATTAGACTTAACTGTTCCTTTAAATCATTTCCTTTTGTCTTGTACCATATATAGATCTCTAGATCTCCAATTCTAGAGTCTTCTGAACTCTTGCAGTCCACCATCTGAATTCTGTCACCCTTTCTTTTGCCTTCTTCACTATTCATTATAAGTGAATCAGACTCTACTCTTCCACTACCAAGCCTGTATAAACTCCAACCATATTAGGACTTTTAAAAAAATAACCTGTACTTTCAATGTGCAAAGTGCTTTCAGAAACACCTGCCTCTACTTTTTCCATTTATTTTCTTTATCTTACTCCGATATCTGTGGTGTGCCATCTCTTCTTCAAGTATCTCTTTTAGTAGACATAATTATCTTCATCTTATAGTTAAGAACATTGCATTTAAAAATGTACAATGAACTTCTATCACAGTCATTATATTGAACCCTAGAGTCACACACTCAGATTTTTATTCTCCCAAACTTAATAACATTATCTTCTGTAGTCAGCCTAATTTTCTATTAGATTTTTACCTTCTTGAAATCAGAAGATACACTGTCTTAATATCTGTATTTTTACAACAACCATCTTTAGTAAGAGGGAAAATATACTCATTGAATTTTGTATACACTGAAAAAATAGCAGGCAGAATATAGAATAGAGTATAAGCTCTATAATCTGTCCACCTAGAGTGGAAAGGCTAGATCTGTATCAAGGGTTAGGTCTATCCTAATATTTGGAATGTAATTTATTCTCAGATAATGTGTCTTGGAGACATCCTGTCAGGGGCTCACTTTTCATTGAGTCACTCATCAAACACATGAAAGAATATGCCTGGTCTTGTGACTTGGAGGACATTTTCAGAAAGGTGGGGTTCTATATGCTTTATCAATTCTATTTTATTGGTCTTTAGCTCTTCAAACTGCTTCTAATGGTAAAGTTCATATTGTCATTTTTATAAAAAGAATATTTATTTATTTATTTATTTATTTATTGGTTAGTCAACAATCCATACATGGTGTCAATGTTTTATAATCAGAAACCTTAAGAAATAATCATATATATTAATATATATCTTTACCTTGGTAGAATATGGAGCAGATTCTAATATCCCTGGGCCCATCATATTTGTCAGCTACAGAAAGAAAGTTTAATAATCTGGCAAATATTCTCATAACTTTTGTTTTTATAAGTGCCATGAGTTATTGTTTCATTGTTTATTGTCATGCTAGTCAATGCAGTCTTTGTCCATCTTGATTCGAGATCCTACTCTCTGAAAATTATGGCTATAAACCTTCCTTTTACTTCTAGGTTCGATTTTCATTTGAACAACCAGAATTTAGGCTACAGATGCCCACTGCTGATAGGGTGACCCTGACAAAACGTTTCTACCTCTTCCCGGGACATTAAACGAAGTATGTCATACCAATGCCTTTGTACACTTGTGTGTGTATACGTGTGTGTGTGTGTGTGTGTGTGTGTGTGCAGTAGGGGGAGGTTGGATGAAGACCACTGAAGTATAGTAAACAACTGATCCTGATCCAAGTTTCTACATTTGGTATATTATATAGAGAAATCAGGAACAGACTGAAGGGACTGCTTGTTTTCTTAATATTCTCAGATTTTGTGGTTGGTCCTATCTCAGGTTGGCTGCTATGAGACAAAATTTTAAGAGGCTCTATATGTCTATATTTTATCTTAGTAAGATAAACACTTACACATGCCTTGGGCTCTTCTCTGTTGTGAGTGTATATACCAGCATTACAGTGTTGTGCACTGATCTCAGAAGAATGCTTATGTTTTTGTAATTTCTCTTTCTCATAGGAATCCAGTTCATTCTTATGTACCTATGCTGAGAATCGTGCCAATAAGAAGCCAATACTTCCTTAGATGATGCAATAAATATTAAAATAAAACAAAACAGAAAGGCTATCCTGTTTGTTGTTTCTGTTGCGACCTTATTTTCCTTTATTTGACTTGACTTTCAGACAGAACACAAGAAGAGTAACTCATGTCTTTATTATTGTATTTATTTGTAAAAATTTTACACATGTGTAAAATGCATTCTGATTACTATAACCTCACACACTCTGTAGTACTCTTCTATTCCTACAATTATTCTCCTCTGTACAATTCCTATTCAAACACCTATATCTTTTTTTGTTTGTTTGTTTTTGAGACCCACTGAGTTTAACCAGAATTCACAGTGTAACCATGGAGTGTCCACTGGAGCCTGGTATACACCAAAGACTGTCTCTCTCCCAGAATCCCTCAGTAGCCAGAGCATCAGCAGAGTTCTTAGACTTGGTTCTTAAATGCAGAACTGGCTGAGTGCCATTATTTCTTTTATAATATCATTTGCTTGTCTTTTCCTACAGTCATATAGACACCACAGGTTTCTGAATTCCAAGAATTTAGTGCTCAGAAGAAGAAACATATAAAATATAACTGGGACCATTATAGCCAAAATAATAAATGGAATCTCAAAATGGAGTGTTTACTTATTACTCTGGAAGCCTGGACCAGAACAAAGCAATTTTTATGTGCTATTATCCTTCATGGATTAAAAAATTCATGGATCAAAGAATATTGACTTAGCCCATGAACCTTAAAATTTCACATTCTGATTGAGACTATAAAACAGTCAGTGCCACCAACAACCAGGGAACAATTACCAGATAAGTATGACACTGAGGAGATGGGCGATAGTGGCATTACTTTATCCATTCTCTCAGCAGTATTTGTTAACTGTAGGAGGAGCTGAAGAAGGACACTTTCACAAGAGCCTTTCTAATCCTTCCTATTTAATCCAACGTTCCCCAAAGACTCAAAGTTGAACACACCACAGCATTTGTCTTTTCCCCTTTCTCTAACCATTCCCCTGACATACCTCTCTCCTCAGATCATGTGATCATGCATTCATTATATTGCACCGTGCAAGTGCCCCTATTTGTTCAAGAGGCTACGAACAGGTAGTAGTAATCATCACTCTCAGTAAAAATTTGTCTTGCACAATTAATGAAATGCACCCAGGGTGGACAAAAGGATTGCTCTGAACTATGTCTAATAAAAACGAAGTCTGTAGAAATATGTATAGAAAGGCTGTAGTACCTTGAATTAGGAAACAATTGCTTAATTTTCCAGTAGAAATGAATATGTTAAATTTCATTGACTTAGAACTGATGTTTTAGAAAGCAGAGGTTGAGTTACTGAGAAGCCAGACTAGAATATAAGCAGCACTGTGTCTTACTGGAGCCCTGAAGAATAGAGAAAATGCAAAGGTAAACAACTTCAATTTTTTTTTTTTCTATTTTTGCAGCCGCTTTAGTTGTGTTTGTTTGTTCCCATGACGAAGTGATAAAATTCAGGAAAAGGGAGGCCAGTTTTATGAGTTACAGGGGATTTCCCCACAGCAGTTGATACTTTCTGAGCAGCTCTTTCAACATCTCCTGGAAGTCCCCGCCTCCCTATGCTAAGGAAATGCCCAGTAACTTTCATTTTACTCTGTCAAGCTGTCTTCACGGTGCGAAAGAACTGAGGCTTTTTCTCATGGCTGGTGAGTCTGGGGGCTCTTCCTGAATAGGGGCTTTGACTTGAGTCCTAGAATTTAGACTTTGCGAAAGCAGAGAATTAAAAAAAAAAAATAGTGGTGACAGAGCAGAGCAGTGGCATAAAAGCCTGATTACTGTACTGCCGGAAAGGACTGTTTATTGGGAGTGTGGACATGCTGAGATATATGTAGCTTTGAGCCACAAAGAACTTCATCTCTCAGTTTCCTTTTTGGAAATCAAAGAGGAGGGTAAAGCCAGAATAACACATTAAAACAACTCTAGAAGTCTGTATGAGCTCTAGGACTCTAGAAGTCTGTAATGAGCTCTAGAACTCTAGAAGTCTGTATGAGCTCTAGGACTCTAGAAGTCTGTAATGAGCTCTAGGACTCTAGAAGTCTGTAATGAGCTCTAGGACTCTAGAAGTCTGTAATGAGCTCTAGAACTCTAGAAGTCTGTAATGAGCTCTAGGACTCTAGAAGTCTGTAATGAGCTCTAGGACTCTAGAAGTCTGTAATGAGCTCTAGGACTGTTACATTTTTCTGAGATGCTGATTGGCACATATTTGAAGTCACCACCTATTTCCCAAGCATAGAGTTACTCTCTTCTTCCATTTTAAATGATTCCATTTTTCTTGCTAGATCTCTGCGTCTGCTAAAATCACCACTGTTGTAACTCATTCATGGACTCCTGTCACAATGTTTTGACTCATGTCTTCCTTTCCAGGTCTTAGCCTTCTGTTCTATCCTTAACATTCCTTTCAAATCATATACCCTTCTTACACTCAGAAGCTGAAAAGGCACAGGACTGAGAAATCACTTGGTATTTTGGTAGCAAGTGTTCAAATGCATCTTATAATATTTTTAGCTTTATTCTTAAAATGTGTACGTGAGGATGAACAAAAAAGTTGTATTTGTCAGCTTAGGTCCAATGTCCTTTGGGCAGAGTAAACTTGTTCTCACATGCAAGACACCGACTTTACCTTATCTCTCTGCAAAAGTCTTTTAAAAACGACAAGCGTCTGATCATTGCCTTTTCTGCTGCTGTTGCCCACATTTGACCAAAGTAACCTGTTTCTAACACCCAGCCCCTCCACCTTGCTGTCTATACCAGATACTTTCAAGAAACTTTCAACCTTGCCAGAACAGATACTAGCTCTACACACTATCTTCTCTGGGACACTGTCTTTTAATGGATGAAAGTTTTAAAACATGATGTTTTCTTGAACATACATCAGTCATTTAAATGATTATAGTGTCTTGTACTTTGTTTGTTTGAATAACTATTTTTACCTCTGCCCTATATACTTTAGTGTACAGAGATTGATGTTCAAAATGATATTCCCAAAACTAAAAAATTAGAATTTAAAATGAGATGTTTAATAAAAATTGCTGACTCAGGGGAAAGATAATCACACCTCAATTTGATATCTTCAATGTGCAATATTTCTTGTTTAGTATGCCAAACCTACCTTGTTTATGTTCTATATACTTCATCACTAGGAGTCCTCACTAGGGTAGTCTTAACTCATAGATTCCAGGAAATTTCCACTACACTAGATTTCCACATCACCCCTGCCTAAATACCCTTTAAATCCAATAATTTCTTCCTGTACCCCCACCCTCCGTTATTCTAGCCCTATACCTAATCCCATTGCCCATTGCCATATACCCATTGCCACCCTCCCCTAGTCCACTTGCAAAATCTATATCCCCTTCCCAAGGAGATCAATGCATCCTCTCTAGGGTCCTCCTTGTTACTTATTCTCTCTGGGTTTGTGGGTTGTAGCTTAATTATCTTTTACTAGACATGCAATATCCACTTATAAGTGAATACATACCATGTTTGTCTTTCTGGGTCTGAGTAGCCTCATTCAGGATGATAATTTCCAGTTCCATCCATTTTTATGCAAATTTCATGATGTTACCATTTTTTAACTGCTGAGAAATGCTTCATTGTGTATATACACAATATTTTCTGTATCCATTCTTTAGTTCAGGGACATCAAGGTTGTTTCCAGTTTCTGACTGTTATGTATAAAGCTGCTATGAGCATAGTTGAGCAAGTGTCCCTATGATAAGATGGAAAGTTCTATAGGTTTATCCTCAAGAGTCATACAGCTAGATATTAGGTAGATCAATTCCCAATTTTCTGAGAAACCACCATATTGATTTTCATATTGACTATATAAACTTATGGCATTATAATTATGCTCATTCTCTTAGACATCAGATGATATCTTACTGTGGCTTTAATATTCATTTCCTGATTATTCAAATTACTGTTTTTGTGTTTCTTTGTACATATATATTGGCTACCTGTGTTTTTCTGTGAATTTGTCTGTTCAGTTCCTGTCTCTATGTTCTTACTCGGTTTTCTTGCTATTAAGGCTATTAATAGGTTGCCTCTCTTACATAATCAAGGTATTAGCTTCTCAGATTGCAAATCTGTTCTTCAATTCTACAAGCTGTGTGTTCTTTCATTGTTTCCTTTGGTTCCAGCTGGGTTGCTTGTTGTGAGGAATATTCAAAAAGAATGGCATCCTCCCATACTATACCCAGCTACTCTCTGCCCAGGTGGGCTGGCCATGAACTGGTGGGCAGTGGCCGACCTGTTCTTATCTCATGGAGACTCTGATTCATAGCTCCAAAATGTCTCCACCCACCTCTCTAAGTTTCCACTTGCAGGTCATTATCATGCCAGCCCCATGCTTCAAAATCTCCACGGCCTTTTATGGTGCACATCTGGCAAACCCACACTCGTTGAACCATGAAGGAAAACAGCATACAAATTTAGTTCAGAAACAATGGTAATTCAATCACTGGGTACAGTTAGAATCCTAATCTTGTAAGCCATGTTAAATCTAAGTCCTCTGGTGGTGAACCCTGGCAGATCTGCCATAGAAACCGGGAGACTTTAGCAGTTATATCTTGTCCTCTCCTATCCCTGATCTCTCTCCTGCTTCCTCTTTTCCTCCATCCACCCAGGAATTCCCTTTTTTCATTGGGGAAACATTTACAAGAAGTCACATGAGTAAATGATTCATTCCTATTCCATAAAACCCCTTCTGGGAAAGCAGAAGTAACATCAAAATACAGGCAGCACCAGGGCCATGGACAACTGTTGCTTTGAATTTGCTCATTTATTTGTTGTTTACATTGATTTATATTAAATATTCTTACCTGCTTTAAGGTCATTAGGGTAAAAATCATTACACAGAGTAATGTAAATGGAAATTCTCTCTGTGTTTTTCTGGTGTTAAATAATTACTGGTCTAAACTTTAATTATTGAGGTACTTTTTGTTTGATCTGAGATATAGAACTAATTTCATTTTCTACAAATATATCCATAATAGTATTTATTAAAGAGGCAATCTTTAAAGATGGCAGGTTTACAGTGTTTTGATTGAAAAGTAATTCCACTCTATCATGTGGGATTTCATGTTTGCTTCTCTGTCGGCCTCACTCCACTTTGATTATTTTAGCCTTGTAGTTACATAATCTGTTTTGCCTTCATGTTTAAAGGTTGATTTGTGATTATAACAAAATTTTGTCATTTTTCAATTTCTTTTTCTCCCTACAATCTAGTATATCCATCTTTGCTTCCTTACCCTTCCTCATGATCTAAATCTTCTTGTTTTCTCTCAAACTCATAGCCTCTTTTTTATAATAATTTCTGTTATACATATATTTATTTCAAGTTTTACAATGTGGTATGGAGTGAATTTTAAGTTTTCTTACAACTTTTATTAAAATGAAGCTTGAATGTTGATAGAGATTTCATTGAAATTATAGTTTGTTTTAAATACTTCTGTTCAACAAACACAGGGTATCATTCTATTTATACATAATATTTCATTTCTTTTCTAATATGGATTAGTTTTAATGGTATACATCTTTCACTTTCTTGGCCAAATTCATTCTTGTGCAATTTTTTTGTAGGTACTTTTAGTGGAATTTATTTTTTAGTTACTTTTCAGACACTTAATACCATAGAACAGGTAGCATTTCTATGTTGAATATTTTTGTAATTTTATTGAAAAGATTTCATACAATATTTTCTAATCAATGTTTCCATTGCTTCAATCTCTACTTAACCACCTACTCAACTCCATGCTCATCTTCTCTCACTTTTTGTCTCTCTCTCTCTGTCTCTCTTTTCTCTCTTTCTCGAACTATCTCTCTACCTCTTTCTATTTTATTAGATTTTTTCTTTATTTACATTTCAAATGTTACCCTCTTTCCTAGTTTCCCTCTGAAAATCCCCTGACCCCTCATCCCCCACCCCTGCTCCTCAACCCACCCACTCCCATTCCCTGTCCTGGCAATCCCCTATACTGGGGCATAGAATCTTCCTAGGACCAAGGTCCTCTCCTACCATTGATAATCAGCTAGGCTATCCTCAGGTACATATACAGCTAGAGCCACAAGTTCCACCATGTGTTTTCTTTGATTGGTGGTTTAGTTCCAAGGAGCTCTAGGGGTACGGGTTAGTTATTTTGATGTTCCTCCAATGGGGCTTCAGACCCCTTCAGCTCCTAGACATTTTCTAGCTCACTCATTGGAGACCTTGCGCTCTGTCCAATGGATGATTGTGAGCATCCACTGCTGTATTTACCAGGCACTGGCAGAGCCCCTCAGGAGACAGCTACATGAGGCTCCTGTCAGCAGGCTGTTGTTGGTATCTGCATAGTGTCTGGGTTTGGTGGTTGTTTATGGAGTGGATCCCCAAGTGGGGCAGTCCCTGGATGGTCGTTCACTCAGTCTCTGCTCCAAACTTTGTCTCTGTGACTTCTTCCATGGGTATGTTGTTCCCCCTTCTAAGAAGGATTCTGAGCTTCTGGGCTAATATACACGTATCAGTGAGTGTATATGATGTGTGTTCTTTTGTGATTGGGTTGCCTCACTAGAGATGATATCCTCCAGTTCCATTAATTTGTATAAGAATTTTATAAATTCATTGTATTTAATATCTGAGTAGTACTCCATTGAGTAAATGTACCACATTTTCTGTATCCATTCCTCTGTTGAGGGACATCTGGGTTCTTCCCAGCTTCTGGCTATTATAAATAGGGCTGCTATGAACGTAGTGGAGCATGTTTCCTTATTACCAGTTGGAACATCTTCTGGGTATATGCCCAGGAGAGGAATTGCTAGATCTTCTGGTAATACTATGTCCAATTTTCTGAGGAACTGCCATTCTGATTTCAAGATGGTTGTACCAGCTTGTAGGACTTTTCCTCTTTCTCCAAAACCTCCCCAGCATATCCTTTCACCTGATTTTTTGATCTTAGCCATTTTGACAGGTGTGAGGGGGGGTCTCAGGGTTGTTTTGATTTGCATTTCTCTGATGCCTAAGGATGTTGAATAATTTTTTAGGTGCTTCTTAGCCCATTGGTATTCCTCAGTTGAGAATTCTTTGTTTAGCTCTGTACCCCATTTTTTAATAGAGTTGTTCAGTTTTCTGGATTCGAACATCTTGAGTTCTTTATATATATTGGATATTAGCCCCAGGTATGATTTAGGATGGGTAAAGATTTTTTTTCTCAATCTGTTGGTTGCCTTCTATTCTTATTATCAGAAGCTTTGCAATTTTATGAGGTCCCATTTGTCAATTCTTGATCTTACAGCACAAGCCATTGCTGTTCTGTTCAGGAATCTTTCCCCTGTGCCCATATCTTCGAGGCTCTTCCATGCTTCCTCCTCTATAAGTTTCAGTGTCTCTGGTTTTATGTGGAGTTCCTTGATCCACTTAGACCTGAGCTTTGTACAGGGAGATAAGAATGGATCAATTCACATTTTACCCCAGTTAAGCCAGCACCACTCGTTGAAGATGTTGTCTTCTTTCCACTGGATGGTTTTAGCTCCTTTGTCAAAGCTCAAGTGACCATAGGTGTGTGGGTTCACTTCTGGGTCTTCAATTCTGTTCCATAGATCTACCTGTCTGTCATTGTGCCAGTAACATGCAGTTTTTATCACAGTTGCTCTATAGCACACCTTGAAGTCAGGCATGGTGATTCCACCAGAGGTTGTTTCATTGTTGAGAAAAGTTTTGCTATTCTAGGTTTTTTTGTTATTCCAGATGAATTTAAAGATTGCCCTTTTTAATTCGGTGAAGAATTTAGTTGGAATTTTGATGGGGATTGCATTTAATCTATAGATGACTTTCAGCGGGATAGCCATTTTTACTATATTAATCCTGCTGATCCATGAGCATGGGAGATCTTTCCATCTTCTGAGATCTTCTTCAATTTCTTTCTTCAGAGACTTGAAGTTCTTATCATACAGATCTTTCACATCCTTGGTTAGAGTCACACCAAGGTATTTTATATTATTTGTGACTATTATGAAGGTTCTTGTTTCCCTAATTTCTTTCTCAGACCGTTTATCCTTTGTGTAGAGAAAGGCCATTGGTTCATTTGAGGTAATTTTATATCCAGCTACTTCACTGAAGCTGTTTATCAGGTTTAGGAGTTCTCTGTTGGAATTTTTGGGGGTCACTTATATCTACTATCATATCACCTGCAAATAGTGATATTTTGACTTCTTCCTTTCCAATTTGTATCCCCTTGATGTCCTTTTGTTGTCGAATTGCTCTGGTTAGAACTTCAAGTACTATATTGGATAGGTAGGAAGAAAGTGGGCATCCTTGTCTAGTCCCTGATTTTAGTGGGATTACTTCGAGTTTCTCTCCATTTAATTTGATGTTGGTTACTGGTTTGCTGTAGATTGCTTTTATTATGTTTAGTTATGGGCCTTGAATTCTTGATCTTTGCAAAACTTTTATCATGAAGGGGTGTTGGATTTTGTCAAATGCCTTCTCAGCATCTAATGAGATGATCATGTGACTTTTGCCTTTGAGTTTGTTTACATAGTGATTACGTTGATGGATTTCCGTATATTAAACCATTCCTGCATCCCTGGGATGAAGCCTACTTGGTCATGATGGATGATTGTTTTGATGTGTTCTTGGATTCGGTTAGTGAGAATTTTATTGAGTATTTTTGCATCGATATTCATAAGGGAAATTGGTCTGAAGTTCTCTTTCTTTTTTGGATCTTTGTGTTGTTTATGTATCAGAGTAATTGTGGCTTCATAGAATGAATTGGGTAGAGTATCTTCTGTTTCTATTTTGTGGAATAGCTTGAGGAGTATTGGAATTAGGTCTTCTTTGAAGGTCTGATAGAACTCTGCACTAAACCCATCTGGTCCTGGACTTTTTATGTTTGGGAGACTATTAATGACTGCTTCTATTTCTTTAGGGGATATGGGACTGTTTAGATCGTTAACTTGATCCTGATTTAACTTTGGTACCTGTTATCTGACTAGACAATTGTCCATTTCATTCAGGTTTTCCAGTTTTGTACAGTATAGTTTTTTCCAGTACGATTTGATTTTTTTTTTCCTCAGATTCTGTTTTCTCTCTCCCTTTTCATTTCTGATTTTGTTAATTTGGATACTGTTCCTGTGCCCTCTAGTTAGTCTGGCTAAGGATTTATCTATCTTGTTGATTTTCTCAAAAACCAGCTCCTGGTTTGGTTGATTTTTGTATAGTTCTTTTGGTTTCCACTTGGTTGATTTCAGTCCTAAGTTTGATTATTTCCTGCCATCTACTCCTCTTTGGTGAAATTACTTTCTTTTGTTCTAGAGATTTTAGGTGTTCTGTCAAGCTGCTAGTGTATGCTCTCTCTAGTTTCTCTTTGGAGGCACTCAGGGCTATGAGTTTTCCTCTTAGGACTGCTTTCATTTTGTCCCCTAAGTTTGGATATGTTTTGTCTTCTTTTTCATTAAACTCTAAAAAGTCTTTAATTTATTACTTTATTTCTTCCTTGACTGAGCTATCCTTGAGTAGTGTTGTTCAGCTTTAATGTGTATGTGGGTTTTCTATTACCAATGTTGTTATAGTTCTCAGTGATCTGATAGGGTGCATGGGATTATTTCGATATTTTTATATCTGCTGATGCCTGTTTGGCGACTGATTGTATGGTAAATTTTGGAGAAGGTACCATGAGGTCCTGAGTAGAAGGTATATCCTTTTGTTTTAGGATAAAATGTTGTGTAGATACCTGTTCAATTCATTTGTTTCATAACTTCTGAAGGAAGTTTTCTTCTGTAATTTTGTTGAAGATATTTACTGTCCCTTTAAGTTGAAAATCTTCCTTCTTGTCTATGCCTATTATCCTTATGCTTGGTCTTTTCGTTGTGTCTTGGGTTTTCTAGATGTTTGGGGTTAGGATCTTTTTGCATTTAGCATTTTCGGTGATTGTAGTGTCAATGCTTTTTATGGTATCTTCTGTACCTGAAATTCACTCTTCTATCTCTTGTATTCTGTTGGTTATGCTTGCATCAATGTCTCCTGACTTCTTTCCTAGGTTTTCGAGAGTGGTCTCCCTTTGTGATTTCTTTATTGTTTTACTTCCATTTTTAGATCCTGGATGGTTTTGTTAAATTCTTTCACCTGATTGGATGTGTTCTCCTGTATTTCTTTAAGGGAGTTATTTATTTCCTTCTTATAGTCATCCATCGCCATCATGAGAAGTGACTTTAGATCCATATCTTGCTTTTCTGGTGTGATGGTATATCCAGGAATTGCTATGGTGGGAGAGTTTGGTTCTGATGATACAAAGTAACCTTGGTTTCTGTTGCTTCTGTTCTGATGCTTGCCTCCTACCATCTGATTATCTCAAATGCTTGCTGCCCTCAATATATCTGATTGGAGCCTGTCCTTCCTATAATCCAGGTTGATTCCAAACACCTCAGAGTCCAGCTTTCTCTGGGATCCTGTGATTCTGGGATCCTGTGAACCTGAGATTCTGGGTGTGTCAGAGTTCTTAGCAGTCAAGCTTCCTCTGAGACCCTGAGTTCCTGGTGTGACCAAGCTCCTGGGATCCTGGAATCCTAAGACCCTTGTCATATTACAGTGCCTGGAAGTGTTAACTCCTCTGGGTACAATGGGGTTGTCTGCTGTGTTCAAAACCTAGGTAGACCAGCACCAACTAAAAGGAACTCTATACGCTGGTCAGTCAGGGGGCACCTGTGCCCTTGCTTCTGCTGTCACATGCCCCTCGTGATTGTTTTGGGACCAATGTTGAGTTCCACTCACCAGTGATCCTAGGATCCTGGAAGTTCTAGGTCTCCTGCAGCATGGAGAGTTCTCTGGGGACTGTGGGACCATCTGCTGACTTTGCACCCAAGGTGGTCTGGAGCTGGCGCTGACTAGAGGGAACCCAAACAGCTTCTTTAATGGGTTTCCTGTGTCCCTGTTCCTGCTTGCACAGGCCCCTCGCTATTTTTTTTGGAACAGATGTTGCATTTCACTCACCAATGATCCTAAGAACCTGGGTGTGGAGAGTCCTCTGGTAACTGTGGGCCTGTCCACAGAGTTTGCACACAAGGCGGTCTAGGACCGGTGCAGACTGGAGTGAACCTCTCTATCTCTTTCTAAACCAAAAAAAAAAAAAACCAAAAAAAAAAAAAAAAAAAAACCTCCCCCCAAAATGTCAAGCGAAATAAATCTAACTAGAAAATAAAAAACTAGAAAGAAGCGCAAAAAAACATATGCACACAAGTAAATCTAATATAAAAATAAAATTAAAAGCTATAATATAATCAAAATATAAGTAATATTAAAAAAAGCAATATGGAACAAAATGTCAAAATATATACACTTGAATTTATTTTGTATTGGACACTGACAGCTGGGCATGTGATGAACCTTAAGTGTGGTTTGTATATCCAATGAGAGTCCATTGGAGAAAGCTATTTTTTGTGTGGGGGGTTAGTTTTATTAATTTTATTTATATATCATAGAATACACGTATACATACACAAACTCATAAGAAAGATGCAAGCTTTGTAAAAATGAATTGAAAGGGCCTTCTTCCCTTTTTTAAGATATTTTTATTAGATATTTTCTTCATTTACATTTCAAATGCTATCCCTAAAGTCCCCTATACTCTCCCCCCACCTTGTTCCCCTACCCACTCACTCCCACTTCTTGGCCCTGGTGTTCCACTCTACTGGGGTATATAAAGTTTGCTAGACCAAGGGGCCTCTCTTCCCACTAGGGAGAAAGCTAATTTTTAAGTCATATAATCTACTAGTAGAATAAGTAGTTCGTTATTTATTATTATTATTATTATGTGGTAAGAATGTTGAAACAGGTTCTCCCTATATATCCAAGTCTGCCTCATATCTGTAGCCATCCTTCTGTCTCAGTTTTCCAAGTTTGAGAATTCTGATGCGAAAATCATTACACCTATTAGTTTCTATAGCTTTTGTAAAATGCTTGAAGTTCCTGTTTATAAGACCCAATCTGTTTCTCTAGAATCAGCTGCTTCCATTTTTTTCTGATTTCTAGAATTCTCAATATTTTATGGAACAAAAGTATAGAGGGTAACTTTTTTTCTGGTCATAGTAAAATTTAGGTTATTTGTGACCATCGAATATGATGTTAAACATGGCGAATTACACGCCACAGACATATATGTATTTTTTTTATAATTTTAATCTCTTTAGTCCCTACTATTGATCACCCATTCAGCACTGTTCTTCTTCTTTTGAATATAAAAATTACTATAACAGAGAACCAAAGCTCAGGCCAAATAGATGCTTCAACACTAACCTGAGTTTTATTTACATTATCAAAGTGTGAGATGACATTTATAGACTATCATCCAAGACCAACATCTCTTCATCTCTTCTATATAATAGAGACACTTTAAACACAGTTTTTCCTCTTTTCTATGTCCTGAAACATATTACTAGTATCTTTCCAAGTATCTCTTTACCAAAAGACATGGAACACCATATGCTGTTATAAAAGAGTGTCTCTAACATGTGAGCTAACATGTTCTGTTTAATTTATAGTATTTTTATGATTTGATCAATTAATAGCTAAGTTCTCTGTGTATAGGGTGTCTTACTAATATTCTTTTCACAAAGATTTTTTTGTGTGACATTTTTGGAAAAACATTCATCTAAATTAATTGGTGCAATGGCAAATCAGCAAATTTTTATTGTTATAGAGCCTATGAAATGGTTGAGTATGTATTATCTTTTTTTAAAATATTTTTTATTAGGTATTTTCCTTATTTACATTTCCAATGCTATCCCAAAAGTCCCACTCCCCTAGAGTATGTATTATCTTAATTTATATACTTTATAGTAACTTGTTAATGAACTAATATTATATTTATTTGTGAAGATCATAAAATAAGTAATATTATTACTGTACAGGCTTACTGTGAAGGTCCGGTATATCAATATGAACAAAAATCTCAACCTACACATTTTACCTCACAGTGGTTTTGTTGTCTTTTATTGTTTATTTTTTGGGGGGTGGGTGGGTACTTCCACGTTTAGTCATAAGTGTAGAGTAGTGTTATACCTATTGAGTTAACTGATATTAGGTACTTTTTTATGTATTATAATTCCTATGTGTCTTTTTGCAGAATAAATGCCCAGAAAATGCTGAAAAGAAAATACAAAACAATAAAGAAAATAAGCATTGTGATCTGGGCCAAAGCCCTTGTTTACTATGTAGTTAAATATTCTTTTACTATGCCATTTTCATGTGAAAGTTATTTTGACATTTTCACTAAGTAATTAATATGGCAATCTTAAGTGAGAATTACTTAAATATTCTGTCTTTATATATACTTCATGCTCAAATCTTATTTTAAAAATTAAAATTAAAAATGGTACTTTGATATCTCTGTTTTACTACCCTATAAAAATGTATCCATGCTAAGGAGTAATATATAACTCTTAATTTTGCTATACCAGAATATTAATATTTATAATATATTGATTTCTAATTTCTGTTTATGAACAAAATGAAATAATTAGAAATTTTGATGCATTTGTTTATAATTAATGTTTAAAAATAAATCAATTAATGTATTAAGCACAAACAGCTGAGTACAATATAAGTTTAATATAATTAGAATAAAAAGCATACTGCTTTAACTGAACTAAATACAAAGGAGTGACTCTACAGACTAGTGAGAACAATTTCCTGTCTTGACAAGAGCTTTGCCTTCCCCCAAAAACACACATTCTCTTCAGAATTGACCAAGACATTGGTAAAAATCAAACCAATGAATGACCAATGCTATACAATAAAGAGAAGCAGCTACTGAAAAGCCTGCATAGTGATGCCCTAATAAGCATAGACTGCTGCAAACTTGCAAGGTTAACCCATTTCTCCAGGTACAATGAAATAGGCATGTAGCTTCCTGGTAAATGGGAAAAGAGAGCTTGTTTTTTAGAAAAGTTGTTAGCTCACAAAGACTAAGTTGATTCCAAGCTCTACCTGTTGTAGTTGAACAAGTCTTTTGTCTCTGACAGAAAACAAACACCCTGACAAACCACTTAAGGTGTTGGAACAGCTGGGCAAAGAAGTCCTTACGGAGTACCTAGAAAAATTAGTACAAAGCAATGTACTGAAATTAAAGGAGGAAGATAAACAAAAATTTAACAATGCTGAACGCAGTGACAAGCGTTGGGTTTTTGTAGATGCCATGAAAAAGAAACACAGCAAAGTAGGTGAAATGCTTCTCCAGACATTCTTCAGTGTGGACCCAGGCAGCCACCATGGTGAAGGTAAGAGCAGAATGTACTGTGAACAACAGCTCAGGGTGCTCATGATCTGTTCGATTTTCAGGCCCAACACTTGCTTTGGTCTGCTAATCTTTGTGTCACTATCACTTTTCTCCAAAATAGATAATACTTTAGAAAGTGTGTTGACTTTCATAGGTAGGTCTCAGAATCCAACGTGGTAAAAAAGCTAAGTCCTTTGTTCAAGCTATTTTGAGAAATAGCTAGTCATCTGACAATTATAAAATGGAACACTAATCCTAAAGTTTATAAATTTTGTGGCTCTCATCAGTTTTAGCTTATGGAAAATGGGTGCCTTCTAATACTGTCTCTCATGTTTTTCCAAAGTTAGAAACATAGTCAAGCCATGAACACAACTTCCCAAATGCTGGCTCTCATCCAAGGTAATTTTCTGGACTACATACTCACTGAACACTGCCTCCATAGTTAATATTTCTGAGCACATGTTCCATTTTTTTAATGAAATGAACACCTGTAAAACTAAACAGTCTTCTTCCATTAAGCCAATTAGATGCATTCACACAAACTGAAAGAATCTCAAGCATAAAACTAAACTAAAAAAATATTATATCCAATAAGGATCAGAATTGGAGGAAGGTGTTCAAAATACTTTTAGTAATTTCAGGAATTCCTTACATGTTATATCAATTAATAGGGTTTCTTATCAGTTTATACGAATCAAAAATTAAAAATTTATCTACATTCCTATGTTTTCAAATTTCTTCCCCTCCAAGACTGTAGCTAGGAGCCACTTGAGCATAGTAACGCATGCCAAAATGGCAAAAATCTGTGATGCATTGCACTGAAGAGTAAGAGTATTACTAAAATTATGCCCTTGTTTTTCCTTTTATTTTATATGATATTAGAGAAGCTAAACTGGAATATCAATTAAAGTAATTTTTAGTAAATAACACTCTGGTAAGTAAATTATTTGGTAAAGGTAAAGTTGAAATGAACAAGAATGAGGATTGAAATAAATGAACAAGAGTAAAATCATCAGAAATTTAAAGTTGTCGAGAGTGGAAGTCAGGTTTGATTCCAAATTACAATGGTGTTCTCCCAAGAATTACCAGAACTCAGGGTCTCATTGTTGGGCTGTTCTGCTTTTCACCTCAACCATCTCCTTCTGCCATCTTAGTTGTACAATATCCTGTGCTATTGATTACCAATAGTAATTGTTATATACCAAAGTGCTATCTTCACTTAGTTTTCTTAAAGACCATTCTGCCCAGCCAACAAATGAGGGATCTACATCAGACTGAAACATTTACATCATATGATGTATTTTACAGCTAATCTGGAAATGGAGGAACCAGAAGAATCATTGAACACTCTCAAGCTTTGTTCCCCTGAAGAGTTCACAAGGCTTTGCAGAGAAAAGACACAAGAAGTACTCTCCTTTGTTGTTGAAATAGAGACACCAAACCAATTGTTCATACTAAAGACAATTTCTTAGATCTCTGAGCCCAAGAGATGGTGATATAACTGCTATAGATTATGATCTTGATTATAAGCAAGATCAATTTTTCTTTTAATGCAGTGAAAAAAATCATGGTGTTAATTATTTTATTTATTTTTTCTCTCCTGTTCATGAGTTATGAAAATTTTTTCTGCAGTCATGGTATCAAAATATCTATAAAACTACACAGTTGACTAATAGTTATCTGTATACTGGTTTAAAAAACACAAATACTGAAGAAGGTTTATTGTTACAGTATATAGAATATAATATTGATATATCAAAACTGGTATCACAATAATAGTAGTAGATGCAATTTTTTAATAATTTTCTTGACATGAGCTGATATCTTTGGATTTTATAGTTAAGCTATCCCTTACATTCTAGGGAACTTTGACTAGGTACTAAGGAAGAGAGTAGTAATTAGCCTGGATTTTTTTTAAGACATGTGTTAACTATCCCAGTTATATTCTTGTTCTGTCTTTAGCCCTTGAGAAGGACACAGACAGTATCTTTCAGTTATAGTTTGAGGGAGAATGAAGCTATATAAGACCTTAAGGAAGCAATACTTATGATAATCAATTAGGCTTTCAAACAACTCAAGTAAGCCAAATTCATTGTATGTCTAATTTAAACAGATTTACCCAATAAAGGAGGCCAATGGCCGTACACGAAAGGCTCTTATCATATGCAATACAGAGTTCAAACATCTCTCACTGAGGTATGGGGCTAACTTTGACATCATTGGTATGAAAGGCCTTCTTGAAGACTTAGGCTACGATGTGGTGGTGAAAGAGGAGCTTACAGCAGAGGTAAGAGCCACTGCAACATCCTATACTGGGAACACGAAGAGTTTTAATCACAGATGAGCATTATAATGTTAAGGAGAAACTCAAGTGAAGGGGTGTGTGTGTGAGAGAGAGAGAGAGAGAGAAAGAGAGAGAGAGAGAGAGAGAGAGAGAGAGAGAGAGAAGAAGAAGAAAGAAAGAAAGAAAGAAAGAAAGAAAGAAAGAAAGAAAGAAAGAAAGAAAGAAAGAAAGAAGGAAAGAAGGAAAGAAGGAAAGAAGGAAAGAAGGAAAGAAAGAAAGAAAGAAAGAAAGAAAGAAAGAAAGAAAGAAAGAAAGATCAAAATAGTCAAATTAGGTAAATGAAATCCGTGCCTTTTAAAGTTACAAATATTTCATGTACCATAAAAAAGCGCCTGGCAGTGTGGGTTTATGCAGTATTTTTAATTCCAAAGAGGAGCAATTGAGACTCAGTGGCCGAACATGATGATGTAGCAAGCACTGAATAGGAGGCAGGCAATCCACATTTTGCTATACAATGTAGCACAGAGAATGACAATCAGCTATAAGAAAAACTTCAAAGAATGGAGTATGTGTTTATCTACATAACTAAAATTGAATGAACATTCATTCAAACTGATAGGTGCTAAAGGAAAGGGATGGGAGTTGGAAAGTAGAGTGCAATAAAAGATAAGACCATCAGAAAACCTTAGTGAAGTTAATGAAGATACTGAAATGCATGTACTGAGAGCAAGGGGCTCTGAAAAGGTGTGAGCAGAGAGACTTTCAAGTTGAGAGGTGGTGCATAAGCTACATCTAGACTGCATGGTGCAAGAAGAAAGGGAAAGTATCAGATTTTTTTTGTAAATTTCCAATGTTGATTTTACCGAAATGAGGAGGTTAAGATTTATCCTAACTGTCATCCCACTAACGAAGTCATCGATTTTTCCAGGGCATGGAGTCAGAGATGAAAGACTTTGCTGCACTCTCAGAACACCAGACATCAGACAGCACATTCCTGGTGCTAATGTCTCATGGCACACTGCATGGCATTTGTGGAACAATGCACAGTGAAAAAACTCCAGATGTGCTACAGTATGATACCATCTATCAGATATTCAACAATTGCCACTGTCCAGGTCTACGAGACAAACCCAAAGTCATCATTGTGCAGGCCTGCAGAGGTGGTAAGTTCTTTGGTGGAACCACGAACTCCCACGCTGCTGGCTATGCAGGTGCTGGCAGGGTAATGCCACATGGGCTTTGTGTCTAGAAGAATTAACTTTAGGCTTAATTTCTATTTAGTTTTCAGAAATTAATGGATCTAATAGGAAATGTGCCATTACAAAAATTTGCCTGGTTAGTTGAAAGATTTTCATGTAACTTTTACCAGTAGAAGTGATTAAGAACTTTTCCAGAATCCCCAAGTCAATTGAGACAAGTATACAAATATTAGAGCAAAATGGTTTTATTTTCTACTATACTTGTGGTTTTTGTATTATCATTTTGAAATTTATGTTTGAAAGTGAGACAATACAATTGTTGTATCTGAGTTCAGTACCCTACTCTTACTAATGAACAGAAAATAGGACCATACAGAAATAAGGTCAGCAATGAAACACCAGGGTTATAGTAAATCAAGTGGGAATCAATAATATCTACAGAATATTGTAATAAACATATACAGAATATACATTTACAATTCCAGCTTTGGGGAGAAAAGGAATGGTAGATTCCAGTGGAAGACCCCACAGCCCAATGGCCAAATATCACAATGTATTTGTTAAGTTTTTGGCTAGTATATAAAATGTTTGTATAATACATTTACTACTCACCAAGATTACCATTCAAAATATCCCTCACACTCATGTTTTTTTAAGGACATAGCCAATTATACAATTAGCCTATGAAACCATCAACACATGCCTGGATAAAGAAAATGTCTTTATGCATAATTAAGTACTATAAAACCATAAAAAAAATAATTTCCTGAAATTTGAAGGAAAATAAAAATGGAACTGTATATCTTCATGTTAAGCAAGATGAATCAATCACAGAATGATGACTGTCCAATGTTATTTTTCAGTTTCTTATACATGGAAACTAAATAAAAGTATAAAAATGTGATCTGAAGATATAAGAGTGTTTGTAAGTAAGGAATTGAGGTCGTGGAGCTGGGGAATATAGCAAGAAGGGAGAGTGAAAAGAGATAGAGGGAGTCAAGGCAAATGAGAGCAGCATGGTCAAGGGAAATGTGTCCATGTGTGAAAGTACACTATGTTACATTCCTGCTGCAGTCACTGCACGAATAAACCAGTATATAAAAATCCAATACTTGAATGTGCTCAGATGTAATTCTGTCTTTTACTTTATCCTGTACAGGTAATATAAAATAAGTGCTTCATTATGATATTCTATACACTTATACTTGACTTGATCAGTCTATACCCTACCAACCTTTGCTTTCTCTATTCCTCTCTTGCTCCTCCATATCTTTTATTGAAACATTTTCACTTTCACCTTTGTGTGTCTCTTTAGTTTTTAATCTATGAAAAGATGAAAACTAATCTAAGACTAGATTTAAGTAAAATCATCTAAAATTGTCTTCCCAATCTGGCTTATTTTGCTTAACATGATGACCCCAAGTTTAACCCATTTACATTCAAATAATAAAATTTGGATCTCTTTTCATTGCATAATGCTTTCTTGTCCATATTAACCTCATTGTTCTTATACATTCAATTATTAATCGGTACCTATGCTGATGTCATAATTTGGATATGATGAATAGTAAAACAATACATATGGGTGTATACATATGTCTATTGTATATTTTATTTTACTGAGTTTCACTGTATATTTCCAACTTGTCAGGAACTTACAGTAATCTCCTACCTTAGTCTCTTGGGAGCTGAGATTATAGTTGTGTGCTTTCACATCCAAATTGTAGGATGCAGATAGGCCTATATGACTTTGAATTCATATAGCCATGGGCCTATAAGTAACTAAAGTAGAAATAACTTTTATATAACCAAATGGTATAAAATGATGCAGATATAAAACTCCTCTGCTGCTTTTAGTAAACACGTCCTTACAACTTTATGACTCTGCCTTTATTTTTTCTCATCATGTAACATTTCTCAATGATCCTAGAGGGAAAGAAATTCTCTCTGCTCTGTCTCTGTCTCTGTCACTCTCTGTGTGTGTGTATGTGTGTGTGTGTGTGTGTGTGTGTGTGTGTGTGTGTGCGCGCGCGCGCATGCGCGCGCGTGCATATGCTCCTACTTACAGTGCTTGTATGTATATATATGTGAAACTGATCTGAGCTCTTAAAATGGCTGAGGTAGGAAACTGGAAATCTTACTCAGTGTGATCAGTGCTAGATTGCACTTTTTTTCCCCCAGGGAACTCTGGAGAAATGTGGATCAGAGAGTCTTCAAAACCCCAGTTGTGCAGAGGTGTAGATCTACCTAGGAATATGGAAGCTGATGCTGTCAAGCTGAGCCACGTGGAGAAGGACTTCATTGCCTTCTACTCTACAACCCCACGTATGTATTTTCTAAACCATATAGCTTTGCAGGTCAAAAGACATCTTTATATAGCAATGGTCTAACACAAATTTTGAGGGTAACAATTTACATTAATTAAATCATATATTTGTTTTGAGTACATCTACTCCTAGACACAACTTTCAAGACTGGCCTTTTCCTATAGTTAAGGATTTGTATAGTGAAAGATATATATATTCCAGTCCACGGATCCAGGGGATCCTCTTCACAGCTTTTAACATACATGATTAATTTGATTCATTTCTTTTAATCAAATTATTTTAGCATTCTTACATAAAAAGTTATAGATCAAAGAATTATCAGCCTCTTCCCAAATATTCAGCCCCAAGGTCATTTTGGCCAACATCCTGCCAAATTCTAGATATACCAATTTTATGACATGGTCCACTAGGAATGGGGTATCCTGTTAAAGAAGTTGTAGAAAACACATTCACAGGTCTCAAGGTGGGGTATATTGCTGAGCTTTTGATCTCTGTATGTGTTTCCTAAAGTGCTTTATGTCTACTTTTTGAATTTGTATATTTTTCATGGCTTGTTTTAAAAAACTATTTTGTGAAGGCAAACTTGATAAACTCAAACAGCACAGGTTTAATGTCTACACTTAATGAATTTGAAAATATATGTAAGACACCATCAGGACAGTGTATGACATCTACTTACCTCTTTCTTCTCAAAGTATATCAGTCTTACGTATTTTCCTTGCTGAGCATATTTTGTATGAAAACATTATACATCTAACCTACTGATCACACTTTACAGATCAGTATTATTATTGGTGATGCAAATGTAATACATGTAAATACAACAGACCCTATGACTTATTCATCTTCTGTACCTCAAATATTGGTTCTGTATAGTATTTTGTTAATTATATAGTAAAAAAGCAAAGAACCAATCAACAAAACACAATGACATAATCTATAGACATAATAAATGTTATCTATCAGTAGGAAGTGGGTTACTGTACAAAACGAGGCATATCTATAATTCCCTTCACTGCATGTTGCCAGGCTCTGCTAAAAAAAAAAAAAAAAAAAAAAAAAAAAAAAAAAAACTCCATAAAGCAATATATGACACTTTCTCTCTTCACAGATCACTTGTCCTACCGAGACAAAACAGGAGGCTCTTACTTCATCACTAGACTCATTTCCTGCTTCCGGAAACATGCTTGCTCTTGTCATCTCTTTGATATATTCCTGAAGGTGAATGCTTTGCAGCTCATTTATATTTTCACAAAGACTTTACTATACTCACCTTTCACATTTCACATTTCAATATAGTTAGACATGAAAAATAAAATGGTATTTTTTCATTCACATGTTTAAAATACAGTTCAGAAAAAGATGTCAATATATCACAGTGGACCTTTAAACATATTAGAAAATATAAATTATAATCTTGCATTTTATGAATTATCAGACTAAATCCTGGTCGCTCTCATAAGAAGTATTAGTTTTGGAAAGAAAGAAGATTAATAACATGAACAAAAGAAAAGAATTGGACATAGTACTACCAGAGGATCCAATAATACCACTCCTGGGCATATACCCAGAAGATGCTCCAACATGTAATAAGGACACATGCTACATTATATTCAGGGCAGCCTTCTTTATAGTAGCCAGAAGCTGGATAGAACCCAGATGTTACTCAACAGAGGAGTGGATACAGAAAATGTGGTACATTTACACAGTGGAGTACTACTCAGCTATTAAAAACAATGGATTCATGAAACTCTTAGGAAAATGGATGGATCTGGAGGATATCATCATGAATGAGTTAACCCAATCACAAAAGAACACACATGGCATGTACTCACTGATAAGTGGATATATATCCAAAATTATAAACTGCATTACGTATTTGTGAGAAACTTAGGAAGTTAATTTTTTAGTTGAAAGTAGATTATTTCCATGATAATGGTCTCTGATTGTGATTTCTCCTTGCTCTACTTCTCCCGCTTCCTCCCCCCACTTCCAAGTTGGTACCATTTCTTTTCTATCACTCATTAGAAAACAAACAGGCTTCCAAAAAACGATAAAACAAATAAAATAGTAAATAAATAGAATGTAGTAGAATTTTGGTGATGGTGGTGGTGGTGGTGATAGTGGTGGTGGTGGGCCTTTTTGGGTCTTGTTTGTTTTTTGTTTTGTTATTGTTGTGCTGTTGATTGATTTGCTTGTTTGTTTGTGGGGTTAACTGTTGTTTGGTTTGGTTTGGGGGTTTGAAAAATGTAGCACTGATTTTTACTCTCTTTCTCTGGCATATCTAGTCTCAATTTCAGATATTGGTCCCATTACATGGAGTAAGACTTGAATCAAATTACTTATTGGTTGGTTAGTCCTCAAACTGTATGTCATGATGTACTAGCATATGTTATAGGCAGGACATTATGTGGATATTTTATATACTAACCCTCCTTGATTAGATATATAGAAAAAAGACTTTATAAAAATCATTTTTCATTCTGTAGGCTACTGGTTTCTCCCAATGACAGTGTTCATTGCCATGGAGAAGCTTCCCACTTTCATGAGTTCCCATTTCTTAACTGTTAACTTTACTGCTTGCACTAATGGTGTCCAGCTCAGAAAGTCCTGGGCCCGTCAGTTCAAGGCTGGCCCTTTACTTTCTCTTCTCTTAGGTTCAGGGTAACCTACAGTATTATGTTGAGGTCTTTGATTTCTTTGGAGATGAGTTTTGTGCAGGGTGATGAGTATGGATCTATTTGGATTATTCTACACATAGTCATCCAGTTAGACAAACATTTGTTGAAGATCCTATCTTTCATCCAATGTGCATTTCTAGCTTCTTTGTAAAATATCAGGTGTCTATAAGTATGTAAAATCCTATCTTGGCCTCTAATTAGATTCCAATGATAATCATGTCAGTTTTTCTACCAATTCCATGCATTTTTTTATCAGTATACCTCTGAAATACAAATTAAGCTCTGGAAGGTCTTTTATTATTCAGGATTGTTTTAACTATCCTGTGGTGTGTGTGTGTGTGTGTGTGTGTGTGTGTGTGTGTGTGTGTGTTAACAAGCTTTGTGCCATTTATCCTTTCAAGGTCAATATTTTGGAATTTTTATTGTAAATGCATTAAATAAGTAGATTACTTTTGTTGGATGACCATTTTAACTACATTAATCCTACCTACACATGAACATGGGAGATTTTTCTACATTCTGATAACTTCTTCAAATTCTTTTAATGTTTTTAAAGTTTAGAGTTAGCCCAAGATATAGTTTCGGGGCTATTGTGAAAGGTTTTGTTTCTCTGATTTCTTTCTTAGTCTATTTGTCATTGTACCAAGGAGGGCTCCTAATTTTTATAAGGAAATTTTGTATCTAGATGCTTTACCAAAAGTGTTTATCAACTATAGGAATAAGCCACTGGTTTATCAACTATAGGAATAAGCCACTGATCATAGCATTTGCAAATAAAGGTATTTTGATTTATTCCTTTCCAGCTTGCATTTCTTTGGTCTCTTTCAGTTGTGTTATTGCTTTAGATAATACTTGAAATACTATATTCAATAGACAAGGAGAGAGTGGACAACCTTGTCTTGTTCCTGGTTTTAGTTGAATTGTATTTTATTTTTTTCCACTTAAGTTGAGTTTCCTAGGGGCTTGGTGTAAACTGCCTTTATTGTGTTAATGTGTGTTCCTTGTATCCCTAATCTCTCTAACACTTTTATCATAAAGTGGTGTTGGATTTTGTCAAAGTCTTTTTTGTGCCTAATGAGATGATCATGTAGGGAGAATCTTGTGGTTATATCTTTCAGTTTGTTTATGTAGTAGATTGCATTTATCATTTTACATATAATGAACTATCAATTCATCTTGAAATGAAGCCTACTTGATCATGATGGATGATTGTTTTGATATGTTATGGGATTTTGTTTGTAAAACTTTTGTTGAGAATTTTTGGACCTATGTTCAATAGGGCAACTAGTCTGTAATTCTCCTTTTTAGTTCAGCCTTTATGTTGCTTGATTTTTTTAATTGGATATTTTATTGATTTATATTTCCAATTGTATCCCCTTTCCTGGTTTCCCTCCTTAAATCCCCTTAATTCATCCCCCTACCCCTGCTTCTATGAGGATGTTCCCCTACCCACCTACCCATCCACCCTGGCTCCTTGCCCTTGCATTTTCCTACACTGGGACATCCAGCCTTCACAGGACCAAGGATCTCATCTACCAGATGTCAGACAAGGCCATTCTCTTCTACATATGTGGCTGGAGCCATGGATCTCTCCATGTGTACTCCTAGGTTGATGGTTTAGTCCTTGGGAGCTCTGGGGGTTCTGGTTGATATTGTTGTTATTCATTTAGGGTTGTAAACCCCTTCAGCTCCTTAGTCCTTTCTCTAACCCCTCCATTGGAGACCCTTGATCAATCCTAAGTAACTATGGCACTGTAAAATGGATAGGGCAATGTTCCTTCTGTTTTTGTGGAATAATTCGAGAAGTATCCACATTAACTCTTCTTTGGAAGTCTAATCGAATTTTGTGGTAAAATCATCTGGCTCTTGCGTATTTTAGTTGGGAGAATTTAAGTATTGTGTTAGCCTTCTATGGTGAGTAGGATGTGATTGGTTAGTGCAAGGGAAAAAAATAAAACATACTTAGGCTGGACCTAGGCCTCTCTCACATATGTAGCAGATGTACAGCTTGGTCTTCATGTGGGTCCTGAACAACTGAAATAGGGGCTATCCCAAAGCTGTGACCTGTATGTGGGATATCTTCTTTTACCTGGGCTGCCTTGCCTGGGCTCAGTGGTAGAGGAAGCATCTAGCCTCTCAGAGACTTGAAGTACCAGAGTGAAGGAATATCCATGAGGGTCCCCACCTTCTCAGAGGAGAAGGCAAGGGAGAATGAAGGAAAAATTGTGGAAGGGTATAAAGGGAGGAATGAGCAGGATATAAAGTGAGTAAGTAAAAAATTAAATTAAATTAAGAAAAAGAAGTAGCTGAGATTTTAATTTACTTCAGTGAAAGCTCATTTTGCCAGGGGCTTAAAAGTAGGCCATCTTCCAAATTGAGTTCTCGTGAATAGAAGGGAAAGGGAATGAAGATTGGAGGATCTCAGCTTAGATATGATGCTCACTTCTATATAGAGTAATTTTATAAAGCTCAACCAACTCTGTTTTCAAAGAAACTCCATTTTGTGCAAGACTGGGGTTAAACTCCAAGTCCAGAAAGAAAATCACAAAGTCCACCTGAGCAAACATCCTATGACAATTCCCATTCCTTTAACAACAGTCAGGATACAATAGGGGATCAAGGTACACAGAGATAACCTAAGACATGCTGCAGAGAGTCAATAACCTGATTATCCTGTTTGTCAAATGGTTCTGCCCTGGTGTTCACTTCCTGCAGACTATGCCAGAAATGCAGTTTTTAAAATATTAACTTGCTGACCTACATGGAAATACCCTAATCTTGCTGTAACCATAATAAAACTTTAAACCTCTAGACTCAGGGCTCTCACTCTGACCCACTGCGATAGTGAGAGTCTGAAAACCTCTGCTCCAGATCTCTTAATAAGAGACCTGTTTTGGTTTACATATGCTCAACTCAGGGAGTGCCACTATTAGAAGATGTGGCCAAGTTGCAGGAAGTGTGTTACTCTGGGGGGTGGGCTTGGAGACTCTTCTCCCAGCTGCCAGAGGATGCTCAGTCTATTCCTGGCTTCCTCTGAATAAAGATATAGAAATCTCAGCTCCTCCTGCATCATACCTGCCTGAATGTTGCCATCTCCTGCCTTGAGGATAATGGACTGAACCTCTAAACTTGTAAGCCATCCCCAATTAAATATTTTCATTTATAAGATTTGCCTTGGTCATGGTGTCTGTTCACAGCAGTAAAACCCTAACTAAGACAGAAGTTGATATCAGGGAGTGGGACACTGCTGTGATAGGGCTGACCAGGCTTTTGTTTGGAAGATTGGATTTTGGAACTTTGGATTGGGAAAACAGTGCAATACTTAGCTGGGCTATCCTGGTAGGAATATGGTAGTTATTTTGCTAATGAGAGTAATTTGAATTGTTCAGGCCTGGCCCAAGAAGTTTCAGTGAGAAATTTCAATATGTGGCTTAGAGACTTCTTTCATGATATTTTGGTGAAGAATGTGGCTACTTTTTGCCCTTGTCTGTAGTCTGTCTGGGGCTAGGGTGAAGAGGCTCAGATTAATTGCATTGGCAAAGGAAGTCTCAGAGAGGCACAGCAGAGACTTTGTTCACTGGTGAAGTCTCCTTAAGAGCATTTTGAGGAAGTGTAGCAAACTTAGAAAGGAAAAATTTTAAATATGTGGTTTGAGTATTAAACAGCACCAGGAAGCGCAATGGAACAGATTGCTGTGTTCTAGAAGATAGCAGATTAAGGGAGTGGGACTTTGAGGCAAGAACTTACCCAGCTGAATTTAGATCCAGGCATGGTGATACACACCTTTAATTCCAGGAGACAATCATACAGATCTCTAAACTAAAGATCAATCTACAAAGCAAGATCCAGGATTGCCAAATTTAGGCAGTGAAAGAGTTGGAAAACAGGAAAAGACAATGTAATAGAATAAGAGCTGCCATGTTCCAGCCTCGGCAAGCAGCAGAACTCAGCAGCTTTGTCTACATGGCTCTGGCTTTAGAGTCCAGAATAGAAGGGACTACTGGGACAGTTGATGCTGGTTAGCTGGAGCTAAGAAATTTGTAGTGATTAAGAAGATACCAACATCACTGAGTTGAAATCTTCTGGGAAGTGTTTTCTGAGAGCACAAAGAAGCTGTCTTCTGGAGATAGCCAAGGTTGTATATCCTGCTGAAGCTGTACTTTGTAATGTGTAAGAGTCACCCAGATGGTACTAGTTTTGAAGGACCAAAGGCATCATGAAGAATAGCTGAAGCTTGACACTGTAAGAGGCCATGGAAGGCCATTCATGAAGGTGCAGCCTCAGTTGCAGTTGAAAGCCCAGGACTGAAGGGATCATACAAAGAAGCTGAGGTTTGGCACCAACAAGTGAACCTGTAAGAGGCAATTGGTGAAACCTAGTTGCAGTGGAAGATCTCAGCATATTGGAGATGCCAGTACCATGGGATGATCACCAAGAATAGTATAAGTGGAGTGGATCAAGCTGAGCTTCCAGTGCTATAGAGGGGAGAGTTGGAGAAGTGAAACTAACCCTTTGGAGGATCTCAGAAGATCACATGTGGATCCCAGGAATTAAAACAAGAAGATGCAACACTGAAATTGCCTTGGAATCCCCAAGATGATCTAGATACCGGAGTCATGGTCCGTCTGCTAAGAAAAGCTTATAAATAGGGAGTGGTAACTGCCCTGGTGAAAGATGTTTATTGCAATCAACAAAGATTTAAAAAAAAAAAAGGTGTGTGGGGGGGGGTGGGGGGGGAGTTGGAGATCTGAAGACCATATTGACATCAGACATAAAGATTCAGAATTTGGAGTTTGCCTAGCTGGTTTCCTGTTTTGCTTTGGGGATTGTAGTAAAGTCATTGATTGAATCTCAGAAGAGACCTTGAATTTTTGACTTTTAACACTGTTGAGACTGCTATAGACTATGGGGACTTTTGAAGATAGACTAAATGTATTTTGCATTATGCTATGTCTAGGTATGGCCCCCATAAACTCATGTTTGAACAAGTCTATGGGGGGTCCAGGCAGTGGAATCTGATGGTTTGCATATGCTCAGCTCAGGGAGTGGCACTATTAGAAGATGTGGCCAAGTTGCAGGAAGTGTGTCACTCTGGGGATGGGCTTGGAGACTCTCCTCCTAGCTGCCAGAGAATGCTCATTCTGTTCCTGGCTTCATTTGTATCAAGATATAGAACTTTCATCTCCTCCTACATCATGCCTGCCTGGATGTTGCCATGCTTCTGCCTTGAGGATAATAGACTAAGCCTCTAAACCTGTAAGCCATCCCCAATTAAATGTTGTCATTTATAAGACATGTCTTGGTCATGGTGCCTGTTCATAGCACTAAAACCCTAAGACAAGACCCTTGTGTGTTTGCATCAGAATTGACTCCTCAGTGGTCTTTGTGCTCCCTGTGACTTGAGCACATGGGGTAAGGTAGTAATGTTGAGTTAGACTTTCTTTTTTTTTTTTTTTCCATTTTTTATTAGGTATTTAGCTCATTTACATTTCCAATGCTATACCAAAAGTCCCCCATACCCACCCACCCCCACTCCCCTACCCGCCCACTCCCCCTTTTTGGCCCTGGCGTTCCCCTGTTCTGGGGCATATAAAGTTTGTGTGTCCAATGGGCCTCTCTTTCCAGTGATGGCCGACTAGGCCATCTTTTGATACATATGCAGCTAGAGTCAAGAGCTCCGGGGTACTGGTTAGTTCATAATGTTGTTCCACCTATAGGGTTGCAGATCCCTTTAGCTCCTTGGGTACTTTCTCTAGCTCCTCCATTGGGAGCCCTGTGATCCATCCATTAGCTGACTGTGGGCATCCACTTCTGTGTTTGCTAGGCCCCGGCATAGTCTCACAAGAGACAGCTACATCTGGGTCCTTTCGATATTAGCCTCATCCCAACAACTCCTAAATTCTTTTCATCCTTATAGTTTTCTGTGCTGCAATGAAGCATGCTTTCTGTGAATATTGAAACTTATATAGTACACATCATTATTTTGATTTTAGGTGCAACAATCATTTGAAAAGGCAAGTATTCATTCCCAGATGCCCACCATTGATCGGGCAACCTTGACGAGATATTTCTACCTCTTTCCTGGCAACTGAGAACAGTAAGTATATTTCCTTTTAGAGACCTGAATGCTTGGATGTATTCAAGTTGGTCTCTTAATTGGCCTAGTTTATTGACTACTGGCACATTTTTTTTATATGTCCAAACATTTAGATTCCATTTTATCACCTCAAACAATCAAACAAATGATAAAGGTTATAGAAAAAACAAGGTAAATACCCAAAAAGCAACAATAAATGGTAGAAGATTTGACAGTTACTGAAGTAAGTTAGATTATGCCCATATATTTATTACTGTTTATATCATTTCTGTCTTGAGGTGTATCTTTTTATCTCCTCTATAAACCATAAAGACCCAAGTGGATGTCAATGGGGGATTAGCAAGAACATGGTTGGCAATAAGGAATGAGTGAGGGAATGAATTCTCTGTGGAATAAATATATTTATAATCTACGTATTCTTTGTCTACTCTGCAGAAGCAACAAGCAACTGAATCTCATTTCTTCAGCTTGAAGAAGTGATCTTGGCCAAGGATCACATTCTATTCCTGAAATTCCAGAACTAGTGAAATTAAGGAAAGAATACTTATGAATTCAAGACCAGCCTAAGCAACACAGTGGGATTCTGTTCCATAGACAAGCAAACAAGCAAAAATAAAACAAAAAAAAAATTTACCAAAAGAGAAATTTGTTTTATTTATTTGTGTACATAAATAAAAAGAAAGCAAATAATTGTTTTAAGTTGGGTTCTTTAATGGAGAATGTTATTTAAATTAAAGTGGTAGTAAATTGAAGTGATATGGAGTATCAAGCTGTAGTTTTAAACTTTAGGGCTCATATGATATCCACATTACTAGAAAGAAAAAAAAAAGAAACAGCAACAACAGGGAATTTAGCTCTGAATTTAGCAGTGAGATGAAACAAAACTGTAATTGTAATGGTCAGCTTTTAATACCCAACTTTACAGAATCTAAAGTATCTTAGTGAGAAGCCTCTGACCAAGCCAGTGAAGCATTATGTTGATTAGGTCACATGATACAGGAAGGCCTAGCCTAATAGTGGGAAGGATCATATCCAAAATCTAAGGCCTGGATAAAAAGTTGTACATCAGAACCCATCACTCTCTTCTTTTAGGTTATGAGCACAAAGCCATAAGTTCCTGGAAACTTAATGTCCATCATGATGGATTGTAGCAACAAAACTCTGAAACACAGCAAACCCATTCTTTCTACAGTTGCATTTGTTGTATCATTTTCAAAACAAGGGTGGAAGTACATAAGATAGTATATAAATGATGACATTATATGCCTTGCACACATTAAGAGATTTAAAATTTATCAGAAAGGATGTTGATATGACTCAATGAGTCAATACACTTGCTGACAAGGCTGAAGACATCAGTCTGATCCTTGGGTTCCATGATAAAAGAAGAAAAGTGACACATTCCACAAATTGTCTTTTGGCTCTATATAGGATTGGCATATGGACACACACACATGCACAAATAAATGTTATAAAAATTTTAATAACATGTATTAGCAAGGAAGAGTTGTAATCAGAATCCTACTGCACTATTGGCTGTGGTGAATTGCTATATAGGAAGCATGACATACAATATAGTATTTATCCATTTCAGGGACCAATCTGTGTATTTAAACAAAATAATTAAAAACAACACATCAAACAGAAGTTATGAAACAAGTGGATTTAACAGATATCTATAGAACATTTTATCTTAAAACAAAAGAATATACCTTCTTCTCAACACCTCATGGTACCTTCTCCAAAATTGAACATATAATTGTATCAACAGATACAAAAATATTGAAATTGTCCCATGCATCTTATCAGATCACCATGGACTAAGGCTAATCTTCAATAACAACATAAATAATAGAAACCCAACATTCACGTGGAAACTGAACAACACTCTCCTCAATGATACCTTGGTCAAGGACATAATAAAGAAAGAAATTAAAGACTTTTTAGAGTTTAATGAAAATGAAGCCAAAAAATACGCAAACTTGTGGGACACAATGAAAGCATTTCTAAAAGGAAAATTCATAGCTCTGAGTGCCTCCAAAAAGAACCTAGAGAGAGCACACACTAGTAGCTTGACAACACACCCAAAAGCTCTAGAACAAAAAGAAGAAAATTCACCCAAGAGGAGTAGACAGCAGGAATCAAACTGAGGGGCAAAATCAACCAAGTGGACACAAGGAGAACTATTCAAAGAATCAACCAAAATGGGAGCTGGTTCTTTGAGAAAATCAATAAGATAGATAAACTCTTACCAGACTCACTAGAGGGCACAGGGACAGTATCCTAATTAACAAAATCACAAATGAAAAGGGAGACATAACAACAGATCCTGAAGAAATCCAAAACACCATCAGATCCTTCTACAAAAGGCTATACTCAACAAAACTGGAAAACCTGGATGAAATGGCCAAATTTCTAGACAGATATCAGGTACCAAAGTTAAATCAGGATCAGATTAATGACATAAACAGTCCTATATCCCCTAAAGAAATAGAAGCAGTCATTAATAGTCTCCCAACCAAACAAAGCCCAGGAACTAATGGGTTTAGTGCAGAGTTCTATCAGACCTTCAAAGAAGATCTAATTCCAGTTTTTCTCAAACTATTCCACAAAATAGAAACAAAAGGTACTCTACCCAATTCATTCTATGAAGCCACAATTACTCTGATACCTAAACCACAGAAAAACCCAATAAAGATAGAGAACTTCAGATCAATTTCCCTTATGAATACCAATGCAAAATTACTCAATAAATTTCTCACTAACTGAATTCAAGAGCACATCAAAACAATCATCCATCCTGACCAAGTACGTTACAATCCAGGGATGCCTGGATGGTTTAATACATGGAAATCCATCAACGTAATCCACTATATAAACAAACTCAAAGACAAAAACCACATGACCATCTCGTTAGATGCTGAGAAAGCATTTGACAAAATCTAACACCGATTCTTGATAAATATCAAGAATCTTGGAAATATCAGGTATTCAAGGCCCATTAATAAATATGATAAAAGCAATCTACAGCAAACCAGCAGCCAACCTCAAAGTAAATGGTGAGAAGCTGGAAGCAATCCCACTAAAATTAGGGCCTAGACAAGGCTGCCCACTTTCTCCTTACCTATTCAATATAGTATTTGAAGTCCTATCCAGAGCAATTCGACAACAAAAGGAGATCAAGAGGATACAAATTGGAAAGGAAGAAGCCAAAATATTACTATTTACAGATGATATGATAGTATATATAAGTGACCCCAAAAATTCCACCAGAGGAATCCTAAACCTGATAAACAGTTTCAGTGAAGTAGCTGGATATAAAATTAATTCAAACAAGTCAATGGCCTTTCTCTACACAAAGGATAAACAGACTGAGAAAGAAATTAGGGAAAAACACCCTTCACAATAGTCACAAATAATATAAAATTCCTTGTTGTGAGTCTAACTAAGGAAGTGAAAGATCTGTATGATAAGAACTTCAAGTCTTTAAAGAAAGAAATCAAAGAAGATCTTAGAAGATGAAAGATCTCCCATGCTCATGGATTGGCAGGATCAATATAATAAAAAAGACTATCTTGCCAAAAGCAATCTACAGATTCAATGCAATCCCCATCAAAATTTCAACTCAATTCTTCAACGAATTAGAAAGGGGAATCTGCGTATTCATCTGGAATATCAAAAACCCTAGGATATCAAAAACTCTTCTCAATGATTAAAGAACCTCTGGTGGAATCGCCATGACTGACCTAAAGCTGTACTACAGAACAATTGTCATAAAAACTGCATGGTACTGGTATAGCTATAGCGACAGACAAGGGGACCAATGGAATAGAATTGAAGACCCAGAAATGAACCCACACACCTAAGGTCACTTGAACTTTGACAAGGGAGCTAAAACCATCCAGTGGGGGGTGGGGGGGGACCAGCATTTTCAACAAATGGTGCTGGCACAACTGTAGGTTACAACTTAGAAGAATGCGAATTGATCCATTCTTCTTCTTGTACTAACATCAAATTTAAGTGGATCAAGGAACTCCATATAAAATCAGAGACACTGAAACTTATAGAGGAGAAAATGGGGGAAAACCTCGAAGATATGGGCACAAAGGAAAAATTCCTGTATAGAACAGAAATGGCTTGGGCTGTAAGATCGAGTATCTACAAATGGGACCACATAAAATTGCAAAGCTTCTGCAAGGCAAAAGACACTGTCAATAAGACAAAAAAGCCACCAACAGATTGGGAAAGGATCTTTACCAATCCTAAATCAGATAGGGAACTAATATCCAATATATATAAAGAACTCAAGAAGGTGGACTCCAGAAAATCAAATAACCCCATTAAAAAATGGGACTCAGAGCTAAACAAAGAATTCTCACCTGAGGAATACCGAATGACTGAGAAGCACCTGAAAAAAATGTTCAGCATCCTTAATCATCAGGGAAATGCAAATCAAAACAACCCTGAGATTCTATCTCACACCAGTCAGAATGGCTAAGATCAAAAATTCAGGTGACAGCAGATGTTGGCGAGGATGTGGAGAAACAGGAACACTCCATTGTTGGTGGGATTGCAGGCTTGTACAACCACTCTGGAAACCAGTCTGGCGGCTCCTCAGAATATTGTCCATAGTATTACCAGAGGATCCCACAATACCTCTCCTGGGCATATATCCAGAAGATGTTCCAACCGGTAAGAAGGACACATGCTCCATTATGTTTATAGCAGCCTTATTTATAATAGCCAGAAGCTGGAAAGAACCCAGATGTCCCTCAACAGAGGAATGGATACAGAAAATGTGGTTCATTTACACAATGGAGTACTACTCAGCTATTAAGAAGAATGAATTTATGAAATTCCTAGGCAAATGGATGAACCTCCTGAGTGAGATAACCCAATCACAAAAGAACTCACATGATATGTACTCATTGATAATTGGATATTAGCCCAGAAAGTTAGAATACCCAAGATAAAAGATACAATTTGCAAAACACATGAAACTCAAGAAGAATGAAGACCAACGTGTGGGCACTTTGCCCCTTCTTAGAATTGGGAGCAAAACACCCATGGAAGGAGTTACACAGACAACATTTGGAGCTGAGATGAAAGGCTGGACCATCTAGAGACTGCCACACCCGGGGATCCATCCCATAATCAGCCTCCAAATCCTGACACCATTGCATATACCAGCAAGATTTTGCTGAAAGGACCCTGATATAGCTGTCTCTTGTGAGACTATGCATGGCAAACACAGAAGTGGATGCTCACAGTCAGCTATTGGATGGAACACAGAGACCCCAATGGAGGAGCTAGAGAAAGTACTCAAGGTGATAAACGGATATGCAACCCTATAGGTGGAACAACAATATGAACTAACCAATACCCCTGGAGCTCCTGTCTCTGGCTGCATATGTAGCAGAAGATGGCCTAGTTGGCCATCATTGGGAAGAGAGGCCCCTTGGTCTTGCAAACTTTATATGCCTCAGTACAGGAGAATGCCATGGCCAAGATGTGGGAGTGGGTGGGTAGGGGAGTGGTGGGGGGAGGGTATGAGCGACTTTTGGAATAGCATTTGAAATGTGATGGAGAATATACATAATAAAAAAAACACATCAGAGAAATATTTTAGTATTTTTATTCCTGACGTTAATATTCACAATTCTTAAAATATGGCAACAAACCAAAAGCAAATGGAGAAGGAGAATGAAATGACATTCTATTGAATCTGCCCACAAGAATGTGATTATATTTATAACCAAGAGTATTCTGCATAATGCAATGTGGGTGGCTACTGTTGATATGACACCATGCAATGAGAAAGAGAGAGCATGTAATTGCTCTGTATACCTAGAATATTCAGATTCATAGAGAGACAGAGAGAAAAACAGCAATGGCAGACACTACAAAAGGAAGAAAGGGATACTGTTTAGTTTTATTGTTTGTTTGTTTGTTTGTTTGTTTGTTTTTCTTTTAACTTGCATTATGTGGATGGAAACTTGAGAGTGGTCTTTAAAGAATAAAGCGATTCCCTTGCTTAGTGGTTCTGGTAGAAATAGGGATGAAGCATCATCTTGGCAGATAACTTATCAATATCACAACATGAAAGAAACACTGGAAGGGAAGTATCTGAACACACAATGGATCAAGCATCTTTGATAAAAAAAAAAAAAAAACAAGGCATACCTGTTTTTTATTAAACCAAAGACCAAAAGCAGCACCTCCTAAAGGTGGCAGCCCAGTAACAGAATGTGTAACTATGGACTTTATTTTGTAATCATTTGTCTTTATAAAACCCAGCATTATGTAAAAATTGATTCCAGCACATGAATATTGACATGCTCAGACATTAGCAGATGATAAATGTTTAATTAGTATAGTACTTTAGTTTTGAAAATAAAAAAAAAAACAAGCAAATAAAAAATACCAAATCTAGGAGTCAATGCTGTTAGGAGCAAGGTACTCTCATAAACATTTATGAACTGCACTGTAGTCCTAAAGGTGTTCAAGATGGTAAATTTGTATTAGTTACATTTTGTTACAATAAAAACATCAATATCCAAATGAAGTATGATTACTAGGAAAATGAAGAATGGATCCCAATTAACGTACACAGAAGAAAGTGAAGCCATTGTTAATACTGTAACATAAAAATGAGGTTTAAGTGTGTTTTTAGGTCAGTGAGATGGCACAGCCTATAACCTCAGCACTCATGAGGCCCAGCCAGGGGCACTGAAACTTCTTAAAAAATAATTCATGATACTTGGTGAAAATAAAGTCATTAAAAGCCATAGTATCAGCAACAAGAAGGAGATGAGACTAGCTATAGTTTGCTTTGCTATGAAATAGTCAATGAGAGGAAACACATAAATTAAACATCCTGAAGTACTTGGAAGAAATACAGATGTGCAGCAAAATGATATCTTCTGGTCACTAAAAAGCTTCTGCCCTCATGAATTCAGTGCAGCTCTGGCTACCTCATAGCAACTCACTGTGGCTCTGCTATCTCACAGCAACTCACTGTGGCTGTGTCTATCTCAGCAACTCACTGTGGCTCTGGATATCTTATGTGAACTCACTGTGGCTGTGTCTATCTCAGCAACTCACTGTGGCTCTGCCTATCTCACAGCAACTCACTGTGGCTCTGGATATCACATACGAACTCACTGTGGCTCTGCCTATCTCACAGCAACTCACTGTGGCTGTGGATATCATATATGATATATGAACTCACTGTGGCTCTGTCTATCTCACAGGAACTCACTGTGGTTCTATCTTATAGGAACTCAGTGTGGCTCTGACTATATCTCAGGAAGTCACTGTGGCTCTAAGTTTCTCTCAGGAATTCACTGTGGCTCTGGCTGTTATACAGGATGATGAACTCCCTGTAGCTCTGGCTATCTTACAGGATGATGAAGAACTCATTCTGGTTCTGGGTATCTTACATGGCAGCCCCATTATTAGTCCCATCAGCATTTCATCACTCATAGAGGAGAGTCCCTCCCTGGAGTACTATTGGCAGCTGAGAGTTGTTTGAAGAGTTGTTGGTAATTTCTTCAGTGGTATGACCACTGCTCAGCTTCTCGGCTGCATTAAACAACTTTCCACCTATGATCAGGAAAGAAACTAACAAATCATAATGGGACCCTCATAGAAGAAATAGGGACTTGTTGAGCAGTGCTCCAGCAAGAGAGGAAGAGGATAAGTGTAGTAAACAGGGGGTGAAAATAGCTACATTTCTTTCTGTGTCGAACTGTCAAGCAAAATAATTTAAGAAATTATTACCACCATTCAAAAAGTACAAATAATGTAGTGAAGTTCTATATAGAGTACAGGAGTGAGACAAGTTTGTGGGTCCAATTTTCAGTCTAAACTTTTCTACACTGTGTTCATTCACTGAATTGTTTAATGTGCTAATATGACAAACATTTCAAAGTTATAGCCTACCACACTTGATAGTTCTCAACTTATCAGCCTATATATTTTCACTATAGTGTTTTCAAGGAGCAAGTTGACTGATTTCTAATACAATTGTCTGACAGTGGCACTGTGGTAGCATTTTGATGGTACTAAGGGAGTCCTGTGTTGTCCTTAAGGCAAGAATGATTCTGAGGAAGATTCTGGAGACGACATACTACAGGGGGGTGGGAAGCAGAAAGCGGGCCTACATGTGCTTCCGCTTGTACTGAGGTCCTGAAGAGGTAAAAAAACAGAAAAGGAGAATTACAACTGAGTGACTACATTCTGCTTCCTCTTCTGCCAAGAAGTGAGGACACTCTCTTTCTCTTGCTGTCAACAAATTTTCTACATGGACTTTCAGATTTCCAAGCTGGAAAAGTCTTTCCGGCTTAGTGAAGACAGGCCTGAAAGTGTACCAAGTTCTTTGAAGGTGAGGTGTTATTCACTCCAATTAACTCCTGTGGGCAGTAAGGCAAAGAAGGCTACTACAAGAAGACAAATGGACGAAGTCAACAGCATTAGAATTGTATTAAGTATTGTATGAGGAATATGAACAATTCAGAAAGAAAGCCTCTACTATGCAGCATCCTGAACCATGAAACTAAAGTATAAAACGGCATTTTTTTATTTTTATTTTTTATTTTTGGTTTTTCGAGACAGGGTTTCTCTGTGTAGCCCTGGCTGTCATGGAACTCACTCTGTAGACCAGGCTGGCCTCAAACTCAGAGATCCACCTGTCTCTGCCTCCCAAGTGCTGGGATTAAAGTTGTGTGCCACCACTGCCCAGCTATAAAACAGCATTCTTTCCCATTTTATAAACATTCTTTCCCACTTTATAAACATTTCCCTTATTTAACTTTTACAGCCATTATTTATCCATAAATTTCCAAAAGTTAGAGAAAATGACTGTCCTGTGCATTTAACATACCACAGTGTACACTGGTGTCTCCAGATTAATAATATCTAAAATTAACAAATAAACCTGCTGACTCAGAAATAGAAACAAGATGACGTACCTGGGTTTTGAATTGGTGGTACCAGCATCAAGGTTTGGCATCTTAGTCAGCATCTCCTTTAGCTGAAGCTCTGCGAATTGACACATTCTGGGTTGATCAAGTGTCACGGTCTCATGGTCTCATGGTGTCTTGTATGTAAAGGACCATAGAGATGCTAAGAAAAACAACTCAGAGTGCATTTTGAAATTGTGCTAATGATAGACTAGATTGAGAATGAATTGTGCATGAATATACATTTTCAGCCAATAAACTTTGTAAAGTCAAGAGAAACTCTGCTTATAATAGCAGAGCCCTGGTTGACTTTCTGGGAAAAGAGCAGGAGAATTTGGCAAGCGGGTGTTTTCAGTGACACAGCACCATTGGTATGTTTCTGGGAAGGAAAGGCACACTGTTTCTCAGATTGCTTTCGGTTTTGATGCTTTTTATGTCCAGGAGTCCTGCACAGCCATGGCGGGTGAGTCCTTTCTTTGTTTATGCTTGTGTTGAGGGAGTTACATATGGATTTCTGAGAGAAGAGATAACAATGCTTCATCAAAGCAGAGCTGTTTGTAAGTTGAGGGGAGGGAGGCTATGGTAGCACATGTTGAAGCAGAGTGCGTGCAGATACTCTCAAAGGCATTTATCCTCAGCATTTACAGCTGTGGGAAAGAAAGGAAAATGAATCTCTCTAGACCCCTCCTTTTAGTATTTTCCTGTGTTTTAAGTATTGCCTTTGACTCACTGACTAGAGGTTTTCTCCAGCTCTCTGGGTGTTTTGTTCTGAGGATGAGAAACTTTACTACTGAACAAAACCTTGCATTTTCTCTATCTTTCTGCTCTGTATCTGAACTACTTTTCAGCAGCAAGCCAGGCAGCTAGTTTGATTTCTCTATTTCTACACAGAGCTCTCTAGGACCACTGGCAGTATAAACAAAATGTGGGACAATATAGCTGTAATGTGTTCACGTTATACTATGCTGTGTATGGAATAAAATATCCTTTTAAGATATTTACAAAAATGAGCAAAAGTGGAAGGGTCATGAGTGATCTGCAGAAATGTCAGACATCAGGTATCTATGGCTGAATCGCCTGATGAAGTTGTTTCTCTTCTCCCCACTTATGTTTCCTCCTGTACAAACTTGATATGTGTTGGGCAATATAAATGCTTCTGTGGGTTCATAGACAAATTGTCACTCAACTGTCACCTGATTAATTATATTATAATCTCAAAAATGAAGGACAGCCATTTATAAAAAGGAAAGGCCATGGGTCCCATCCTTAGGCAGTGAGTATAATTCCCAAGAAAGCCTTACAGGCAGTCCTGTTTATTTATCTATGTGGGCGATTCTTGTCTGTATTTGAATTTGAAAGCTGGTAGTGCAGAAACATATTTAAATACCTTTCCATGTCTAAATGATATTATTTTTACAGCCAGGAGGACACATGAAAGAGATCCAATCTACAAGATCAAAGGTTTGGCCAAGGACATGCTGGATGGGGTTTTTGATGACCTGGTGGAGAAGAATGTTTTAAATGGAGATGAGTTACTCAAAATAGGGGAAAGTGCGAGTTTCATCCTGAACAAGGCTGAGAATCTGGTTGAGAACTTCTTAGAGAAAACAGACATGGCAGGAAAAATATTTGCTGGCCACATTGCCAATTCCCAGGAACAGCTGAGTTTACGTGAGTAGTTCTGGCCAAAATGCCATCAGCTCCTTTTTTTCTACTTCCTACAAAACTTCTGTGTTTACTTCTGTTCTTAAGGAAATCTGACCTCCCCATATCCCTTAGACTGTTACTTGTCTATTTGTTTAGCAGATGAAAAACACCCAGATTCACCCAAACTACTTTTCTACTCCTGAATATTTTATTTTTCCCTTAACAATTGCACCACTGATTACCCCATGAAATTTACATATTCAATACATTATTGTGTTTCTCTGTCCTAAACCACAGGCATAAGAAGGCAAGCCTCATTGGCTACTTTATTCATGAAACATATTGATCATGTAAGAAATCACACATGACAGATGGCAGGTACTCATCAAATATCAAGTCATCTTGATTAAGAAAAAGCAGGATTTTTTGTTTTGTTTTTCTTTATTTTATTTTTTATTTCATTGTTTAATGGTTATTTATTTGTTTACATTTCAAATGTTGTCCCCTTCCTAGTCTCCCCTCTGCAAGCCTCCCATCCTATCCTCATCCCCCTGCCTCTATAAGGGTGCTTCCCCACCTTTTCACCCACACATATCTCACTACCCTAGCATCCCCCTATGCTGGGGCATCAAGCCTCCACAAGACCAAGGGCCTCCCCTCCCATTGATGCCAAATAAGGCACTCCTCTGGTACATATGCAGCTAGAGCCATGGGGTTCATCCATGTGTAATCTTCAGTTGATGGTTTAGTCCCTGGGAGCGCTGGGAGGTTTAGTTAGTTGATATTGTTATTCTTCCTACGGGGCTGCAATCCCCTTCAGCTCCTTCAGTACTTCCCTATCTCTTCCTTCGGGGTCCTTGTGCTCAGTCTGATGGTTGGCTGAGAGCATCCTTATCTGTATTGGTCAGGCTCTGGCAGAGCTCCTCGTGGGACCACTATACTAGTCTCCTGACAGCAAGTGCTTCTTGGCATCAGCAATAGTGTCTGGGTTTACTGCCTGCAGATCAGATGGATCCCTAAGTGGGACAGTCTCTGGATGGCTTTTCCTTCAGTCTCTGCCCCACTCTTAATCCCTATATTTTCTTTAAACAGAAGCAATTCTGGGTTAGAATTTTTGAGAAGGGTAGGTGGCCACATCTCTCAACTGGGGGCTGTGTCTATCTATTGAATATGGTCTCTATGGGTTCTATCTCCCCTGTGTTGGGTATTTCAGCTAATGTTATCCCCACTGGGTCTTGGGAACCTCTTGTCTCCCTGGAATCTGGAACTTTCTAGTGCCTACCCCCACTTGCCCAACCTCCACTGCTACACATCTACATTCAATTTCCTGATCCTCTGTACTTCTCACCTGTCTCCTCCCACACCTGATCCTGACCCCCTCCTTCTTTTATTGTGATCTAAGCTTCTAGTCATACCACGGAGATTTTAGACTCATTTTCAGATATAGAATGTTGAAGGAGGGAGTGGAGAAGGCCACTCTGTTCTCTTAGATGTAGCTCAATTCCTGAGATGAAAATCTCGTTGCTTTAATTCCTTCTGGAAAAAAATAAAACAAAACAAAATAAACAAACAAAAATCCCTGAATATGAAGTTTAATGGATTATTAATTTAGTTCTAAAAACAGCAAGTATTGTACATTTTTTGTATGTAGTTGTCTCATTCATGTCTCAGGTTTTCTATTTTGATAACACAGCATCAATCACCGAAGAACAGTGGGTGTTTATGTACTGCATTAAATATTTAGCACAAGGTAGCAAGTGGTCCTTGGTCTGCAGTCCCATCATTCTACCCCAGCAAGTAATAAAGAAATGTGTATCTTAAATTCTTGGCATTTTTTGTCTGCTTTATTTTTGTTGTATAAAGAACAACTTTAATACAGTCAAGTATATCTTTGTTCTCAGATAAATAAATGCAGTTACAAGGAAACTCTGGGTACAGCCTTTGTCTACATCTTTATTTATATAAGAATCACAGAAAAGTTCTTGTTTTGTAGAATGTGTGCCTTCAGTTTTTATTTGAAAAAGGCTAGCATGCTTATAAACAAAACTGAAGCTTGGCAACCAGATGGAACGTCTATGTTTCAAAGAGCAACATGGGTATTTACTTAGTGCTTGAGAGGGTTTCACGTATAAATGTTCTAGAAATTTTGTTATATTGCCCCCAAAAATCTGCTGTTAATATTGTTTCAGAATTTTCTAATGATGAGGATGATGGACCTCAGAAGATATGTACACCTTCTTCTCCATCAGGTAATTATGCATTATGCAACAGACTGCCACAGTATCCATTTGATCTCTATTTTTATGTCCTAGGAAAGACTCAGGGAACTTTAGTAGTCTACATTCTCATTCTCAGAAGGGACAGCAGTATATAGCTTCTGAGTGAAGTAGAGTCATTTGACACTGGAGACATAGCCAGTGATTGCTCATATCCAGGGGATGTCCACTTAGCCCTGAGCAAATGGACAACAGAGTTTGGATTCAGGGATCACAAGTAATAACACAATATAAAAAAATAAAAGGAGGGCATAACACTAGAGGGATGAGGAATGGGGAAACAAGCAGGAGTTTAAAACAGATAGTATTAAACATGAAAATTGTAAGGGGAAAACAACAAATCCACAATTGTTCAGTTAAGCTGTCCTTTGGGGTGCACCTGAGACTTGCCAACCAGCTACCTCACCCTAGGTAGATATTTGACAGAGCAGCCCCTGCCAGGCTCCTGAGATTCTTTGTATAGGAGAGATAAGGTGCTCCCAGGGGTAAGAGAGTGGCCGTTATACACTTGTAGAAAGAATACAGTTCAAGGGAAGGAACAAAGGTAGGTAAGGCCCTAAATCATGTGAATGGGGTAACAAGTTTAGTGTAGATTGAAAAAGACGTTTTTTCAACTTACATCACACCTAAGAAACAGGAAAAACATGAACTTTTTTGTTAACTCTCTTAACTGTAAACAGAACCTTTAGCTTTCAAAGCATACTTTTCCTGTTTCCGTCTAAATAGTAGTAGATTGGCATGCTCACAATTCTGTATGTCAGCATATGGAACTTTCTTTTTTAAATATTTTTATTATATATTTTCCTCAATTACATTTCCAATGCTATCCCAAAAGTCCCCCATACCCTCCCCCCAACTCCCCTACCCACCCACTCCCCCTTTTTGGCCCTGACGTTCCCCTGTACTGGGGCATATAAAGTTTGCAAGTCCAATGGGCCTCTCTTTCCATTGATGGCCGACTAGGCCATCTTTTGATACATATGCAGCTAGAGTCAAGAGCTCCGGGGTACTGGTTAGTTCATAATGTTGTTCCACCTATAGGGTTGCAGATCCCTTTAGCTCCTTGGGTACTTTCTCTAGCTCCTCCATTGGGGGCCCTGTGATCCATCCAATAGCTGACTGAAGAAAATATTTTTGAAACAGAATACTGATTCTCCTTTCCTTTGTCTACTCTGGACTCTGAAAATGAAATTAAAGAGCAAAGATGAGGGACAAGCTTTATTAAAGCAAGCATCATCTTTAGCTCTGATGGATAATTGCACAAAAAATCCCTGTTTCATGGGTCTTGCTTATCACTGAGGAATGGGGTCACAAGTTCCCTGAAATTACTTCATGGAGTCTCAGAAACTCTGGAGTGTTTTTACCCTCCACCACTAGAAAGTCCTTCAAATCCTGATTCTCAACTTCTCTTCAGAATCCAAGAGAAAAGTAGAGGATGATGAAATGGAGGTAAATGCTGGATTGGCCCATGAATCACATCTAATGCTGACAGGTAATGTTTATTCCAGAGCTTATGCTAATGTCATTTGAGAGAAAGTACATTTTCAAAGCTTTCTGGGGTTATGGGACAAGGCCACAGCCAAGAAGGCCATACAGGAGGCCACTACTATCGCTGACATGTGCTGTAATAACCCAGGTTTTTAAATGATGTTAATAATATCTTTAAATTTATAAAATAGTTATGGTTTTGGAAATTAGTAGCACAAGCAAGATGTAGTTAAGCTTGTGTGTATACTGTTTAAATTTCATATGTAATTATATAAAAAATACCTAACATGGTATGAGTCACATATGGACTACTGAGGCTTATTAAGGAATTACGTTTGTCTAGAAACAATAGTGATAGTGTTTTAGGAATGTTATATTTTCAGAAGTTCTGACAAACTAAGGAATAAAACCTATGGGTTTTTTTTTAAATGTTTGTATGTCTGTACCATACATTAAATGGAATGTTGAATTTCTGTTCTCAATATTTGGTTTATATAGCAGTAAGAATGGTAGATCAAGACTCCCTCACTAAAATTGAGTCTATTACTTAGTGAGTGATGATATACAATAAACATGTAAGAAGTAATGTGAATTCATTTAACAGATAAAAGAAAGTAAGTTAGACTAGAGAAAGCAATTGCATATGTAAGGATGGATTGAGGATTAAGAAGCAAAGGAAAGATATATGCTCAAATGTTTAGCCAATCACAACAAGGAGATATTTTAAAAAATACCTCCAAGGTGAAAAGGAAATTTGTGCAAAACTGTTGAGCAAAACTAGAGGCCAGGGTACACCTGAAACAGGAATGACCTTGCCATATTTAAAGTCCATATTTAAGGTTATAACTTGACAGGGAATAGGAAATTAAATTTGAAATAAGAAAAGCTGTTAAGTTCAGAGTCAGAGATATGATGCCTCAAACTTCTTCTCAGTGAAAAATGAGTCTAATATAGTAAACATGTATATGAATATTTGCTCATTTCTGTGCATGCATGTGTGTGCATTTGTGTGATTGTGTGCATACATGTGTGCATGCATGTGCATGTGTATATGTGTGTTTGTATGTGTGTGTTTATGAATGTGTGCATAGGTGTATGTGTGTGTGTGTGCATGTGGACATGCATATGTGTGTTGGGGTGGGGGTGTTTTTCTCAAAAATACCTTCATTGATAGTTGCCATTTCCTAAAAATTTGGTCAAATACAGATCCACTCATCAGCCCAGTCATTTATGAGAGTTATCCAACACCAAACACTGGACTGTGTTCCAAGAATTGCATATCTTAAAATAGAAAAAAAAGATAACAGATTTGTGGGTGGAGTCAAACATTAAACTGATGTGGGGTTTCCTTCACTGGAATGGCCTGAAAGGCTATCCAAGGGTAAAAAATTAAAATATCAATTACTTGTTGAAGTCTACTAAATGAAGCTTAAGTTCCTTACAAAGTTTAGATCCCTACATTTATGTGATTCTAATGTGTTGAACTTGAAAGACTAGATAATGTTGCAAACACTAGAAAAGCACAAAAATGTCAGTAATAAACAGAAAACAAAAAAGCGAAAAAAATCAAGATTTTTGCTTCAGTTGTTTATATATGAATTCGTTTTTACCTTTCATTAGTTTTCTGAGGAGCACCAATGAGCACTCTAAAATGATGAACTCGGGGATGTGACATGTGGATGTATGACTTATGGGACAGTGTCAGTTCTGTTTTCTCTTTCAGCTCCTCATGGACTCCAGAGCTCAGAAGTCCAAGATACACTGAAGCTTTGTCCACGTGATCAGTTTTGTAAGATAAAGACAGAAAGGGCAAAAGAGGTGATGAGCTGTGGAAGCAAGGGGCTGTCTTAGCCTTTTCAGGCTACACATACAGATTCCTTCAGATCTGACAAAGGAAAATGAACTTCATCTAATCAAGTGGTGCTCATCCTAAATTTTTCCCATTTTTAAATTTTATCTCAAATTATGTCCTCAAATCCACCCCACCACAAAATCCAAGTCATGTCACTAGTCAAAAATTAATATCTATTCAGGCCCCAATATATGTTTTCAGTCTCACATTCTATCATTTCATCAGCAGAGCACAGCTCCATCAGCAACATTCTGTTGCTCACTATTACTATTTTCATCTGCACTATATTGATTTTGGAAGTACGGGGAGGTCCCTTTCTTAAATCTCCTGTGTCTGTTAACTGCAGATATATCCAGTGATGGAGAAGGAGGGACGAACACGTCTGGCTCTCATCATCTGCAACAAAAAGTTTGACTACCTTTTTGATAGAGATAATGCTGATACTGACATTTTGAACATGCAAGAACTACTTGAAAATCTTGGATACTCTGTGGTGTTAAAGGAAAACCTTACAGCTCAGGTAATGTCCCCAGAGATTGGGGCAACCTTCTTTGTCCTTTTGTCAAACTCTCTTTGGGTAGCAACAAGAAGAAATTATATTTGCTTCAGAGCAGAATTCCTGAGTTTTGACCTTCTCCAAAGTGTAGTTTCATAGAAATTATTCACAGAATGCCTTGTAACATTATTTTAACAAAACAGGAGTATTTCTTAAGTGTTAGTCTGCGTGTCTCCATTAACTGGTATTCTAAGAGACACATAAACTCTGAGCCTTGAAATTTCCACAATCCAGAGAATAAACACATAAGATTTAACAATATCAGAACAAAATGCCTAATTATTGAAAGTTATACAAAGGTTGTGATCTCAGTTCTGTTCAAAGCAACCTGGGCAGATTTGATTAAACTATGCAAAACTTGATATTGTTTGATGTGAAAAAATTTCACATTTCTAATTTTTTTTAACATAAACTTCTCTGTGTACCACTTCTTTCAATGTGAATTTTCCAAAACCTAATTGTATAAAAGTTAGTTTCTATTATATTCCATCTCTTATAGTCTGTAGAAATCCAAGATTTTCCTTAAAACCATAGGAATGAAAACTATGTTTAAAAAAAACAAACAAACAAAAAACAAAAAAAACTAATGTTCATAACATTTTCAGATCTGATGTAAAAATATTACTTATCTTACTTCTTTGCCCAAATTGCTTGACTGATAGAAGTTATTTAGTTTTTGTGAACTCCCTTTGTTATTCAGATACAAACTTTATTTGGAGAATTCATTGGGTTTGACTCTAGAGTCTTTTTAGGAAATGGAGACAGAGTTAATGCAGTTTGCTGGCCGTCCAGAGCACCAGTCCTCAGACAGCACATTCCTGGTGTTTATGTCCCATGGCATCCTGGAAGGAATCTGTGGGGTGAAGCACCGAAACAAAAAGCCAGATGTTCTTCATGATGACACTATCTTCAAAATTTTCAACAACTCTAACTGTCGGAGTCTGAGAAACAAACCCAAGATTCTCATCATGCAGGCCTGCAGAGGCAGTGAGTCAGAGTCAGGGTTCTAGCATGTGGTTCTAAACTTTCCTCTATGAGTCTGGCATGCTCCAGTAGATGGGGTGGGGTGACATTTTAGTACTACTGGTGTGTCCAGGCCAAAAGAAACTACCTTATGCCTTACATTTTAAAGAAACAATGAATATCCTGGGATAATAAGAAATGTCCCAGTCATTTATCAATATGATGGGTGTTGTATTGTTCTTTTTCATTGGGACTTTCTATAATATATTTTTGAGGCCAGGGAGATGGCTTAGTGAGTAATAGTGTTCACTGTACAATAACATACCCCAAGAACCTATGTGTAAAGGCAGGCATAGCATGTCTTCAGATAACTTCAGGACCATAGATGGTAGAGACAGGCAGAATACTGATGCTTTGCTAGCAGGCAAGCTCCAAACTCACTGAGAAATTCTGTCAAAAGAATAAGATAGAGCAAAATTATTTTTCCTTTAGCCTCTGAGTGTGCACAAGGATACCTTGTACACGTATATGTATTTGTTTTACACCCATGCAACATTTCCACATAGGTATTTGCATTTTCAATAAAATCATAATTCAATGTACCAAATAAGGTACATAATGGCATTTGTTATATTTTATGGAAGAATGTGTGTATGTTACATTTGTTTAAGAAGTGTCATCTCTCTTAGGATATAATGGAACTATTTGGGTATCCACAAACAAAGGGATAGCCACTGCTGATACAGATGAGGAACGTGTGTTGAGCTGTAAATGGAATAATAGTATAACAAAGGCCCATGTGGAGACAGATTTCATTGCTTTCAAATCTTCTACCCCACGTAAGTGACTTCAGATGTCCTGATTTCATTTTAGTAGTTTTTATACAACATGTTAGCTTGAGATAATATATTTTCAGTAAACAATCTATGTCTAATTATTGGGACATTTTCAGGGATAGAAATATTTAAAGTATTTGGGTTTTCATAATTAGATTTTCTTAGAAATGATTAATGTAAACAGGTAGTTTTAGGAAATCCAAAATTCAGATATTTTCATTATAAAAAAAATGAATGCTATTTCATTTTGGTTTGCTTTTTAAACATGTTAGTGACATTTTGATGCATAACTTATAATTTCACAAAACTCTACCGGTGAAAAATCCTAGGCCTAGGCATGTACTGTGGAAACTCTTAGCCTATTATTTTCATCTAATTTTTAGAAATTAGTTAACAATGAAATGTCTGCCTTCATATTAATGTAGTCAACAAATGGTTAATGATCTCCCTAGAGAAACTACAGTAAAGGTGACATATAGCCCAGAAACAAAACGAAATGAATGAATTTATGGAATTCCTAGGCAAATGGATGGACCTGGAGGGCATCATCCTGAGTGAGGTAACCCAATCACAAAGGACCTCACACAATATGTACTCACTGATAAGTGGATATTAACCCAGAAACTTAGGATACCCAAGATATAAGATACAATTTGCTAAACACATGAAACTCAAGAAGAACGAAGACCAAAGTGTGGATATTTTGCCCCTTCTTAGAATTGGGAACAAAACACCCATGGAAGGAGTTACAGAGACAAAGTTTGGAGCTGTGATGAAAGGATGGACCATGTAGAGACTGCCACATCCAGGGATCCACCCCATAATCAGCATCCAAACGCTGACACCATTGCATACACTAGCAAGATTTTGCTGAAAGGACCCAGATAGAGCTGTCTCTTGTGAGACTAGGCCGGGGCCTAGCAAACACAGAAGTGGATGCTCACAGTCAGCTATTGGACGGACTACAGGGCCCCCAATGGAGGAGCTAGAGAAAGTACCCAAGGAGCTAAAGGGATCTGCAATCCTATAGGTGGAACAATAATATGAACTAACCAGCACCCCCCTGGAGCTCATGTCTCTAGCTGCATATGAATCAGAAAATGGCCTAGTCAGCCATCAGTGGAAAGAGAGGCCCATTAGTTGTGCAAACTTTATATGCCTCAGTACAGGGGAATGACAGGGCCAAGAAGTGGGAGTGGGTTGGTGTGAGAGTGAGTGGGGGAGCGTGTGGGGGACTTTTGGGATAGCATTAGAAATGTAAATGAAATAAATACCCAATAAAAGAAGGGGAAAAAAAAACATTCCCAGTGGCTGAATGTCAATTTAGGCAAACATCCTTTTAAACAACCATCTATAACAGGCCTCTACAAAGACTTTAGAGAACAGGAGAACTTGTGACAAGTTTATACAAATCATGGTTCCTTCCATTCACATACTGTGAGAATAAGGTCAAATGTGTATAAATCATTTGGAGATTATGATATCCAAGAGTTTTGATTCTGTTTGTCTGTGGTGAGCTTTGACATGCAACCTTTCTAATAAGTCATGGCGCTGTATCTGCTGCTACTGAATGGCCGTATGTGAGCGAAGAGAGATTGGAGGGCTCTTCAAGTATAGACCAGAGAGGGAAAACTGAACTAAAGAGTGCCCACCCATACCTAGATAATGCACACTTTTATTTGTTTTTAGGTGTTGCAATTTTAATGAGATTTTATTTAAATTCTATATTTTTACTGAAAAAAGGAACTAAAATTCATATGTAATCTGCTAAGAACACTAAAGATGTTTTTACTGGTGGAAATAAAGTATACTATGCAAAATTATTTCATTCCTATTGCTCATGTAAAGTGTTGTGCTATAATTGGGCTAATGAAACACATACTACACAATAAAAACAGATATGGACCCTGACTTTTCTGGGCCAATTCTCATGGTTACGAGGCAGACATTAACTGGGGGGAAAACACAGCATGCTATAACAGAAATAGTAATAGTCATTTTCATTAAGTATTATAAAGAAATATGGGGCTCACAGCATATAAAGGTTACCCACTTCAAGGAAAAAGGCCATATTCCTCATTGTACAATCATAGTGCATGGAAGACCAGGGAAATAGAAGAGCTTGTAAGAAAAGACAAAGTCCCTTAAGCACTGAATCATGAGAGAAGCCAGATAAGGCAAGTTCTTACATGAACTTTCATGGTAGTAACTTTGGAGAAATTTAAACAATGAAGTGATGAAAATTTGACTGTTAAATAAAATTAATGAAACACAGTATAGTAAGAGTAGATGCAGCAAAGCTGGTCAGACTGCTATTGCATAACTGAGTGAGGCAAGTCATTGGCTCCAGTAACTAGTACATGAAGTTAATATGACTCATTGTTTTTGTTGATTTGACTGGGAAGAGATAGGAAGTATGGAGGTGATTCATTATCTAAAAAGATTACTACAGTAAAACTATTCAAGTAGGATGTTTTATTTTCCAAAGACTACACTATATTGTTTCATGCCATGTTAAAATTCTATTTAGCAGAAACCTATATGGAAGGAAGTACTACAAATATTCTCTGTTATAAATTAAAATGTCTATAAATTTTTTTAAGTGACTGTTTTAAAGTGAAGAATGGGGAGATTCTGCCAGAGAGTTGTGATGGCACTGGCATAGCTGAAAGCGAAATGATGGACAAAGAGTTGAGCAATTGTTGATTTCCAGGAGATATCTGCCTTAACGGTTGAGTTTGGGGATTTACAATTGCCAAAACAATATTTCTCGATGCTAAGGACAGATAGAAACAACAGAAAATTGAGAATAGAGTTAGAAAATTTCTTGGAATGAGGTTGGAAAAAATCTCTTAAAATTGAAAGCTAAATGAATGAATTTCAGAGTTATCAGTAAGGCTATCAGAGCTACCAACAAGTTCTAATGTGAATGATGGGCCACATGTAGGTGAGGCTTGATAAATGTAATTGGTTTAGGGATTTGGAAATGTTGGGTGGCAGGGGGCAGGAGACAGGGGGCAGTCCTGTTTTGTGGAATTCATATAAGATCTAGGAGGAAAAGCCAGGTACTAGCAGTCTTGTGAAAAGGAGCTGCCAAGGAAGGAAAGCTTTAAATGCAGTAGAAGAAATGTTGGCAGCTCGATGCCAGTTAAGTGACAGTTAGAGAACTGTTTCTCTGTGTTTTAAGAAGAGAAACTTAGTTCAAAAAACAGAGAAATGGTCTTCTTAAAAAGGGAGAAAAAGTGTGCAGAAAAATTATAGCCGAGCAGCAAGGACTGGTAATGGAAGGAAGTTTTTCCTTACCATGAAGTCATTCCTAGAAGGGCTCTGTAATCTTCCACAGGACTTGCTTGCTGTAGGCTGTAACATTGGGCTCCCCTATTCAAAATCCCCTGTGGTTTTATGACAGAAGATCCTCACAGGTTCTCCATGTGTGTTTTATGGAGGTCTTTGCTTTACTCTCCTTTGGCCTCCTTTCTTCTGTGAAGCACCCAATCATACTTAGTTCCTAAACTGTCATGCCCAGAGTCTTCATTTTTCATCATTCCCATGCCTTTATTTGCAGATAATATTTCTTGGAAGGTAGGCAAGACTGGTTCCCTCTTCATTTCCAAACTCATTGACTGCTTCAAAAAGTACTGTTGGTGTTATCATTTGGAGGAAATTTTTCGAAAGGTAAGGGTTTGGTTTTGTTCTTCTATGTCCACTAAAACTGTCATTATGCTAAGAGGCATAAACAGTTTTATTCTGATTATACTTAACAGATGATTCATTTAAAGAACAAATTTTTAGAATACCACATATAAGCAATACATTTATTTCTAAATCCCTCTGATTTTCAGACTCCTGCGAAGTCACTTTTCATAAGTTCCTAAGTTATTCTGCCTGCATTATATCCAAGTTTTCCTGTTACACTGTTACCCTACACAACAGCTACATTCCTAATATACAAAACTTTTGTTGTTGTTGTTGTTGTTGTCATGTAGAACAGCAAAAGAAGTTCCCTTCTTAGAAGATCTCTAAGGACTTTACTTGCCATTGCAGGTTCAACACTCATTTGAGGTCCCAGGTGAACTGACCCAGATGCCCACTATTGAGAGAGTATCCATGACACGCTATTTCTACCTTTTTCCCGGGAATTAGCACAGGCAACTCTCATGCAGGTAAATGTATGTAGGGAGTGGATGTGGGAACATTTACAGTATGTGCATAAAATCTGAATAGGCTACAGAATGATGGCGCCATGCCAGATTCCTGTTACTGAGGATATTCAGTAAAGAAGCTGAGGAAAATCTTGCTTTTATTTGCTTTCATTGTGGTATACTAATTTCATAAGAAATTATTAGTCATGTAGTAGCCAAGTAAAAACCCACTGAGAATTAGTCTTCTTTCTGGAACTTAATCAGTGAAGGGAAATATTTGATTTTGATGAAAGTACAACCCTCTCTAATTTTCTTTTTTTTTCCATTTTTTATTAGGTATTTAGCTCATTTACATTTCCAATGCTATACCAAAAGTCCCCCATACCCACCCACCCCCACTCCCCTACCCACCCACTTCCCCTTTTTGGCCCTGGCGTTCCTCTGTACTGGGGCATATAAAGTTTGTGTGTCCAATGGGCCTCTCTCTCCAGTGATGGCCAACTAGGCCATCTTTTGATACATATGCATCTAGAGTCAAGAGCTCCGGGGTACTGGTTAGTTCATAATGTTGTTCCACCTATAGGGTTGCAGATCCCTTTAGCTCCTTAGGTACTTTCTCTAGCTCCTCCATTGGGAGCCCTGTGATCCATCCATTAGCTGACTGTGAGCAACCACTTCTGTGTTTGCTAGGCCCCGGCATAGTCTCACAAGAGACAGCTACATCTGGGTCCTTTCGATAAAATCTTGCTAGTGTATGCAATGGTGTCAGCGTTTGGATGCTGATTATGGGGTGGATCCCTGGATATGGCAGTCTCTACATGGTCCATCCTTTCATCTCAGCTCCAAACTTTGTCTCTTTAACTCCTTCCATGGGTGTTTTGTTCCCACTTCTAAGGAGGGGCATAGTGTCCACACTTCAATCTTCATTTTTCTTGAGTTTCATGTGTTTAGGAAATTGTATCTTATATCTTGGGTATCCTAGGTTTTGGGCTAATATCCACTTATCAGTGAGTACATATTGTGTGAGTTCCTTTGTGAATGTGTTGCCTCACTCAGGATGATGCCCTCCAGGTCCATCCATTTGGCTAGGAATTTCATAAATTCATTCTTTTTAATAGCTGAGTAGTACTCCATTGTGTAGATGTACCACATTTTCTGTATCCATTCCTCTGTTGAGGGGCATCTAGGTTCTTTCCAGCTTCGAGCTATTATAAATAAGGCTGCTATGAACATAGTGGAGCATGTGTCCTTCTTACCAGTTGGGGCATCTTCTGGATATATGCCCAGGAGAAGTATTGCTGGATCCTCCGGTAGTACTATGACCAATTTTCTGAGGAACTGCCAGACTGATTTCCAGAGTGGTTGTACAAGCTTGCAATCCCACCAACAATGGAGGAGTGTTCCTCTTTCTCCACATCCACGCCAGCATCTGCTGTCACCTGAATTTTTGATCTTAGCCATTCTGACTGGTGTGAGGTGGAATCTCAGGGTTGTTTTGATTTGCATTTCCCTGATGATTAAGGATGTTGAACATTTTTTCAGGTGCTTCTCTGCCATTCAGTATTCCTCAGGTGAGAATTCTTTGTTCAGTTCTGAGCCCCATTTTTTAATGGGGTTATTTGATTTTCTGAAGTCCACCTTCTTGAGTTCTTTATATATGTTGGATATTAGTCCCCTATCTGATTTAGGATAGGTAAAGATGCTTTCCCAATCTGTTCGTGGTCTTTTTGTCTTATTGAAGGTGTCTTTTGCCTTGCAGAGACTTTGGAGTTTCATTAGGTCCCATTTGTCAATTCTCGATCTTACAGCACAAGCCATTGCTGTTCTGTTAAGGAATTTTTCCCCTGTGCCCATATCTTCAAGGCTTTTCCCCACTTTCTCCTCTATAAGTTTCAGTGTCTCTGGTTTTATGTGAAGTTCCTTGATCCACTTAGATTTGACCTTAGTACAAGGAGATAAGTATGGATCGATTCGCATTCTTCTACATGATAACAACCAGTTGTGCCAGCACCAATTGTTGAAAATGCTGTCTTTCTTCCACTGGATGGTTTTAGCTCCCTTGTCGAAGATGAAGTGACCATAGGTGTGTGGGTTCATTTCTGGGTCTTCAATTCTGTTCCATTGGTCTACTTGTCTGTCTCTATACCAGTACCATGCAGTTTTTATCACAATTGCTCTGTAGTAAAGCTTTAGGTCAGGCATGGTGATTCCACCAGAGGTTCTTTTATCCTTGAGAAGAGTTTTTGCTATCCTAGGGTTTTTGTTATTCCAGATGAATTTGCAAATTTCTCCTTCTAATTCTTTGAAGAATTGAGTTGGAATTTTGATGGGGATTGCATTGAATCTGTAGATTGCTTTTGGCAAGATAGCCATTTTTACAATGTTGATCCTGCCAATCCATGAGCATGGGAGATCTTTCCATATTCTGAGATCTTCTTTAATTTCTTTCTTCAGAGACTTGAAGTTTTTATCATACAGATCTTTCACTTCCTTAGTTAGAGTCACGCCAAGATATTTTATATTATTTGTGACTATTGAGAAGGGTGTTGTTTCCCTAATTTCTTTCTCAGCCTGTTTATTCTTTGTGTAGAGAAAGGCCATTGACTTGTTTGAGTTAATTTTATATCCAGCTACTTCACCGAAGCTGTTTATCAGGTTTAGGAGTTCTCTGGTGGAATTTTTAGGGTCACTTATATATACTATCATATCATCTGCAAAAAGTGATATTTTGACTTCCTCCTTTCCAATTTGTATCCCCTTGATCTCCTTTTGTTGTCGAATTGCTCTGGCTAATACTTCAAGTACTATGTTGAAAAGGTAGGGAGAAAGTGGGCAGCCTTGTCTAGTCCCTGATTTTAGTGGGATTGCTTCCAGCTTCTCTCCATTTACTTTGATGTTGGCTACTGGTTTGCTGTAGATTGCTTTTATCATGTTTAGATATGGGCCTTGAATTCCTGATCTTTCCAAGACTTTGATCATGAATGGGTGTTGGATCTTGTCAAATGCTTTTTCTGCATCTAACGAGATGATCATGTGGTTTTTGTCTTTGAGTTTGTTTATATAATGGACTACATTGATGGATTTTCGTATATTAAACCATCCCTGCATCCCTGGAATAAAACCTACTTGGTCAGGATGGATGATTGCTTTAATGTGTTCTTGGATTCGGTTAGGGAGAATTTTATTGAGGATTTTTGCATCGATATTCATAAGAGAAATTGGTCTGAAGTTCTCTATCTTTGTTGGATCTTTCTGTGGTTTAGGTATCAGAGTAATAGTGGCTTCATAAAATGAGTTGGGTAGAGTACCTTCTACTTCTATTTTGTGAAATAGTTTGTGCAGAACTGGAATTAGATCTTCTTTGAAGGTCTGATAGAACTCTGCACTAAACCCGTCTGGTCCTGGGCTTTTTTTGGCTGGGAGACTATTAATAACTGCTTCTATTTCTTTAGGGGATATGGGACTGTTTAGATGGTCAACTTGATCCTGATTCAACTTTGGTACCTGGTATCTGTCCAGAAATTTGTCCATTTCGTCCAGGTTTTCCAGTTTTGTTGAGTATAGCCTTTTGTAGAAGGATCTGATGGTGTTTTGGATTTCTTCAGGATCTGTTGTTATGTCTCCCTTTTCATTTCTGATTTTGTTAATTAGGATTTTGTCCCTGTGCCCTCTAGTGAGTCTAGCTAAGGGTTTATCTATTTTGTTGATTTTCTCAAAGAACCAACTCCTCCTTTGGTTAATTCTTTGAATAGTTCTTCTTGTTTCCACTTGGTTGATTTCACCCCTGAGTTTGATTAATTCCTGCCGTCTACTCCTCTTGGGTGAGTTTGCTTCCTTTTTTTCTAGAGCTTTTAGATGTGTTGTCAAGCTGCTAGTATGTGCTCTCTCCCGTTCCTTCTTGGAGGCACTCAGAGCTATGAGTTTCCCTCTTAGAAATGCTTTCATTGTGTCCCATAGGTTTGGGTACGTTGTGGCTTCATTTTCATTAAACTCTAAAAAGTCTTTAATTTCTTTCTTTATTCCTTTCTTGACCAAGGTATCATTGAGAAGAGTGTTGTTCAGTTTCCACGTGAATGTTGGCTTTCCATTATTTATGTTGTTATTGAAGATCAGTCTTAGGCCATGGGTCTGATAGGATACATGGGACAATTTCAATATTTTTGTATCTGTTGAGGCCTGTTTTGTGACCAATTATATGGTCAATTTTGGAGAAGGTCCCGTGAGGTGCTGAGAAGAAGGTATATCCTTTTGTTTTAGGATAAAATGTTCTGTAGATATCTGTCAGGTCCATTTGTTTCATAACTTCTGTTAGTTTCACTGTGTCCCTGTTTAGTTTCTGTTTCCACGATCTGTCCATTGATGAAAGTGGTGTGTTGAAGTCTCCCACTATTATTGTGTGAGGTGCAATGTGTGCTTTGAGCTTTACTAAAGTGTCTTTAATGAATGTGGCTGCCCTTGCATTTGGAGCGTAGATATTCAGAATTGAGAGTTCCTCTTGGAGGATTTTACCTTTGATGAATATGAAGTGTCCCTCCTTGTCTTTTTTGATAACTTTGGGTTGGAAGTCGATTTTATCCGATATTAGAATGGCTACTCCAGCTTGTTTCTTCAGACCATTTGCTTGGAAAATTGTTTTCTAGCCTTTCACTCTGAGGTAGTATCTGTCTTTTTCCCTGAGATGGGTTTCCTGTAAGCAGCAGAATGTTGGGTCCTGTTTGTGAAGCCAGTCTGTTAGTCTATGTCTTTTTATTGGGGAATTGAGTCCATTGATATTAAGAGATATTAAGGAAAAGTAATTGTTGCTTCTTTTTATTTTTGTTGTTAGGGTTGGCATTATGTTCTTGTGGCTGTCTTCTTTTTGGTTTGTTGAGGGATTACTTTCTTGCTTGTTCTAGGGCGTGATTTCCGTCCTTGTATTGTTCTTTTCTGTTATTATCCTTTGAAGGGCTGGATTCGTGGAAAGATATTGTGTGTATTTGGTTTTGTCGTGGAGTACTTTGGTTTCTCCATCTATGGTAATTGAGAGTTTGGCCGGGTATAGTAGCCTGGGCTGGCATTTGTGTTCTCTTAGTGTCTGTATAACATCTGTCCAGGCTCTTCTGGCTTTCATAGTCTCTGGTGAAAAGTCTGGTGTAATTCTGATAGGCCTTCCTTTATATGTTACTTGACCTTTCTCCCTTACTGCTTTTAATATTCTATCTTTATTTACTGCATTTGTTGTTCTGATTATTATGTGTCGGGAGGAATTTCTTTTCTGGTCCAGTCTATTTGGAGTTCTGTAGGCTTCTTGTATGATCATGGGCATTTCTTTCTTTATGTTTGGGAAGTTTTCTTCTATTATTTTGTTGAAGATATTAGCTGGCCCTTTAAGTTGAAAATCTTCATTCTCATCAATTCCTATTATCCGTAGGTTTGGTCTTCTCATTGTGTCCTGGATTTCCTGGATGTTTTGAGTTAGGATCCTTTTGTATTTTGTATTTTCTTTGACTGTTGTGTCGATGTTCTCTATGGAATCTTCTGCACCTGAGATTCTCTCTTCCATTTCTTGTATTCTGTTGCTGATGCTCTCATCTATGGTTCCAGATCTCTTTCCTAGGGTTTCTATCTCCAGCGTTGCCTCGCTTTGGGTTTTCTTTATTGTGTCTACTTCACCTTTTAGTTCTAATATGATTTTGTTCATTTCCATCACCTGTTTGGATGTGTTTTCCTGTTTTTCTTTAAGGACTTCCACCTGTTTGGTTGTGTTTTCCTGCTTTTCTTTAAGGTCCTGTAACTCTTTAGCAGTGCTCTCCTGTAATTCTTTAAGTGACTTGTGAAAGTCTTTCTTGATGTCCTCTATCATCATCATGAGAAATGTTTTTAAATCTGGGTCTAGATTTTTGGTTGTGTTGGGGTGCCCAGGACTAGGTGGGGTGGGAGTGCTGCGTTCTGACGATGGTGAGTGGTCTTGATTTCTGTTAGTAGGATTCTTACGTTAGCCTTTCGCCATCTCTGAAGCTAGCTGTTATAGTTGTCACTGTTAAGAGCTTGCTCTTCAGGTGACTCTGTTAGCCTCTATAAGCAGACCTGGGAGGGTAGCTCTCTCCTTAGTTTCAGTGGGCAGAGTATTCTCTGCAGGCAAGCTCTCTTCTTGCAGGGAGGGTACCCAGATATCTGGTGTTCGAACCAGACTCCTGGCAGAAGTTGTGTTCCACTCACCAGAGCTCTTAGGATCCCGTGGGGAATCCTGTGTGGGCCAGTGCGGGTGTTGGGCGAGTCTGCTGGCAAGGTACCCTAGGGCTCGAGTGGAGCGGAAGGGGCTTGTGCCCCAGGTCAGGCCCGGGTAGCCTGCTTCCCTATTTCCCCGCAGTCTCAGGTTCCGCGCGATTGGATTGGGGCAGGCGTTGTGTTCCACTCACCAGAGGTCTTAGGATCCCGTGGGGAATCCTGTGTGGGCCCTTGTGGGTGTCGGGCGAGTCCGCTGGCAGGTACCCTGGGGCTCGACTCCCTCTCTAATTTTCTAATTGGAAATACCATGCACAGAATTTATCTCTTATGAAGAATGCATTTTGCTGAACCATATACTTTGTGCTTGTGATAAGCATTGTCTGAGCCACATGTAGAATGAGAAGACATTGCCCAAACTGTGCTGAGGACCCTGGTCTGCTAACCACCTTCACCTGGGGGTTCATGCAGACCACATCCTTTTTATAGATATATTTCTAACTGCAGAGACCATTCTAGTTTTATCTTAAATTCAGTACTGTGAAGACCCGTTCACTTGCTACCTTTTGAAAGTGAAAGAATTATAACAAAAGAGTACTTGTAAGAGACCTATGTTTCCACAGCGAAGTTTTAAACCAAACTTTTTATCTATTTAGTTTCCACAAATATCAGGATCAAAACTACAATTGTAACTGGACCGATGAACAAATGAATCCTGAGAAACTGAGTTTCTCATTTTATAATATTAAATCATGCTCATTACAAAGCAAATATAAAAGTCATATTTTTAAAAATAATAGATAATCACTGACAACATTTTTTAAAAACTCTGTTTGTAAAGATGTTCACTTGGAATGAATTCTGCCTGTTATAGTTTTCTTAGAGCCTTTGTTAATGGTTACAGCTTTGATTCTCATGATGTCTGTGAAGAACGCACAGCCTACTATAGACTCTAACTTTATCTTTAAAGTTGTTGATTATTAATTCATATACAACCATTTTTAAGGATATTTTCTTTATTTACATTTCAAATGTTATCCCATTTCCTGGTTTTTCCCCCCAGTAATCCCTGATACCATCCCCCCCCTTTTTCTGCTTCTATGAGGATGTTCCCCCAACCACCCACCCACCCCCACCCTCCCACCATCAAACTTTCCTAAACTCAGACATCCATCAAGCCTTCACAAGAAAAAGGGCTTCTCCTCCCATTGATGCCTGACATGGCTATCCTCTGCTACACATGTGGCTGAACCATGGGTCACTCCATGTGTACTCTTTGGTTGGTGTCTTCCTCTCTGGGAACTAGGGGTGTGGGAGGGCAGGTGTTGGTTGATATTGTTCTTCCTATGCAGTTGCAAATCCCTTTTAGCTCCTTCAGTCCTTTCTCCATTGGGGACCCTGTGCTCACTCCAATGGTTGGCTGCAAGCACCAGCCTCTGTATTATTCAGGCTCTGGCAGAGTCTTTCAGGAGACAGCTATATCAGGCTTCTGTCAGCAGTCACTGGCTTTGTTCCACTTTCTAAGAAGTACTGAAGCATCCATACTTTGGTCTTCCTTCTTCTTGAGCTTCATGTAGTCTGTGAATTGTATCTTGGGTATTCAGAGCTTTTGAGCTACTACAAACTTATTGATGAGTGTATACCATCTATGTTCTTTTGTGATTGAGTTGCCACTCTCAGGATGATATTTTCTAGTTCCATCCATTTGCCTAATAGTTATATGTATTCATTGGTCTTAATAGCTGTAAAGTACAACATTGTGTAAATATACCACATTTTCTGTATCCATTCCTCTAGTGAAGGACATCTGGGTCCTTTCCAGCCTCTAGGTTGTATAAATAAGCCTGCTATAAACATAATGGAGCATGTTACTTGTTTTGATGGAGAATCTTTTGGACATATGCCCCAGAGTGATATAGCTGGGCCTTCAGGCAGTGCTATGTCAAATTTTCTGAGAAACCACCAGACAGATTTCCACAGTGGTATGAACAGATTGCAATGTTCATCATTCTCCATATCCTCACCAGTATCTACTGTCACCTGAGTTTTTAATCCTAACTAGTTTGACTGGTGTGAGGTGGAATCTCACGGTTGTTTGATTTGCATTTCTCTGATGACTAAGGATGTTGAACATTTCTTTAGCTGCTTCTCAGCTATTTAATAATACTCAGTTGAATTTGTTGTTGTTGTTTTGGTTTTGGTTTTTTTTCGAGACAGGGTTTCTCTGTATAGCCCTGGCTATTCTGGAATTCACTTTGTAGACTAAGCTGGCCTCAAACTCAGAAATCCACCTGCCTCTGTCTCCCAAGTGCTGGGATTAAAGGCATGTGCCACCACCGCCCTGCAAAAACTTTTTGTTTAGCTCTGTACCCTACTTTTAATAGGGTTATTTGATTCTCTGGAATCTAACTTCTTGAGTTCTTTGTATGTATTAGCCCTCTATCAGATGTAGGGTTAGAAAAGTTCTTTTGCCAACTCTTGGCTACCCATTTGTCCTATTGACAGTGTCCTTTGCCTTTCAGAAGCTTTGTAATTTTATGAGGACCTGTTTGTTGATTTTTTGACCTTAGAGCATAAGTCATTGATGTTTTGTTCAGGAAATTTCTCCTGTGCCCATGTGTTCAAGGCTCTTCCCCAATTTCCCTTCTATTAGTTTCATGTTCATGTTATTATGTGAATGCCCTTGATCCACTTGGACTTGAGCTTTGCACAAGGAGATAATAACTGATCAATTTGCATTCTTCTACATGCTGACATCTAGTTGAACCAGCACCACTTGTTAAAAATTCTGTCTTTTTTCCACTGAATGGTTTTAGCTCCTTTGTGACCAACTAACCACAGGGTGTGAGTTCATTTCTGTGCTATTCCATGAATCTTCTTGCCTGTCACTGTACTAGTACCATACAGTTTTTATAAGTATTATAACTATTGCTCTGTAATTCAGATTGAGATAAGGGAAGTGATTCCTCCAGAACTTGTTTTATTTTTGAGAATAGTTTTTGCTATCCTGGGGTTTTTTTGTTTGTTTGTTTGTTATTTTTTTTTTGTTATACCAAATGAATTTGCAAATTGCTCTTTGTAACTCTATGAAGATTTGAGTTGAAATTATGATCGACAGTGTATTGAATCTATAGATTGCTTTTGGCAAGAAGACCATATTAATCCTGCCAATCCATGAGCATGAGAGATCTTTCCATCTTCTGAGATCTCCTTTGATTTCTTTCTTCAAAGACTTAAAGTTCTTATCATACAGATCTTTCACTTGCTTGGTTAGTGTCACAACAAGTTATTCTATATTATTTGTGACTATTGTGAATGGTGTCATTTCCCTATTTCTTTCTCAGCCTTTTTATCTTTTGTGTATAGGAAGGCTACTGCATTGTTTGAGTTAATTTTATTTATTTATTTATTTATTTATTTATTTATTTATTTATTTATTTCAAGATAGGATTTCTCTGTGTAGCTCTGGCTGTCCTGGAACTCACTCTATAGACCAGGCTGGCCTTGAACTCAGAAATGCACCTGCCTCTGCCTCTCAAGTGCTGGGATTAAAGGCATGCACCACCTCTGCCCAGCTTGAGTTAATTTTATATCCACCCAGATTGCTGAAGTAGTTCATCAGGTTTAGAAGTTCTTTGGTGGAATTTTGGGGGTCACTTATATATACTACCATATCATCTGCAGATAGTGATATTTTGGTATTCTTCCTTTCCAATTTCTATCCCTTTTATCTCCATTTGTTTTCTAGTTGCTCTAGCTAGAATTTCAAGTACTATAATGAATAGATGGGGAGAAAATGAGCTGCCTTGTCTAGTCCCTGATTTTAGTGGGATTGCTTCAAGTTTCTCTCCATTTAGTTTGATGCTGGTTGCTGTTTTGCTGTATATTGTTGTTACTATGTTTAGGTATGGGCCTCGAATTCCTGATCTTTCCAAAATTTTTAACATGAAGGGATGTTGAGTTTTGTCAAATGCTTTTTCAGCATGTAATAAAATGATCATGTAGGCTTTTTTTCCTTGAGTTTGTTTCTGTAGTGGATTATGTTGATGGATTTCCACATATTGAACCATACCTGCATCCCTGAGATGAAGCCTACTTGATCATGGTGTATGATCATTTTGATGTGTTCTTGGATTCAGTTTGCAAGAATTTTATTGAATGTTTTTGTATTGATGTTCATAAGGTTAATTGGTCTGAAGTTCTCCTTCTTTGTTGGGTCTTTGTATGGTTTAGGTATAAATGTAACTGTGGCTTCTTAGAATGAATTGGGTAGTGTTCCTTCTATTTCTATTTTGTGAAATAGTTTAAAGAGTATTGGTATTAGGTCTTCTTTGAAGGTATGATAGAATTTTGCACTAAATCCATTTGATCCTGGAAATATTTTTGGTTGAGAGACTTTTAATGACTGCTTTTATTTCTTTAGGGTTTATGGGAGTGTTTAGATGCTTTACCTGATCAGATTTTACTTTGAGACCTTATATCTATCCAGAAAATCGTCCTTTTCACCCAGATTTTCCAATTTGGTTGAGTTTAGGCTTTTGTAGTAGGATCTGATATTTTTTGTTTGTTTGTTGTTTTAATTTCCTTGGTTTCTGTTGTTATCTCACCCTTTTCATTTTTGATTTTGTTATTTTGGATACTCCCATTGTGCCCTCCAATTATTCTGGCTAAGGGTTTATCTATCCAGTTGATTTTCTCAAAGAACCAGTTACTGGTTTTGTAAATTCTTTGTATAGTTCTTTTTGTTTCTACTTGTTTGTTTTATTTCAGCCCTGAGTTTTATTATTTTCTGCTGTCTACTCCTCTTGGGTTTATTTGCTTTTTTTTTTTTGTTCCAGATGTTCTAAACCTCTTATACTTAGGTTAGGTTTATGTTCTGGATTTCCTAGATGTTTTGTGTTTGGAGCTTTTTGCTTTTTGAATTTTCTTTGACTGTTGTGTCAATGTTTTCTATGTTATCTTCTGCACCTGAGATTCTTTCTTCTATCTCTTGTATCCTACTGGAGAATCTTGTATCTGTGACTCCTGATTCCTAGGTTTTCTATCTCCAGGGTTGTCTCCCTTTGTGATTTCTTTATTGTTTCTATTTCCATTTTTAGATCCTGGATAATTTTGTTCAATTGCTTCACCTGTTTGATTGTGTTCTTCTGTAATTCTTTAAGTGATTTGGTATTTCCTTTTTAAGGGCTTCTAACTTTTTACCTGTGTTCTCCTGAAGTTTTTTTAGGGGAGTTATTATGTCCTTCTTAAAGTCCTCAATCATCATCATGAGAAGTGATTTTAGATACAAATCTTGCTTTTCTGGTGTGATGGTGTATCCAGGACTTGCTATAGTGGGAGAACTGGGTTCTGATGATGCCAAGTCACCTTGGTTTCTGTTGCTTATGTTCTTACCCTGGCCTCTCACCATCTGGCTATCTCTAGTGCTACCTGGCCTTGCTTTCTTGCCTGTAGCCTGTCCCTCCTGTGATCATGGTTGTGTCAGAATTCCTCAGAGTCCAGCTGTCTCTTTGATTATGTGATTCTGGGATCCTGGGATCCTGAGATTCTGGGTATGTCAGAGCTCCTGGGAGGCAAGCTGCTTCTGAGATCCTGAAATCCTGGTGTTACCAAGCTCCTGAGATCCTATGATCCTGGACCTATTCGAGCACCTATAATTCTGGGCATGTTAGAGCACCTGAGCATCATGCTTCCTCTGGGTGTTGTAGGACTGAGTGTGGAGCTAGCACCCAAGGAATGCTCTGGGCACTGGCTCAGACTGGAAGGGCTCTATATAACTTTTAATAGTGATATTTTCATGCCTTTACATGTGTTAACATGAAGTTAATTTTCTCAGAATATATTTCTAAAATCAGATCAGTGTATATAAATACAAACATTTCTAAGTATAATAAAGCCCCAAATTATGTAAATAAACTATATGCATAATACTAAAGCAGGAGAATCACCAATATAAAACAAATGATTGTTCTTATACTTACATACATGCAACAGTAGTGAAACATTGGAAAATTCATTGTAACACTATTAATTAATGTCTTGCTTCCTCTGACACCAGTTCCCAAATGTCAAATGTTTACACTAACACCAGCCTCTACAGGTTGATGTGTACATAGCATGTCTCTCCTCTATTGCCTAGCATTTGGACAATGGTTTACTATATAAGCCATTACCATTGTTTACCTTGATTTGCTTCTCCGTGGTGAATGCCATGCCACGTTATAAAGGACTGAGATTTGGGTATCATGTGTTGTCCATATTTTCCTCATTTGTTCTGATTTTATATGCCTTTCTGGGTAAATTTTTTGTTTTGTTTTTTGTTTTGTTTTGTTTTGTTTTTTTTTTTTTTGGTTTTTCGAGACAGGATTTCTTTGTATAGCCTTGGCTAACTTGGAACTCACTCTGTAGACCAGACTGGCCTCGAACTCAGAAATCCGCCTGCCTCTGCTTCCTGAGTGTTGGGATTAAAGACATGCGCCACTATGCCTGGCTCTGGGTAATTTTTATTTCAATGTTACAGGTTTTTTTAAATTTGGCATGAGATTTCCATGGGATATAATTATGTTTAGGAATGTGCTCTACTAATTAATTGTTACTTTCCCTTTTTTACCAGGAGTTTTATATCTCTAGTTTTTATAAACTTCTCAAAATTTTTCAGAAGAATATCCCTAGGATTTCTTATTTTAAAATTATTTTTAAGTAAGATTTGTTTTTTTTTCCACACAGTTCCCAGTCAAGTATTGCTGTAGCTGAGAAGAAAAGAAAATTCCAAGATCCCAGGATTTTTAAATGTGTAAAACTTTTCAGTTAGATATTTTATACAATATCATAAGGCTAGATAATTTCCATAGGTTATTTTTAGGGGAAACCTGATACGTAAAATTTTGCATGAAAAGTATAGATTCGTTCCTTCCTTCCAAATCTGCTCATCTTTTACTTTATTTTATTAAATTTATATTTGCACATTTTTGTAAAATGAATAAAGGAAAAAGACACTAAAGAACATGTCTGAACATATCCTGGAACTTCTTCTTTGTAAAATGAATAAAGGAAAAAGACACTAAAGAACAAAGATGATACACCTTTTGATGAACCACTTTCACCTATAAATTAGTAGTAAGAATTTACTCACAAGGAAGATCTTATCTACAATGTAGCTGAGAAATGAAACTGTTGCATATGTAGGTAAAACTAATCATCTTTTAGGAATAAGATAAAGAGGTTTATGTCCACTGTTTGTCTCTGGCATACATGGTTTTCATGCCTAGTGGCTACCTACCATTCCTTTCAATCAATTTCTTAGGATATAATTGACAAATTTATGCTATGTTTATAATTTTTCTCTTAAATGCTTTTGTAATAAGATATACTCACACATACACATTTAAGATTCTGTCTATTAGTGTTATTGAAATAAATCCTAGAAACAAAAATTAAAAGTTTAAAGCATTAAAGACAATTTTGAGACAAAATATTCTATGAAATTCTATGCAAAATTGAATTCTTCTACAAGTATGTGATGAAGCCCACCTACCACTATTTTTGTCATCTTGAGGATGTTATATCATTATTTTTACTTAACTGAGCTCAAATTAAAATCTTTGTTTATTCTTTGTTCTATAAAATGTTTCAGAATCTTTCTTTACTGCATAGTAAGTGTTAGCTCATTTTTCCTGGGGTTACAAGTTCTGTACAAGCATGCCTTGAAATTGTGAGAGCCACCCCTTCTGAGTGTTCTTCCTTAACTCATACCAGATCTATGATCTCTTTCTGAAAGTGTCCATTAACAGTTCATTTCTACCCTTTCTCTCTGGTCCTACTATCTTTTCAGTCTATGTTAAATATGTACCTATCCAAAAAAAAATCTCATGAGCACTTTTAAATTAAGGTCTGGTGGTTCCCCACATCCTTGCTTCTTTGCATTTGTCCTGATGGACTTAAACATAGCTTGTTTTTGCCATTTATATGTCCATACCTCCTCACAAGAATAAAAGCCCCACGAGGGATCATCCTGTTCTCTGTTGTGCTATTCCCACTACTTAGGGCAGTGCTTGACAAAGAGAATATTCTTGCTAAGTCTTCATTACAGAAGGGTATTGATGTAGAAAACATTATATGGTACATTTTATATTGTGATTTTGTAAGTGCACTTAACTTATTGAATTAAGAGTTTCTTCACTTGAAGATTAAAAAAAAAAAAAACAGAAACAAAACAAACAAACAAAAAACCCAAAACAACAACTGTCCAACTTGGGGATCCATTCTTCATACAGTCCCCAAACCCAGACACTATTGTGGATGCCAAGAAGTGCTTGCTGCCTGGAGAAGGAAAAAAAAAATAGAAGAAGCAGATGCTCACAGCCAACCATTGGAGCACAAGGTCCTCAATGGAGGAATTAGAGAAAGGACTGAAGGAGTTGAATGGGTTTGCAACCCCATAGAAAGATAGCAATATCAACCAACCAGATGCCCCAGAGCTCCCAGGGAATAAGCCACCAACCAAGAAGTACACATGGAAGGACCCATGGCCCCAGAAGCATATGTAGCAGAGGATGACCTTGGCAGGCATCAATGAGAGGAAAGGGCCTTGGTCCTATGAAAGCTTGATGGATACCCCAGTGTAGTGGAATTTGAGGAGGGGGAGGCGGGAGTGGGTGGATAGGTGGGGGAACACCCTTATAGAAGTAGGGGAAAGGTGGGATGGGGCAGAGGGTTTAGGGGAGGCGACAGGAAAGGGGGTAACATTTGAAATGTAAATAAACAAAATACCCAATAAAAAATAAAAAGAAACGAAAAGCTGGAAAAGAAAACCTGTTGTACACTAAAGAGCTGTGTGTCTCATGGCTTTCCAAGTCAAACTACTCTGTAAAGTAGCTTATGTCCTTTACCAACCCTCTATATCTAAGAATAGCATAGACACTGCTCTACTTCTGTCTTTGAAACCTCATGAAAAATGTCATATATGACAAAAACTAATTCAGGACTATGTAAATTCCTTGTATATAGTAGATTATATATATATGGATGCTTAGACTATTTATTGAGATCTCTAATCTTTTACAGTCTCTTTTTATATGAAATCTTAATCTCTTTGTCTTTAAAAACATCTATATATTGATATATTATAAAATCTCTATTACTGATTAACTTGTTTTCTAAAAGTGACTTCAATACTCAATTAATTTCTGATGGGCTATCTCTAGTATTCAAAAGCCTATCTTTAATTTGAGATAAATGCTGCCACTCCCCAGCTTACCCTTTTTCCATTTTTCTCACTGTCATAGAGACACCTTTATGAAAGTAGAGACCAACAAGTTGTTTTTCCTGTCTGTAGGCCTTCAAATACTACAGAAAAGAAATTAATGATCCCGATAACCTCTTTAGCCTCATTTAACTCTCTTCATCCTCTATGCCAGCCCAGGAAGCACACCATTGCCTCATGTGGATGGTTGATAATTTTCTCTCAAGTTTCCTTTCTGTCAGGAAAAAGTAGAGACTAGAAAGTATCAATATATTGATTATGACACTAATGACATTACAATTGGTAGCATTTTTTAGTGGACATTTGTTTTACTGTTGAAAATACACAGTTCTGTTACCTAAAACAAGATAACAGTTTTCTAGAAAATATTCAAATTATATATAAATAAATGTATTGTATAATTTGGCTATATGAAGTAATAAGTAATGTGTGTAAACCAGTTAGATTGTGAAAGCTGAATAAATAGAAAGTGTGAAGGGAAAAGATATTTTCCTGAAAAACACAAATAATGAAAACACACACGTGCATACACACACACACACATATATATATATATGTATATATGTATAGAGAGAGAGAGAGAAAGAAAGAAAGAGAGGGGGGATAAGGGAGCACAGAGAGATTGAAGAGATGTAGGGAGTGGGAGTGGGGGACATGATACCAACTCTTGACTGATATAAACTGGCTTGTTGGCATCAAACATGATTCATCTCTTATAAAGCATATGCTCAGCCTAAGAATTGAAACTAATGGCAAGGTTGGATGGTTGAACTAGCCACTAAGCACAGTACAATACCACTGCATATTTCTGACACAACATACATGTGTGCTGGACTCTGGATGTTCTCTATGACCTTCTTTAGCCATTTACCATGGTCTTCATACTGAAGCAATGCACATGAAGGCTGATATATTGAAAAGGAAGCAGCATTTGTCAGTGTAGCAGACTCTTAGGATTGGTGGTTCTTCCTAAACATTATACCTCTCAAGAATACTACATTACCTCACTTAATTCTCTCTGCTTCTCTTCATTCATTTTATTCAATTTAATAAGATGTAGGATTTGGCCATTTAAGTGTACTATGAACATATTTCTATTTCTTCATCTCTGAGTTAATTTGCCAAGTAGTACTTTTATAACACAGCAGCAACAGCCCACATAACTTATCCTCAATTAACTCTAGTAGCCTTTAGTATTAAAAAAGAACTTGAAAAAATAGCTAAACTCAATATGATGATACCAAGGCTGTTGTTTCTCAAGTCAAGCCCAATTCAAATTAATAGAACAAATTTTCTTTCCTTAATGAGACTTTACTATGTATTCCTTTAATAAAGTTCAATATAATTGCAACTAGTGAGTTTGCATTTAAATTATTTGGGGAAAATTCACCTTTAGACTTTCAGGATTATGAAAAGGCTTCTAACCAAATAATCTTTTACCAGAGGTATCCAAGCCTGGAGCAGAGAGGAACTTTGAGTAGCAATAAGTCAATGAGAGATTTGTGGAAGATACAAAAACAAAATAGATGAGAAAACTGTAGGACCCCAAGTTTTTGAAAGAAAAAAATGGTACAAATGTTGCTGATAGAGGTTGGGCTTTACAACTCATAGATCTTGAGGATAAAATAACATTGGATATATAACTAAAACAGGCACAGAACAAACATCTACAGATCATATAAGACAAAAGGATACCATATCCCGCTCTCTTCTGTCTCTGTCCATATCTTGTTAGTAACTTTATAGCTCTTTACTCTCAAAAGTGCTAAATCTTGAACTCGAAATCAATATTATTTAGTCTGGCATGATAATTCTAAGATAACAACATTCCATTATTAATTAGTTTGACACCTAAAAATCAGAGGCATCCATGGCTGGGTTGGTTATAGTCTATGGAGGAGAACCTACTACTGTTATTCCATTCAAAGGACATAGTATTAAGGTCCTCCTAACTACTGATCTTTATACTTACAGCAAGGGTAATGGTCAATCCCCGTCAAAGCAGTAAGTTTTTTTTTGCAGTAGATAGAAAGTTTCATATGCCCACAAATGGTCAATGTGGAAAAGAGAGAGAGAGACTATGAAATGCCCAACCCTAATGGAGCTTCTATAGCATGATCCTTCCCAATAATAACGATGAAATAAGAGTCAGATGGCTGTTAGACCTATAGATTGTGAAGACCTGGTGAAAATTCATGTTTTAAGACATGGAAAAAGAACAAAAGGAAGCAAATACACCCAAGAATATTAAGTGGCAAGACATAATCAAACCTGGGGCTGAAATCAAACAAGAAGAAACAAAAAGAACTATACAAAGAATCCACAAGAGTTCTTTGAGAAAATCAACAAGATAGATAAATCCTTAGCTAGACTAAACAGCAGGCACAGAAACAGTACCCAAATTAAGAAAAACAGAAATGAATAGGTAAGAAGTGATAACAGCAGAAACAGGAAATTTAAACAATCATCAGATCCTACTACAAAAGTCTATACTCAACCAAATTGGAAAGTCTGGATGAAAAGGACAATTTTCTAGACAGAAATCAGATTCCAAAGTTAAATTTGGTGTGTCTACACCACCTAAATGGTCCCATAACCCCCAAACAAACAGAAGCAGTTGTTAAAAGTCTTCCAGCCAAATAAATTAAAGAAAGAAAGAAAGAAAGAAAGAAAGAAAGAAAGAAAGAAAGAAAGAAAGAAAGGAAGGAAGGAAGGGAGAGAGAGAAAGAGAGAGAGAGAGAAAGAAAGAAAGAAAGAAAGAAAGAAAGAAAGAAAGAAAGAAAGAAAGAAAGGGAGAGAGAGAAAGAGAGAGAGAGAAAGAAAGAAAGAAAGAAAGAAAGAAAGAAAGAAAGAAGAAAGAAAGAAAGAAAGAAGAAAGAAAGAAAGAAAGAAAGAAAGAAAGAAAGAAAGAAAGAAAGAAAGAAAGAAAGAAAGAAAGAAAGAAAGCCAAGGAACAGATAGGTTTAGTGCAGAATTCTATCAGACCGCCAAAGAAGTCCTAATACAAATACTCTTCAAACTATTTCACAAAATATAAACAGAAGAAAAACTACCCATTTCATTCTATGAAGCCACAATTACACTCATAACTAAACCATACAAAGACCCAACAAAGAAAGAGAACTTCAGACCAATTTTTCCTTATGAATATTAATGCAAAATAAAATCCTTGCAAACCAAATTCAAGAACACATCAAAATGATCATCCATCATGATCACATAGGCTTCATCCCATGGATTCAGGGAAGGTTCTATATATGAAAATCTGTCAACATGATCCACCATATAAACAAACTCAAAGGGGAATAAAACCACATAATCATCTCATTAGATGCTGAGAAAGCCTTTGACAAAATTAAAAACATCCCTTCACAGTAAAAATCTTGGAAAGATCAAGAATTCAAGGTCCAAACTTAAAGTAAAAGCACTATACAGCAAACCAGTAGCCAACATCAAACTAAATGGAGAGAAAATTGAAGAAATTTCACTAATCTCAGGGACTAGATAAGGCTGCCCATTCTCTCACTACCTATTCAAGACAGTACTCGAAATTCTAGCCAGAGAAATTAGACAATAAAAGGAGGTCAAAAGGATACAAAATGGAAAGGAGGAAGTCAAAATATCACAATTTGCAGATGATATGCTAGTATACTTATGTGAACCAAAAATTCCATGAGAGAACTCCTAAACCTGATAAACAACTTCAGCAAACTTGCTGGATATAAATTAACTCAGACCAATCAATAGACTCCTATACTCAAAGGAAAAACAAACTGAGAAAGAAATTAGGGAAAGGACACCCTTCACAATAGTCACAAATAATATAAAATAACTTGGTGTGACTTTAACCAAGCAAGTGAAAGATGTTCATTACAAGAATTTCAAGTTTCTGAAGAAAGAAATCAAAGATATAAGAAACTGGAAAGATTTCCCATGTTCATGGATTGACTGCTTAATATAGTAAAAATGGTCTTCTTGCCAAAAGCAATCTATAGATTCATTGCACTGCCCATCAAAATTCCAACTCAATTCTTCATAGAGCTACAAAGAGCAATTTGCAAATTCATTTGGTATAACAAAAAATGAAAGATAGCAAAAGCTATTCTCAAAAATACAACAACTTCCTTCTCCTTGATTTTCTTGTGTTTTGCAAATTGTATCTTGGGTGTTCTATGTTTCTGGGCTAATACCCACTTATCAGTGAGTGCACATCTAATGAATTCTTTTGTGATTGGGTAACCTCACTAAGGATTGTATCCTCCAGATACATCCATTTGTCCAAGAATTTCATAAATCTATCGTTTTAATAGCTGAGTAGTACTCCATCGTATAAATGTACAACATTATCCATTCTTCTGTTGAGGGACATCTGGGTTCTTTCCAGCTTCTGTCTATTATAAATAAGGCTGCTATGAACATAGAGGAGCATGTGTTCTTATTACCAATTGGAACAGAGAACAAAATACCCATGAAAGGAGTTACAGAGACAAAGTTTGGAGCTAAGACGAAAGGATGGACTATCCAGAGACTACCCCACATGGGGATCCATCGTATAATCAGCCACCAATCCCAGACACTATTGCATATGCCAGAAAGATTTTGCTGAAGGGACCCTGTTACAGCTGTCTCATATGAGGCTATGCCAGTGCCTGGCAAATACAGAAGTGGATGCTCACAGTCATCTCTAAGATGGAACTCAGGGCCCCCAATGGAGAAGCTAGAGAAAGCACCCAATGAGCTGAAGGGGTCTGCAACCCTATAGATGGAACAACAATATAAACTAACCAGTACTCCCAGAGCTCATATCTCTAGCTGCATATGTAGCAGAAGATGGCATAGTCAGCGATTACTGAGAAGAGAGGCCCTTTGGTATTGCAAACTTTATATGTCCTGGTACAGGGGAATGCCAGGGCCAAGAAGCAGGAGTGGGTGGGTAGAGGAGCAGGGCCGGAAGGAGGGTAAATGGAACTTTCGGGAGAACATTTGAAATGTATATAAAGAAAATATCTAATAATAAATAAATACATTTTAAAAATAAAATAAAAAAATACAACTTCTGCATGAATCACCATCCCTGACCTCAAGCTGTACTACAGAGCAATAGTGATAAAAAAAAAAAAAAAAAAAAAAAAAAAACAACGACAACCAAAAACAAAAACAAAAAAACAGGGTGTGGTATTGGTACAGAGTTAGGCAAGTAAATAAATGGCATAGAATCAAAGACACAGAAATGAAACCACATATATATGGTCACTTGACCTTTGAAAATAGAGCTAAAACCATCCAGTGGAAAAAAGACAGCATTTTCAACAAATGATGCTGGTTCAACCGGAGGTCAGCATCTAGAAGAATACACATCAATCCATTCTTATCTCCTTGTTCAAAGCTCAAGTCCAAGTAGATCATGGATCTCCACATAAAACAGGAGACACTGAAACTAATAGAAGAGAAAGTAGAGAAGAGCTTTGAACACATGGAAACGGGAAATGTTCCTAAACAGAATACCATTGACTTATGCTCTAAGATCAAGAATTGACAATTGGAACCTCATAAAATTGCAAAGCTTCTTTAAGGCAAAGGACACTGTCAATAGGACAAAACAGCAACCAACAATTTTGTAAAAGATCTTTACCAACCCTACATCTGGAAGAGGGCTAATATTCAATATATACAAAGAACTCAAGAAGTTAGACTACAAACAACCAAATAATCCTGTTAAAAATGGGTTACAGCAGTCCTGCGCCATCTTGGGCACCAACTCCGCTGAGGGTATCAAGGTCTACAGAGGATTCTCCACTCTGCAGGCACCCTAGCTCACCCAGGATATTGAGATCAGTGGTGAGTGGAATGCAACATCTGTTGCAAAAAGTCCCAGAGGATCTTATGCCAGAAGGAACAGAGACAAAGGAAACCCAGCAACCAATGGCTGGGATTAATTCCAGCCTGCCCCAGCCCTGCAGCATCTTGGGTGTGAACTCCTCGGAGGGTCCCAAGGTCACCAGATGACTCTCCATGCTGCAGGCACTCTAGCACACCCAGGATCTTGAGATCACTGGTGAGTGGAACACAACACCTGTTCCAAAAAACCCAGAGGTCTTGTGCTAACAGGAACAGGGACAAAGGACAAAGGCAGGCCCTAGCACACCCAGAATCTTGGGATCACTGTACCAGTCTACACAGGAGAGCAAATGGGCAGCAGAAGCAACAGAGCATCTTGGACAGGGTCGCTTCGGGCTTTCATCCTCAGCCAGGAGACAGAGCTGAGACCCAGACCACTGGAAACCTTCTCAGCCAGAGGAGAGTCAGTCTCCAGTGTGGGCTCTGATCCAGGACTCAGGAGGTGGATCTGAGCTTCAGACTTCTGTGCAACTTCCCTGCAAGAGGAGAGCTTGCCTACACAAAGTGACCTGACCACTGGGACTCAGGAGATACTTGAACTCCCAGGAGTGTTGACAGAGGCTAAAGAATCACAGAAGGAACAAGTGCAAGCCAGAGACAACTAGGACATCTAACCCCAGAGATTACCACATAGCAAAAGGCAAACTAAAGAATCTTACTAACAGACACCAAGACCACTCAGCATCATCAGAACCTCGTACACCCACCACAACGAGTCCTGAATACCCCATCACACCAGAAAAGCACTATACAGATTTAAAATCATATCTCATAATGGTGGTAGAGGATTTTAAGAAGAACGTTAATACTCATTTAAAGAAATTCAAGAGAACACTGCTAAACAGGTAGAAGTCCTTAAAGAGGAAACACAAATATCCCTTTAAAAATTACAGGAAAACACAACCAAAGCAGTGATGGAATTGAACAAAACCACCCAAGATCTAAAAATAGAAGTAGAAACAATGAAGAAAACCCAAAGGGAGACAACTCTTAAGATAGAAATCCTGGGAGAGAAATCAGGAACCATAGATGCAAGCCCATCAACAACAGACTACAAGAGATAGAAGAGAGAATCTCAGTTGCAGAAGATTCCAAAGAGAACATGGACATAACATTGAAGAAAATGAAAATTTCAAAAAGATCCTAACTCAAAGCATCCAAGAAATCCAGGTCCCAATGAGAAGACGAAACCTAAGGATATTAGGTATATATGAGAATGAGGATTTTTCAACTTATATAGCCAGTAAATATCTTCAATAATATTCTAGAAGGAAACTTCCCCCTAAAGAAAGAGTTGTGCATGAACATACAAGAAGCCTACAGAACTCCAAATAGACTAGACTAGAAAAGAAATTCCTCCCAACACATAAAAATCAGAACAACAAATGTACTAAATAAAGATAGAATATTAAAAGCAGTAAGGGAAAAAGGTCAAATAACACATAAAGACAGGCCTATTAGAAGTACACAAAACTTCTCACTAGACAGTATGAAAGCCAGAAGATCCTTGACAAATATTATACAGACCCTAAGAGAACACAAATGCCAGCCCAGGCTACTATACCCAGCAAAACTCTCAATTACCATACATGGAGAAACCAAAGTATTCTATGACAAAACCAAATTCACACAATATCTTTCTATGAATACAGCCCTTCAAAAGACAATAAAGGGAAAAGACCAACACAAGGATGGAAATTATACCCTAGAAAAAACAAGAAAGTAATCCTTCAACAAACCTAAAACAATACAGCTGCAAGAACAGAATCACAACTCTACAAACAAAAATAAAAGGAAGCAAAAATGACTTTTCCTTAATATCTCTTAATATTAATGGACTCAATTCCCAAATAAAAAGATATAGACTAACAGACTGACTATATAAACAGGATCCAACTTTTTACTACTTACAGGAAATCCACCTCAGGAAAAACAACAGACACTACCTCAGAGTAAAAGGCTGGAAAACAATTTTCCAAGCAAATGGTCTGAAGAAACAAGGTGGAGTCGCCATTCTAATATCGAATAAAAATGACTACCAACCAAAAGTTATCAAAAAAGAAAACTAGGGACACTTCATACTCATCAAAGGTAAAATCTTCCATGATAAACTATCTAAATATCTATGCTCCAAATGCAAAGGCAGCCACATTCATTAAAGAAACTATAGTAAAGCTCAAAGGACACATTGCACCTCAAATGATAATAGTGGGAGACTTCAACATCCCACTCTCATCTATTGACATATCCTGGAAACAGAAACTAAACAGAAGTTATGAAAGAAATGCATTTAACAGATACCTACAGAATATTTTATCATAAAACCAAAGGATATACCTTCTCAGCACCTCATGGTACCTTCTCCAAAACTGACCAAATAATTGGAAACAAAACAGGCTTCAACAGATACAAAAATATTGAAATCATCCCATGCATCCTATCAGATCACCACGGACTAAGATTGATCTTCAATAACAACATAAGTAACAGAAAGCCAACATTCACATGGAAGCTGAACAACACTCTACTCAATGATTCCTTGGGCAAGGAAGAAATAAAGAACGAAATTAAAGACTTTTTAGAGTTTAATGAAAAGGAAGCCACAACATAACCAAATTTATGGGACACAATGACAGCATTCCTAAGAGGAAATCTCATAGCTCTGTGTGCCTCCAAAAAGAAACTAGAGAGAACATACACTAGCAGCCTGACAGCACGCCTAAAAGCTCTAGAACAAAAGGAAGCACATTCACCCAAGAGGAGTAGATGGCAGGAAATACTCAAACTCAGGGCTGAAATCAACCAAGTGGAAACAAAAAGAACTATTCAAAGAAACAACCAAATCAGGAGCTGGTTCTTTGAGAACATCAATAAGATAGATAAACCTTTAGCCAGACTAAGTAGCGGGTACATGGACAGTATCCTAATCAACAAAATCAGAAATGAAAAGGGTGACATAAGAACAGAACTTGAGGATATCCAAAACATTACCAGATCCTACTACAAAAAGCTATACTAAAAAACAACAAAAAAAACAACAAAAAAAAAAACAAACAAACAAAAAAAAAACCAAACAAAAAAAAAATAAAACTGGAAAACCTGGATGAAATGGACAGCTTCCTAGACAGATACCAGGTAACAAAGTTAAATCAATATCAGATTAATGACCTAAAGAAATAGAAGCAGTCACTAATGGTCTCCCAACCAAAAAAAGAAAAAAAAAAACAAAAAACAAAAAACAAAAACAAAAAAAAAAACAGGACCAGATGAGTTTAGTGCAGAGTTCTCTCAGACCCTCAAGGAAAACATGATTCCAATTCTCCTGAAAGTATTCCACAAAGTAGAAACAGAAGGTACTCTGCCCAATTCATTCTATGAAGCCACAATTACTCTGATACATAAACCGCAAAAAAAGCCAACACAAAAAGAAAATGTCAGACCAATTTCCCTTAAGAATATCGATGCAAAAATACTCAATATAATTCTGGCTACCCGAATCCAAGAACACATCAAAACAATCTTCCATCATGATCAAGTAGACTTAATTCCAGGGATGTAGGGATGGTTTAATATATGGAAATGCATCAACATAATCCACTATATAAACAAAAACCACATGATCATCTCATTAGAAGCTGAGAAAGCATTTGACAAAATCCAAAACCCATTCATGATAAAAGTCTTGGAGAGATCGGGAATTCAAGGCCCATACCTAAACATAATAAAAGCAATACACAACAAACAAGTAGCCAACATCAAACTAAATGAAGAAAAACTGAATGCAATACCACTAAAATCAGAGACTAGACAAGGCTGCCCACTTTCTCCTTACCTACTCAATATAGTACCCAAAGTCCTAGCCAGAGCAATTAGACAAAAAAAAGGAGGTCAAGGGGATACAAATTGAAAGGAAGAAGTCAAAATATCACTATTTGCAGATGATATGATATTATATATAAGCAATCTTAAAAAATCCACCAGAGAACTCCTAAACCTGATAAACAGCTTCAGTGCAGAAGCTGTATATAAAATTAACTCAGCAACCAGTGGCCATATTCTACACAAAGGATAAACAGGCTGAGAAAGAAATTAGGGAAACAACACCCTTCACAATAGTCACAAATAATATAAAATACCTTGTTGTGAGTCTAACTAAGGAAGTGGAAGATCTGTATGATAAGCACTTCAAGTCTCTGAAGAAAGAAAGCAAAGAAGATCTCAGAAGATGGAAAGATCTCCCATGCTCATGGATTGGCAGGATCAACATTGTAAAAATGGCTATCTTGCCAAAAGCAATCTACAGATTCAATACAATCCACATCAAAATTCGAACTCAATTCTTCACTGAATTATAAAGTGCAATCTTCAAATTCATCTGGAAAAACAAAAAATCTAGGATAGCAAAAGCTATTCTCAATAATAAAAGAACCTCTGTTGGAGTTACCATGCCTGACCTCAAGCTGTACTACAGAGCAATTTTGATAAAAAAAAAAAAAAAAAAAAACTGTATGGTGTATGGTACTGGTATAGCAATAGACAGCTTGACCATTGGAATAGAATTGAAGACCCAGAAATGAACCCAAACACCTATGGTCACTTGATCTTGGACAAGAGAGCTAAAACTATCCAGTGGGAAAAGGACAGCATTTTCCATTTTCAAAAAAAAATGGTGCTGGCACAACTGGTGGTTATCATGTAGAATACTTCTAATTGATCCATAATTACCTCTTTGTACTAAGCTCAAGTCTAAGTGGATAAAGGAACTCCACATCAAACCACAGACACTGAAACTTATAGAGGAGAAATTGGGAGAAAGCCTCTAAGTTATGGGCACAGGGGAAAAAATCCTGAACAAAAGAGCAATGGCTTATACTGAAAGATTGAGAATCCACAAATGGGACCTCAAAAAATTGCAAATCTTCTGTAAGGCAAAAGATACTGTCAATAAGACAAAAAGGCCACCAACAGATTGGGAAAGTATCTTTGCCAGTCCTACATCAGATAGGGGACTAATATACAAGTTTCTTTTACATATATATGTAAAAAACTTAAGAAGATGTACTCCAGAAAATCAAATAACCCTATTAAAAAATGAGGTACATACCTAAACAAAGAATTTTCAAGTGAGGAATACGGAATTGCTGAGAAGCATCTGAAAAACTCTTCAACATCCTTAATCCTCAGGGAAATTCAAATCCAAACAACACTGAGGTATCACCTCACACCAGTCAGAATGGCTAAGGTCAAACACTCAGGTGACAGCATATGCTGGTAAGCATGTGGAGAAAGAGGGACACTCCTCCATTGTTGGTGGGATTGTAAACTGGTACAACCACTCTGGAAATCATTATGGTGGTTCCTCAGAAAATTGGACATAGTACTATCAGAAGATACAGCAATTCTTCTCCTGGGCATATACCCAGAAAATGTTCCAACCTATAATAAACATGTGCTCTACTATGTTCATAGCAGCCTTATTTATAGTAGCCAGAAGCTGGAAAGAACCCAGATGTCCCTCAATAGAGAAATGGATACAGAAAATTTGGTACATTTACACCATGGAGTACTACTCAGCAATAAACAAACAATGAATTCATGAAATTCTTAGGCGAATAGATGCATTTGGAGGATATCATCCTGAGTGAGGTAACCCAATCTCAAAAGAACACACATGATATGCCTTCACTGATAATTGGATATTAGCCTAGAAACTTAGAATGCCCAAAATACAATAGGCAAAACACATGAAACTCAAGAAGAAGGAAGACCTAAGTGTGGATACTTTGCTCTTTCTTAGAATGGGAAACAAGATACCCATGGAAAGAGTTACAGATACAAAGTTTGGAGATGAGATGGAAAGAATGATCACCCAGAGACTTCCTCACCTGGGTATCCATCCCATATAAAACCACCAAACTCAGACAGTTTTTGCATATGCCGGAAAGATATTGCTGACAGGGCCCTGATATAGCTCTCTCTTGTGAGGCTATGCCAGTGCCTGGCAAATACAGAAGTGGATGCTCACAGTCATCTACTAGATGAAACACAGGGCCCCTAATGAAGGAGCTATAAAAAGTACCCAAAGAACTAAAGGGGTCAGCAACCCTACAGGAGAAACAACAATATGAACTAACCAGAACCCCCAGAGCTGTGACTCTAGTTGTATATGTTGCAGAGGATGGCCTAGTTGACCATCAATGGGAGGAGAGGCCATTGGTCTTACGAAGATCATATGCCCCAGTACAGGGGAATGGCAGAGCCAGGAAGTGGGAGTGAGTGTGTTAGGGAGTAGGGTGGGCGAAGTGTATAGGGGCCTTTGGGGATAACATTTGAAATGTAAATGAAGAAAATATCTAATAAAAAAAGAAAAAGAAAAGAAAACAAAGGCCATGGTGATGATAATAATAATAATAAAAGGGTTACAGAGCAAAAGAAAGAATTCTCAAAGGTGGAATCTTAAAGGTCCAAGAAGCACCTAAAGAAATGTTCAACAATCTTAGTCCTCAGGCAAATGCAAGTCAAAACAACCCTGAGATTCCACCTCACACCAGTCAGAAAGGCTAAGATCAAAAGCTCAGGTGGCAGCAGATGCTGGCAAGCATGTGGAGAAAGAGGAACACTACTCCAATATTGGTGGCATTACAAGCTGGTACAACCACTCTGTAAATCAGTCTGATGGTTTCACAGAAAATTGGACATAGTAGTACCTGGGAACCCAGCTATACCTCTCCTGGCCATATTCTCAACTGATGCCCCAACATTTTATAAGAGTATATCTGTTCATAGTAGTCTTCTCTATAATATCCAGAAGCTAGAAACCAATGTACTTTTTACTCATTTACTGAATAATATTTACTGATCACAATATATGCCTACATCATTACACACAAATAACTCAGCAGACAATTCAATTCTTTGTTAGTCCTTGCAGATTAAGGGCTCATACCTATATCATTGCCACTGCCTTTATGTCAATCACAGCTCTACACTGTAGCCTAGTACCACCTTTAATCATTCAGTGACCTCAGCACAGATAAATGTGGATTCATTTTTTTTCCACTGCAAAAGTCTCATTTTTATTAGTTTTTTTTTTTTGCGATTTTCTTACAATGTATTTTGATCAAATGCCCCATTTTTTCCCATCTTCCCAGATTCATCCCCCCTTCCCTACTCATCCAAATTTTTGTAGATGTTAATTTTAACCCACCAAGTACATTATGTACTGATTGTATATGCTTGGACGTGAGTGCTTTACTGTTTTTTATATATTCATTTATTTTTTATTAGATGTTTTCCTTATTTACATTTCAAATGTTATCCCCTTTCCTAGTTTCCCCTCTGAAAACCCTCTAATCCCTCCCCCTCCCCCTGCTCACCAACGCACCCATTCAGTCTTAGCCCTGGCATTCCCCTATACTGGGGCATAGAACCTTCACAGGACCAAGTGCCTCTCCTCCCATTGATAACCAACTAGGCCATCCTCTGCTACATATGCAGCTAGAACCATGAGTCCCACCATTTGTTTTCATTGGTTGGTGGTTTAGTCCCAAGGAGCTCTGGGGGTTCTGGATAGTTCATATTGTTGGTCCACCTATGGGGCTGCAAATCCCTTAACTTCCTTTGGTACTTTCTGTAGGTCCTTCATTGGGGATCCTGTACTCTGTCCAATTGATGGCTGTGAATATCCATTTTCTGTATTTGTCAGACACTGGCAGAGACTCTAAGGAGACAGCTATATCAGGCTCCCGTCAGCTAGTTATTGTTGGCATCCACAATAGTGTCTGGTTTTGGTGGTTGTTTATTTGATGGATCCCCAGGTGGGACAGTTTCTGGATGGTCATTCCTTCAGTCTGTGCTTCACACTTTGTCTCTGTAACTCCTTCTGTGGATATTTTGTTCCCCCTTCTAAGATGGATCAAAGTGTCCATACTTTAGTCTTTCTTCATCTTGAGTTTCATGTGTTTTGCAAATTGTATCTTGGGTATTCCAAGATTCTGGGCTAATATCCACTTATCAGTGAGCTCATAGCATGTGTGTTCTTTTGTGATTGGATTATCTCACTCAGCATGATATCCTACAGATCCATTCTTTGTCTAAGAATTTCATAAATTTATTGTTTTTAATAGCTGCATAATACTCCATTTTATAAATGTACCATGTTTTTTGTATCCATTCCTCAGTTGAGAAACATCTTTGTCCTTTCTAAGTTCTGGCTATTATAAATAAGCTTCTATGAACATAGTGGAGCATGTGTCCTTATTACATGTTGGAGCATCTTCTGGGTATATGCCCAGGAGTGGTATTTCTGGGTCCTCAGGTAGCATTATGTCCGATTTTCTGAGAAACCACGAAACTGATTTCCAGAATGGTTATACTAGCTTTCAATCCCACCAAGAGTTCTTTGTTTAGCCCTGTACCTCATTATTTTTTTTTTTAGTGCTATTTGATTTTCTGTAGTTTAACTTCTTGAGGTCTTTGTAGATATTAGATATTAGCCCTCAATCAGATTTAGGATTGGTAAAGATCTTTTCCCAATCTGTTGGTTGCCTTTTTGTCTTATTGACAGTGTGCATTGCAATTTTATGTGGTCCCATTTGTTAATTCTTGATCTTACAGTATAAGCCATTTGTGTTCTGTTCAGGAATTTTCACCCTGTGCCCACATGTTTGAGGTTCTTCCCCACTTTCTCTTCTATAACTTTCAGTGTCTCTTCTTTTATGTGGAGGTCTGTGACTTAGACTTGAGCTTTGTACAACGAGATAAGAATGGATCAATATGCTAGAGAAAGTACCCAAGAGCTGAAGGGGTCTGCAATCCTATAGGTGTAACAACAATATGAACTAACCAGTATCCCCAGAGCTCGTATCTCTAGCTGCATATGTAGCAGAAGATGGCCTAGTTGGCCATCATTGGGAAGAGAGGACCCTTGGTCTAGCAAACATTATATGTTCCAGTACAGGTGAAAGCCATTGCCAAGAAGTAGGAGTGAGTAGGTAGGCTAGCAGGTGGGGGGGGGGGGATGGTGTAATAGGGGACTTTTGGGATCGTATTTGAAATGTAAATGAAGAAAATATCCAACAAAAAAAGGGAAAAATAAATAAATATATACCTTGAGCAAACATACTTTTCCAATGAACTCTGTAAAAATTAAGGTAGAGTGGTTATTACTTTATGCTGTCAACTAAATTTCAGAGATAATATATACGTTTTTAAGTACTTTTGCGTACAAAGTGCTGTCTGCTTCTAACGCTCTGCATATATTTACATTCCGAATCAGTGTCACTTTCTTCATATGTTAACACAGTAGAATGTTTCTTCTGTAATGAATTTTTAAAAAGAGCAAAAGCAGGGAATTCTTGAGCAAGCAGGATCTAACCAGCTGCTCGGCACAGTCTAAGTCCATGCTTTCGATTGATTCAGGTACCTATAATTATCTAGATCCAGGTACCTATAATTATCTAACAAGCAGTGGAGATAGAGCCAATTTCAATCCAATTCAGGTCATTCCCTTAAGGCATCGTGCCTGTAAAGACTGGTTAAAATGAGGGTTTTGTGATGCTCAACAATAGCCCCACCCCATTCCCCAGCACAGGGTTGGAGTAATGGAGAAAAGCCAAGAACATACTACTAAATTGAAACTAAATGGACACGTGTGGACCTGTGTTACCTAGTTCCATTTCATAATAGAACCACAGTTGACTGCAGGAGAAAGGAGTTCTGGGACCCTGTAACACATTTCTGTCTCCCTTTCCTCCTGGTTGGATGAAAGTCAGACTCCCAGAATGCTTTAGACTTATGTCTAAAAGGGGAGACAGTCCTGGAAAGTTGTCCATATTCAGAAAAGGGAGCAAGTTCTATAAAAGAAGAATGGAGTGATTCCTTCTTGTTAGTGATGATGTTGTTTTTGCTTTTCTTAAGATAGGAATTTTAGGAGCAGGAGAAGTATCTAATAAATTCTACTTTTCATTATGGGATAATACCTGAATTGCTAAAGACAAAGTAATGTCTCATGGTACTGCCACCAACCACATTCCTTCTGCTCTGGGTATTTAGGAAGTTTCAAATAGACAGTCTCCCTCCTCCCTCCTATGAATGTATAAATAAATATTGAGACTATCATTGCTAAAAAAAAAAATAGAATGGATCAATTTGTATTCTTCTACATACTAACCTGCAGTTGAGACAGACAGCATTTGTTGAAAATGTTGTCTTTGTTTTTCCACTGGATGGTTTTGGCTCCTTTTTCAGAGATCAAGTGACCATAAGTATATAGTTTCATTTCTGGGTGTTCAATTTTATTCCATTGATCTATCTATGTATCACCATACAAGTACCATGCATTTTTTTTTATCACAATTGCTCTGTAGCATAGCTTGAGGTCAGGGATAGTGATTCCACCAGAGGTTTGTTGAGAATAGTTTTTGCTATCCTAGTTTTTGTTATTCCAGATGAATTTGTAAATTGCCCTTTCTAACTCTGTAAAGAATTGAGTTGGAATTTTGATGGAAACTGCATTGAATCTGTAGATTGCTTTCAGCAAATTAGTCGTTTTTACTATATTAACACTGCCAATCCATGAGTATGGGAAATCTTTTCATCTTCTGAGATATTCTTCAATTTCTTTCTTCAGAGACTTGAAGTTCTTATTATACAGATCTTTCACTTCCTTAATTAGAGTCACAACAAGGTATTTTATATTATTTTTGTTTATTGTGATGGGTGTTGTTTCCCTAATTTCTTTCTCAGCTTGTTTATTCTTTATATAGAGAAAGGCCACTGATTTTTTTTTTGAGTTAATTTTATATCCACTGAAGTTATTTTACCAGGTTTAGGAGTTCTCTTGTGGAATTTTGGGGTCACCTATATATACTATCATATCATCTGCAAATAGTGATATTTTGACTTCTTCCTTTCCAATTTGTATCCTCTTAATATTCTTTTGTTGTCTAATTGCTCTGGCTAGGATTTCAAATACTATATTGAATACTAAGTGAGAGAGTAGGCAGCCTTTTCTAGTCCCTGGTTTTAGTAGAATTGCTTCAAATTTCTTTCCATTTAGTTTAATGTTGGTTACTGGTTTGCTGTATACCGCTTTTACTTTGTTTAGGCATGGGCCTTGATCTTCCTGAACTTTCCAATACTTTTATCATGAATGGGTACTGTTTTTTGTCAAATGCTTTCTGAACATGTAATGAGATCATCATGTAGATTTTTTCTTTGAGTTAGTTTATGTAGTGAATTATGTTGATGGATTTCCATTTATTGAGCAATCCCTACATCCCTGGGATGAAGCCTACTTGATCATGAAGGATGATCGTTTTGATATGTTGTTAGATTCCGTTTGCCAGAATTTTCATTGTGTCCCATAAGTTTGGGTATGTTGTGACTTCATTTTCATTAAACTCTAAAAAGTCTTCAATTTCTTTCTTTATTTCATCCTTGACCAAGAAATCATTGAGTAGAGTGTTGTTCAGTTTCCAGGTGAATGTTAGCTTTCTATTATTTATGTTGTTATTGAAGATCAGCCTTAGTCTGTGGTAATCTGATAGGATGCATGGGATAATTTCAATATTTTTCTATTTCTTGAGGCCTGGTTGGTGATCAATTTTATGGTCAATTTTGAAGAAGGTACCATGAAGTGCTGAGAAGGTATATCCTTTTGTTTTAGGATAAAATGTTCTGTAGATATCTGTTAAGATAAATGTTTATCTGTAGATAAATATTCTGTAGGTACATTTCTTTCATAACTTCTGTTAGTTTCAATGTGTCTCTGTTTAGTTTCTGTTTCCAGGATCTCTCCATTGATGAGAGTGGGGTGTTGAAGTCTCCCTTTATTATTGTATGAGGTGTAATGTGTGCTTTGAGTTTTTGCAAAGTTTCTTTAATGAATGTGGATGCCCATGTATTTGAAGGATAGATGTTAAAAATTGAGAGTTCATCTTTGTAGATTTTACCTTCGATGTATAAAAAGTTTCCCTTACTTGTCTTTATTCAATAGTTTAGATTGAAAGTCGATTTTATTGGATATTTGAATGGCTAATTCAGCTTGTTTCTTGGGACAATTCGCTTGGAAAAAATGTTTTCCAGCCTTTTACTCTGAGGTGGTGTCTGTCTTTGTCCTTGAGGTGGGTTTCCTGTATGCAGCATAATGTTAGGTTCTGTTTACATTGACAATCTGTTAGTATATGTCTTTTTATTGGAGAATTGAGTTCATTGATATTGAGAGATATTAAGGAAAAGTAATTCTTGCTTCCTACAATTTTTGTTATTATAGTTGGGATTTGTTTTGTGGCTATCTTCTTTTAGTTTTGTTGAAGTATTACTTTCTTGCTTTTTCTAGGGCATAGTTTCTCTCATTGTGTTGGAGTTTTCCCTTTATTATCCTTTGAAGGGCTGGACTCGTGGATAGGTATTGTATAAATTTGGTTTTGTCATGGAATACTTTGGTTTCTCCATCTATGGTAATTGAGAGTTTTCCTGGGTATAGTAGCCTGGCCTGGCATTTGTGTTCTCTTAGGATCTGTAAGACATCTGTCCAGGTTCTTCTAGTGTTGGGAGGAATTTCTTTCTGGTCCAATTTTTTTGGAGTTCTATAGACTTCTTGTATTTTTATGGGCATCTCTTTCTTTAGGTTAGGGAAGTTTTCTAATATAGTTTTGTCGAAGATATTTACTGTCCCTTTAATTTGAAAATCTTCATTCACATTTATGCCTATTATACTTAGGTTTGGTCTTCTCATTGTGTCCTGGATTTCCTGGATATTTTGTGTTAGCATTTTTTTCTTGCATTTTGCATTTTCGTTGATTGTTGTGTCCATGTTCTTTATGGAATATTCTGCACCTGAGATTCTCTCTTCCATCTCTTGTATTCTGGTGCTAATGCTCACATCTATGGATCCTGATTTCTCTCCTAGGATTGGTATCTCCAGCTTTGTCTTCCTTTGTAATTTCTTTATTGTTTCCACTTCCATTTTTAGATCCTGGATGGTTTTGTTCAATTCCTTCACCCTTTTGTTTGTGGTTTCCTGTAATTCTATAAGAGATTTTTGTGTTTCCTCTTTAATCACTTCTACAGGTTTACCTATGTTCTGTTTTCTTTAAGGGATTCGTGTGTTTCCTCTTTAAGGACTTTTACCTGTTTAGCTGTTTTCTCCTTTTTTTTTTTTTTTCTTTAAGGTAGTTATTAATGTCCCTTTTAAAATCCTCTACCAGTATCATGAGATAACATTTTAAATCTGAATCTTGCTTTTCTGGTGTGTTGGGGTATCCAAGACTTGCTGTGGTAGAAGTACTGGGTTCTGATGATGCCAAGCTGTCTTGGTTTCTGTTGCTAAGATTCTTGCATTTGCCTTTCACCATCTGGTAATCTCCGGTTTTAGATGTTTTTGCTGTCTCTGGCTAGAGCTTTTTGCTCCTGTGAGTCTGTAAGCCTGTTTCAGTAATCCTTGGAGACCAGCTCTCTCATGGTAAGGCCAGTGCACAGAGGGCTTGGAAAGAACCCTACCTCCTGGCTGTAGATGTAGGTCCTGTCCCAGCTGTTCTGTCACTTTTGTGGCCTGTGCATTCCTATTGGACCCAACTTAATGAGTTATAGTAGAGAAAATGGCAATCTTCCCTGAGTCTTGGGGTCAGAGCACTCCCTGGAAGCAAGCCCTCCTCTTGTGTAACAGTCCCACTTCCTGGGTATAGATATAAGCCTGTAGGACCCTCTCCCAGCTGCTCTGCTGCTTCTGAGGGAGTCCTGTGTGCTCCTCAGTGCATAAATATGGATTCTTTACTTCATTGTAGGAATGAATTTTAGAATGATATACTATGAAACAGAGTTTGTGTTTATTAGAAGACCTTTTAATACAGATTTTATGTTGGAGGGTTAGGAGAAATACTGGTATTCAGAAAGACAATGGTTGAGGGCTTCTCACAAATTGACTCTTCAACTCTTTACTACTGTCACACCAAGAGTTTGGGGATGCTTGGTGCAGGAAATTAATGTGTCTACATTGCTGACAAAGTTAACAGTATCTTTGTGAGAATCTCAGAAAATACCAGAGAAAGCAGTGAGATCCTTTGTAAGATGTGAGACATTCGGGTATTAAACCAGTTTTATATTATTTCAATATCCTTAGTGGAAATATTTGCAATTTTTATGGCACATTTTGCTAATTATGCTAGAATCCTTGATTTTCAGCTGGCAAGAAGGTTTATCCGTATGTTTTCCCACTTCCTATGACTTCCAAGTTTTTTTCTTCCTTTCTACCTCCTTCTGCTCAGTTAAATTGCTAAATGTCTTACAGACCTAATGGAAGACAAAATAACACAAGGGCATTAATAATAACTACAAATGAACATCAAGAGAGGTAGCTAGGCAAGGCAATGTTTGGAAGGTTATTGAACACTGGAACTTCTACCATATGTATGGACTTAGATTGTGTCACTCACCTAACACTTGCAAATTATGACTAACTCCATAAGCTCTTCAAAGAGTAATTAGATTGTATTAGGGTTTTGTGCAGGATAACAGGGCAAACAGAAAACAGGGCAAAGGTAAGCAGAGTGGGAATAGTCTCCCTAGCACTCATCACTCAGAACTTTTAAGGCTTTAAGGAGCTTGGTACACGAAAAACAGAGAAGAGATAAACACATATACTACTTACTATTCCATAGACTTTTTTTGCTCTCTGAGGAATGAAATATAGAGTGTCACCTGAGAAAAAGAATCCATGATGCCAATTTCCCTGACATTTCCTCACTAGGTGTTAGGTGATGTCTTTATAGAACAGCAATAAACATAGCACACTAAAATTATTGAATAGCTTAATCTCTTCTTTCGTGTCCATATTTGTACTTATCTGTAATTAGTTTATCTAACAGTTGGCTGAATGACCTGAAACTAAATATGAATTCCATAATAGGACCTTCTAATATGTACAATTCAGTTTGTACATTGTATTCTCTGAATAATCCTTAGCCAGACATTTCTAACTCCAGAGCCTTCTTACATATATGTTGGAAACATTTATGTTTGAAATACTCTCTTCTTCATTGCCCCTGGGGGATAAGAAAACTGCTTCCTTCTTCTTAGCCCCACTGTCATTATAGAATATTTACCTGCCCTCAGTTTAAACTGGATGGCCTTTTATTGTCTAGAAAAAAAAATGACAACAGAATTTTTTTTCTTTTTCAAAGCAGATGTCATGATTTATAATGTAGATTTATCTGCATGATTTCCTGTCTGCTCTCACCTAACAACACCTTGAGTTTAATTACAGATCATGACTCTTTTTCCCTTCAGTCACAGAACTTCTCAAACCTCACACAACAGAAGTGGTACAGAGAAACTATTTATGAAATGGAAAAAATTACAAATTGAAAAATGTGTTATGTAAAATATTAAAAATTTACAGGTAAGAATTTGAATATCTTTGTATTACTCAACTCAACCTGTTTTATCCTAACAAGAAAACATTAGATATGTGGGCTTCAGATATGTGGGCTTTCAGGGCTGGTAAAACATTGGTCAGGACATCCAGAAGAACAAAAAGAACAGTGATCTGAAGCCTTGTTTACTTCTCTTTAAGTCTATTTGAACACCAGAATATTTTCTTGACATTGCACCACTAAAATCAATTTTTAAGAGTGAAAATCAAAGCTTAAAACATCATTTGAATTTGACCTGTAGTGATTCTTTGACTCAGGACTGCACTGCTAGGAATGAAAACTTGTTGGGAGCTATTAAGACAACTCTATTGTCTTGATCTCTGAATTGGGCCTCCCCCCACCCCGAGAGGAAAAGGGGGTCAAAAGTGGGCCACCGACTCACTGCTCCAAGAAAAACCACAGAATGTTCCAGCCCTAAGTCAGCGCCAGATGTACTGACCACAAGATGTACCCTGATACCACCAAGTTCCTGCTTCCCCATGTAGTCGCCAAAAGAAAAATTTCCACTGCCCCGTCCCTCCTGCTGAGAAGTGCTTCCTACTTTGCTTGTGCATTTAAGCCTTGAGCCTTGCTAATACAGTGACACCTTGATGCTAATCAGACTGTTTATCTCTCCCTCCCCCAATTTGGTTCTTAGGAGAAGGTCCCCTTGAGACCCTCGAATAACTAGACTTGCTGGACAGGTCAAGTGGCGCCAGACGTAGGGCACGAGGTGCGACCACCCTCTGGACAATGGATCGAGAAGTACCACGCAGACAGTGAGACAGTTCCCCACCACTTCGCTCGAGTGTCATGGACGAGAGGTAAGCCTGGGCATTCAGTTGTTGTCCCATTAACCGTGGGAATGTTCTGTCCAAAGAGACAATTTTTATTCAAGAGATGAAAGGGTCTCTTAAGGAGAGAGGGATAAGAGTTAAGAAAAAGGATTTAATAATTTTTTTTTTGTTTTGTGAAGGAGAGATGTCCATGGCTGGTATTGAATGGTCCTGAAATACACCCTTTAGCTTGGAATAAAGTAGGCAAAGATATCAATGCTTTAATAAAACAAGGAGAATATGTCCCTGAGTCATTTTTTAGCTATTGGGGAATCGTCAGCGATCTCCTTAAACAAGCAGAAGAGGGCAGAGAAGGCGCTCGCCTCCTAGCCCTTACTGAAGATTTTTTAGAAAACTCCCGATTGCCATCTTGCAAAAGCGAAACTAAGCCGCTGGCAAATTGTCAGTCTCGGCCATCATCGATTATCGATACCCCGGTCCCTAAGGACTCCCTGCCTTCCCTTCTTCCTCCCCAAATTACATTAGATTCTAGAAAAGGGGCTACTGCTCGACCCGCTGTTAGACCAAAAGGAATTTACTCCATTTTGTATAAGGAGTTGTCAGATAAACCCCTTGATCCTGCCTCGGAGGCAGAATTGGATGAGGAAGCCTTTAAATATGAACAAGACCACTATGGTCCCGGGCCCGGTGCCTATCTTACCATCGAGACCTTCAATTTCCACCCTCCTCCTTATTTGCCCCCTTTTTCCCCTAATCCTTAGCCTAATCCTCATCCTGTATCGCTGGCACCCTCGTCAGTTCAGCGATTACTTCAAACTAAGAGAGAGCTTCAGACACAGATTACCAATCTTAAAGATGTTCTAGGGCTTCAAAAAGAGCTACAAGACCTCAGTCTAGAGACCCAGAGTCTACAAAGAGCCATCATGGGGAACCTTCAAGGTCCCATCTCGAAAAATCCTCAAACTGGCCGCAAAGGTCCCTCTCAGAAACAAGGGAATAAAAAATTGGCTTTTCCTGTCCTCACTCGAGCTCAAGCCCTTCAGGCTGCTCCAGGTCATGAGGACCCCCCAATGGCTCCTCCGATAAAGATCAGGGGGAACCAGAGAATGATGAGGAGGAGGATCAAGCAAACTCTAATTCCGATGAGGGTGGCATGTCCCCCAATGAAGGGTTGGACACCAACAGCCAACCAGTCTACAAAAAGCTAAAACTGAGACATGTAAAAGATCTTCACTCAGCAGTCAAAAATTATGGGGTTAATGCCCCGTTCACAGTATCTATATTAGAAGTTTTAGCAGGAGAAGGCTACTTGATACCCAATGAATGGAATAAAGTTGTTCAGTCTGTCCTCACTAGAGGCCAATATTTAACTTGGAAGTCAGAGTTTGTGGACAGAGGAGAAAATTTGACTGCAAATAATAGAAAGAATCCGACTAGTAAAACAGCCTCCTGGACTGCTGATAAAATCTTCGGTAAAGGCAATTTTGCTGCAGACATAAAACAATTAGGACTCTCCCCTGGTGTCCTTGCCCAGATGGCACAGGCGGCCCTGGGAGCTTGGCGAGCTGTCCCTGCTGCAGGGGCACTGACTACGCCCCTAACCAAGATTATACAAGGGCCCCAAGAGTCCTATGCGCAGTTTGTTGCCAGATTGCAGGAAGCAGCTGAGAGAATTTTGGGACCTGAGGAAAGTGAGGGTCTGTTAGTTGGACAACTTGCTCTTGAAAACGCCAATTCGGCATGTAGGGCTGCCCTGAGTGGTAAAACCAAGAGTTTAGATATAAATGGTATGATCAAGCTTTGTAATGAGGTAGATGTGTTTTCCCGACAAGCTTCTAAGTCTATCAACGTGGCTATTGGGGCTGACTTACAACTAAATACAGGAGAAAAAACTTGCTATAGATGCAACCAACCTGGACATTTTGCTAGAGGATGCCCTACACAAAGACAGAGCACCCTAGTATCAACCATGTCTACTACCCAACAAAAATTCCCCCTGGTCTTTGCCCTAAGTGCAAGAGAGACCCCTATTGGGCACGAGATTGCCGATCTAAGACTGACATCAATGGCCACCCACTCCCTGCGGTCCAGGGAAACGGCCAGAGGGCCTCCACTGCGGGGTCCGTCTCCCCTGATGACAACTGCAAACAACCCCATAGCCCCCACGGGAGATTGTTCAGGGCCACGGCAAGGATCGCAGGTTTGGACCTGTGTTCTTCCACCACCAGGATTATAACTCCTGAGGAGGGAACAGTGGTCATCGAAACAGGTGAATTTGGGCCCCCTCCCCAAAAGACATTTTTTCTCATCATCGGCTGAGTGTCCAGACCTTTACAAGGCCTAAAGGTGACTCCTACAGTGGTTGAAACCGACTGCCATGGGGAGATAAAAATCTTAGTCACCGCCACACAGGGACCACTTACCCTTAGGGCTGGAGAGCGCATAGACCAAGCCTTACCACTCCCACTATTCGGCCATTTCCATTATATGAAAGAGGAGCAAGGACCATCCTCCCCGGAATCCTCAGAAGTCTACTGGGCACAGAAAATCACAGATTCATGGCCCATGCTGACTTTGTTTCTAGAGGGCAAACAGTTTCAAGGGCTCCTGGATACGGGGCAGATTCGACAGTAATTTCCTCAACAGATTGGCCTGCAGCCTGGCCCTTACAGCCCACTAGGGATGGTGTAATCCACTGATCCTAAAATTTACTGCTAAGGGGAGGAACTTAGAGGCTTGGAAAAAGTTCTTGCCCTCTCGACTGGGGCCTAAGATTGTATCAAGATAACTATGATAATGGCCTGACCTTTAAGGTTCAGCTTCTTAAAACCATCCCTAACAATCATAAAGCATCCATAGGACCTAATCCCCAATTACACCACCCTATATCCCCAAGCAATCCTCAACTCCCAGGTACCCGCCCCACTGATCCTGCTCCAGGGCGTGCTATGACCCTATTTCAGCCCACTCTCCCTGTGGGGGCCCCCCTCTTCTACTGATTTACTGTGGTCTATATTGAATGCTTCTGCTTTAGCCTTGTTGGATAAGACACAAAGAGATAATGTTTCAGAATTTGAAGATTGTTGGATGTGCTTTTCTGCTTCCCTGCCCTTTTATGAGGGCATAGCCTTATTTGGAAATTTTACCCTGCTTTCAGATGCTAGGCAGCTTCCCTTTGAGTCAGTTCAGTTTACCTTGACAGAACTCTCTGGGGTAGGAAGTTGTATGTTGGGCCCAAATATGCTTCTGCTGCAGCCCTTGCTAGTGATTTGCAATAACATGTTTAGAGTAAATAAAAATGGGTTTTCTCATCTTCTTGCCCCAAATGATCCTTTTTTGGCATGTTCCACGGGCCTTACATGGTACATTATTATACAAGATTTTATAAATAATAGAGATTATTGTGTCTTGGTTCAACTTTTTCCAAATTTTAGTATTCATGAGTCAGATGACTTACTGAAGTTTTGGGGATTGAGGTGCCTCCTTGCCATCCCTCCATAAAAGGGAGCCTATCTCGGCGGTGACCCGTGTGGTCCTTCTTGGCCTGGGTGCTGCTGGGACTGGAACCAGGAGGAGACCAGGACCAGAATTGCAGCCCTTGTGTCATCTCAACAGAATGTGCGCAATTACCATCTGCTCAATGAGGCTATTAGCCAAGATATAGAGAATATAAAAAGGGGCCTAGGTGATCTTACTGATTCCTTGGTCTCCCTTTCAGAAGTCACCCTTCAAAATAGAAGGGGATTAGATTTGCTCTTTCTCAACAAGGAGGCTTATTTGCTGCACTTAAGGAAGAATGCTGCGTATATGTTGATAAAACTGGATTAGTTAAAGATAGCATTGCCAAGGTTACTGCCAGTTTAGAAAAAGAAAAAGAGAGAGAGAACAACAAGAGTCATGGTATCAAAATTGGTTTTCAACCTCCCCTTGGCTTTCGACCTTGTTGCCCTCCCTTTTGGGGCCCCTATTGGGACTACTATTATTGATTTCCTTCGGTCCTTGGGCATTTCAGAAATTGACCCGGTTTGTTAAATCTCAAATTGATTCGTCTCTTTCAAGCGCATCTGTTTCAGTTCATTACCATTGGCTGGACGTTGGCAATAACAAGCAGGTTACTGGAGAAGAGTCAGACATGGATGCCACTTCATCACCTTCGTCTTGGGGAGAGAGACTCAATTTCCATAAAATGCTTAAGTAAGATCATTCCACTCCCCCTAAATTCGGCCATCTGTCTCATGCCACGAATCATTTATAGATTGCCGTAGCCTGTGCTTCCACCATGGTAATATACATACTTGCCATGTTGGAAACTAAACAGTCATCCCAGGCTAGACACATTGAAAAATTGGAACTTGAAGCCATCGCCTGTGAGAGTTGTAAGCACTGCACAGAGATTAGTCTGGAAGCTGTTAGACAGTCTCTGAGAGGCATGTCTAATTGCATGAAGGTTGAGTGCCCTAGGGTCCTTCCCCCAGGAAAAACGGCATGGGAGCAGGTCAGGGTTACTCTGGGTAAAAATCTGTGGGCCTGAGAGTCAATCCTGTACATGGCCCCTAACATTGCACACTGGGGATCAGACCTCTACCTCTACCCATGGAGTTTGTTTCATTCCTAAATCCCTTGCCTAGCTCAGGTTATTCCCAACAGACTGGAACCGTTAATTCAAGCCTCATAGATGACTTGTCCTTGTGTCCTTCGTGGTTTTAAAGAATTACCTGGTGAGCAAACAGACGTTTAGGTGGCCGTTAAAAACGTGGCTACAAATTTATCATACAATATGCCTTTATAAAAATATTAAAACGGGGGAGATTTTGGGAGCTGTTAAGACAACTCTATTGTCTTGATCTCTGAATTGGGCCTCTCCCCCCCAAGAAGAAAAGGGGGTCAAAAGTGGGCCACTGACTCACCACTCCAAGAACAACCACAGATTGTTCCAGCCCTAAGTCAGCGAAGGATGTCCTGACCACAAGATGTACCCTGATACCACCAAGTTCCTGCTTCCCCATGTAGTCACCAAAAGAAAAATTTCTGCTGCCCCATCCCTCCTGCTGAGAAGTACTTCCCCTTTTGCTTGCGCATTTAAGCCTTGATCCTTGCTAATACAGTGACACCTTGATGCTAATCAGATTGTTTATGTGTCGTTTCTCGCACTTGGTGTCCGTCTCTCCCTCCCCCCATTTGGTTCTTAGGAGAAGGTCCCCTCAAGAACCTCGAATAACTGGACCTGATGGACGGGTCAAAAACTGATCTGGGGTAAATGGTTTCCCCCATTCTTGACTTAATCAATGACATAATAGTAGTCACACTTACCTTTAAATAAATGAAAATACATTATTATGAACATGAGAAGTATTAAACCTCACGAAAGACACAGAAATATTTAAATTTCCATTTCTATTAGAACTGAATTCAGGCTTAGTCAGTTCCTCATTTATTTTTAAAGCTGATTAGGAATTAACAAAATACTCATTATATCATTCTATAGCCCACCTGCAGTAAGACAAAGGGGAAGGAGGCAAGTGCAGAGAGTGGGGAGTAGATAAGAAAGAAGGAATTGAAGAAACAAAGCAGAAATATTTTTTTATCATTTAGCTAGAATTAATTTCTGGTCAAACTCAAAACTAAAAATATAGTCCTATGGTACTAGAGTGGTGGCTTAGAAGTTATAGGCATGTTCTTCTCTCCTGGAGGACCAGAGTATGATTTCAAGACCCTGGGATATTATGTCTTCTTTTGGTCTGCTTGAGCATCCACACATGTTACATGCTTACACACACACACACACACACACACAGAATTCTCAAAACAATTTAATACATTTAGGGGTTTTAGTTCCTGTTTATCTACTATCAGGGTGTAGCTATATTTAAATGGTGAATTTTCATTGGGCATTTTCACTACTATTAAAATTTATGCTTAATAACTATGATATTTTTTTCTGTTTGCTTTAGTAGTGATGAAATGTTTCCAAGTTGTATTTCTAAATACCCTTTGCTGAAAGTAAGTCATCTGCACCGAATGGTATGTCCTTTTAGCTACAACCAGTAAATCTATAGCAGGAGAATTATTTCACTAGAGATGAGACAATAAACATATTCTTATGACTATGCAACTCTGAAAGGAGTTGATGGAAAATCCAAGACAATTAACTGCAATATGTTACACACTTCTAAATTAAATGGATTTCCTTGCTTCCCATGGTTAGGGATGAACAGAAGGATAGGAGAAAGGACAGGATGCCCCAGTTTTGTGTTCTTCCTTCTGGTTAGTGGAGGAGAGCTTCCTGTTATAGGTTAAATCAGACCATCAAAAACAACTGAATCATAGTTCTTGTCAAAAGTGTCTGTTCCTTTGCCCAGATCTCTCTGGCTCCTTAGCTTACATTTTAAACAATTCTGACTAGAAGATTCAATAAATATGGAGATTTGGAAGACTAAATCCATGCCTCACTCCCTGCTGCCAGTAAAAAGTAAATGTAAAAATAAAGTTTGGAAAATAAATGATAATAAATTTTTGATAAAGAAAAATAATATAATGAATCCTTCACAGAGAATGAAGTTGCTTAATTTGTGGCATTTAAGTGTTTGATAATATTAAATATTATTAAATATTAAATACTATTAAAGAAAAATATTAAGAAGCTACTATAAAATGCAAGGGTTTATTTTAGATATAAGAAAAATGTAAATACGGAGAAAGATCCACTGATCTCCATTTATACGAAGAAACGGAAATGGGCAGACCGCAGAGATGGCTTCATAGTACAAGTGTAATCCTCTGGTAGAGGGCCTGCTTTCAACCCCAGTACCCATGCTTGGTGGTTCACAACCACTTGCTACTCCAGCCCCAGGGGACTGACTGACACTTTCTTCTGGCCTCCATGGCATCCTCACAAAAGTGCACATGCACAACCATAGGCACAGACACATAGACAGGTAACCATTTATTCTTTTGACATAATGATACCTAAATTATAATGATTAATTTTTTTTCTTAGTCTGAGATATTAATTTGATTTTTTTTTTCAATCTGGAAAAACCTTTTGAACTTTATTTTTCAATGTCCAAGGACATTTTAAAAAATAAATTTCTTATACTTTTTTATTAGTCATTTATTTATTAACATTTAAAATGTTATCTCCCTTCCAGGTCTCCCCTCCACAAATACTTTATCCCATCCCACTCTCCCCTGTCTCTGATAGTGCTTCCTCACCCACCTACTCACTCCCACCTCTACACCTTAGCATCCCCCTATGCCGGGTAGTCAAGTCTCCACAGGACCAAGGACCCCCATTTCATTAATCCCACATAAGGCAATCTTTGGCTACATATGCATCTGGAGCCATAGGTCCCTCCACATATACCCTTTAGCTGGTGCTTTAGTCCCTGGGAGCTCTGGGGGCATCCTGTTCATTGAAATTGTTATTCTTCCTATGTGGTTGCAATCCCCTTCAGCTCCTTCAGTCCTTCCCTTGGAGTCCCTGTGCTCAGGTGGATGGTTAGCTGTGAGCAACAGCATCTGTATTGGTCATACTCTGGCAGAGGCTCTTAGAGGACAGCTATACCAGGCTCCTATCAGCAACTACTTCTTGGCATCAGCAATAGTGTCTGGGTTTGCTGTCTGTAGATGGAATGGATCCATAGGTGGGGCAGTCTCTGGATTGCCCTTCCTAATTTCCTAAGTGGTTATAATTGAAATTGCACCCTTATCAAGCTATTTTTCTGTTTGTGTTTGTATTTAGATCTTGTCAGAAGGTGGAGATCAACATAAAAAATTAAACTGTTGAGATGAAATAAGCAAATAACATTATAATGCAATCAATAGACTGAACTAACACAAAGGTAAGTTGTTATAGCCCAATCTTGTGCCAGAAAGTGAGAGGGGAATTTAAGAAGCTAAGTCTATGCAGGAATAACATTGTAATTTCTAAAGTTTCTGATTTTCTGAAACACATTCCAATAGAACCTAATCAATAACTTTGGATTAATCAAACTCTATTTGAGCAAAGATTTTAAAAGTCACAGAATTTGACTGAGAAAATAAGTAATGAGAAGAGTAAGGACAAGTTATGAGGAAGGACTTTTGCAAATTGACAGGAACTTAGACTTTCCTATTAGTCCCTGTGTCACTACTGGCAATGGAATAGAGAAAAAGATAGTGGCATTTGAGCAGCCCTATCTTCCATTCATGACCTAGAGCCATGTTTGTGCATGTGCTTGTGAATTTTGTTAAACACAGAATAAAGGTCTCTTTTTACCTATGTTATAGCTAAAATTCAATAGATTTTAATATAATCACAATTTTTACAACCATTACCTAATAGTGGGATTCATGATATTTGTATCCTAAAAGCAAATCCCTTACCTATGGAGAAACCATATAAAGTAGGTTCTCCTTCTCCTAATCCTTGATGTTATGAGTAAGCTCTATCCAAAATATAAATGAACATTTTCATGTCTTTCTACAATACCAGAATTTATTAAATAACAGTACATTCACAAGCTGCCACCCTCATTGCTTTGGCTCACTAATTAATACTGATTTTAACTGGCTCACTAATTAATACTGATTTTAACTGGAAGCCATAGTGATCAAACATGGACCCTTTGTTCTTATCTTATTTATTAATCCTCAGGTCATTAATAGCTCTAAATGATATAAAGTAGAAAATCTCAGGTTAACTGAATATAAGGTTCAAAAATAATTTTAGTGAATTAGGCAGAGGACACTGATAGATTTGTTGAAGTATTGAATTAACAGACAATAATAAGACAAAGATATTCATACCTAAGAAATGTTTTTAACTTACTCTTCCTTGAATCCTTTAAAATGAGAAATTGGAAATATTTTTTACTTTCCTTAAAATGGTATAATTCATTATTTTTCATAGTCATGGTTAATTTAATGTGCATGTCTCACTAATACGAGTCATAAAGTATAAATTCCAACAATCAAAATAGATGAATGCATATGGCCTTGACTTCTGCAGCACAAAGCACAAGTCTTATCTCGTGGAGCAGGAATAAAATAGTAGGGCACACAGTTTTAAAGGTAAAAAGAAGGGACCATTTGAATACAGCAATGAGTTTAGCACACTATTCAGATGTTTTTATTGTTGTTTCTTTTCCAAATGGTGCTGTTATTCTATTCATGTGTGAACTACACACCATAGTTTCTTTAAAAAGACAATTGTATCAGGTAAATGCTGATTACATAATTATTACTAATTAAAGAATTTCAAACATTTCTGATGTGTTTAAATCCTTAAATATTTTGTATTCCTTTCTCTTTTACACCACAAATTTAACCGATGAATCAACTGTATATGATTATATTTAAACTGTTGATATCGAAGGTTGCACAACTGCTTGAAATACAGGCGTGGGGGAATCTTCAGTCTCAAATTGTTCTCACACTCTAGTTAACAGGAATCATGTGATGGTTATCTAACAATAACACATTTGTTCTCTTGAGAGTTATGTGAAGGTTACCTTTAGTACTTAGTTTTGTTCCAATACAAATATGGAAGCAAACAAACAAAATGTAATTCCTGTTTAAGTATGAATTTAAAATACACACTTAAAAACTAAATCCCAGTACTTGTTTTATGAAGAGATATGCACTTTGCACGAGATTTTCAGTTTTACTTTATAAACCCAATTCTATTTTCACTATTATAAAATGGTAAGCTGGGTATGAAATGTAATGTTTGCCGTTAGCTTATGAATAAATTTTTGGAGAAACACATGAGAAGAAATGATACTGATGAGTATCTACCTATCACTTGTTTAAATACAAAACAAATTAGAAAGACTTTTCTAGCCATTGTTAACTATCAACACAGCCTAGACTCATCTGAGAACATAGGCTCTATAATGAGATGGCCAAGGTCTGAAAGGCCTGTGTGCATGTGTGTGAAGGGATATCTGGAAGGGTAACTGCTTTAGGGAGATCTGCTGTGAGGAATTCCATCCCTAGGAAGATAATCCTGGGAAGAAAAGGAAAAGCCTGAGGATGGGCTAGAAAAACTCCTCCAGGGTTTGCGCTTCAGGTTCCTGTCATGAGTTCTTATCTTGACTTCCCTCAGTGATGGGCTGTGACGGAGAAGTATCTGCCAATCAAATCCTTTTTTCCTCTAAGTTGTTTATGGTTGAAGTTTATGACAGCAGCCAGAACTAGGAAGAGAAATGAGCAATATCCATCACTGCCATTGAAATGTTCTAGTAATATGGAGATATTATTTATGAAATAATTTAAATGGAGCTGTGAACTGTAAAGAATATTGTGATTTCCATTAGAATTTTCCCCTTATCTTGAGTTAGCCATTCCTACTTATATAAAACTCAGCCATATAATATGACTATCTCAAATTCAGTGTCAATCCACTATTTCATATTTTAAATCATTAATCATTTCTTGGTTAGTGTTTTCACAAATGTGCATGCAGGAATAACTGGACTAGTATTATATCACTTCCATTTATTCATAGAACTGTACTAAACTTTGAGAGAAATCTTACTTGTAGTTTAATTGTCCATATGCACATTAAGGTATATAAAATTTAATATCAGAATAATAAAGAGATCAGGAAAAACTTGTCTTTTATTTTGATTTGTTGTTGTTGTTGTTGTTGCAATCATGAATATGCACTAGCTATGGCTACATGTACATGACCTTTACAAACAAAAGACAGAAAAGTATGACGTCTACTGGGAAGCACAAGGGGTCAGTTAAATATGAGAGAGAATGCTGACTATGACCACGCTGCATTTCATATATGTACAAAATGTCAAAAAATATATACAGAATTTCAAAGATCTATGCTATCTTTCTTTCTTTAATGATAGTATGATTTTTTTTTAAAAAAGGTTTCTCTGTATACCTCTGGCTGTCCTGGAACTCACTTTGTAGACCAGGCTGGCCTCGAACTCAGAAATCTGCCTGCCTCTGCCTCCCGAGTGCTGGGATTAAAGGTGTGCACCACCATGCCCGGCTTGATTTTTTTTTTCTGGGAAAACCTAGATAGTTTGAATTTTTAAGATTAAAGAACACACTTTATATAGTTTTGTAAAATCCCTGTACCTTATCTTCATTGTATTTGTGGGAAATGTTTACTTTGAAAACCATTCATAAACTCATGAACTTAGACACTAAAATTTAGCAATAGCTTGGAATCAGTTTTATTTCTTTTTAAATAAGCACGCATCCTAGACAAAAGTCTCTGAAGAAAATATTACCTCATTTCCACTAAATCTATTTAAAACTGTGCCTTGCCTTTTCCTCCCATTATTCCTCCTCATTATTATCCCATATTGATCTGCATGTATATCCTGCTATCAATCAAAGGTGTTGGAAGCCAGCCTTCCCGCAGCTCACATGGACCGGGGTTACTCCTGGGAGGCAAACTGGGGCTGACATGACAAGACAGAAACTAGGCAGTGGAGAGAAAAATGGAGCTAAGTCAAAATTCCTGATCAAAGCTCAAATGTTTAATAAAAATCTGCGCTTATAAAGGGGGCAAACCCATCCCCTGCCACACCAAGTTTGTTGATGTCTTGATGTCAAGTTGTCAGCACAGCCTTTTAGCAGTAAGTCGCCAAATTCACAGATTGCAGTTAACTCAGGAAAATCTCAGAGGATGGTTCAGCCTCTCTGCAGGTGGTAGGCAGTGTCACATTAAAGGAAACCAGCTGAGTAGGAAGAGCTGCCCTTCAGGTGGCCCTGCCTCAGTGGCTTAAGGTCTGAACCAGCCTGCTTTAGGCTGGAGGAGGTTACACAAAGGAAAGCTGCTCTTCTACTGTGTTCAGGACAGTCCTAAAGGACCTTTCGGTGATATTCCTTTGCACTTCTGTGTATGCCTTTCTCTGCCAGTAAATTGTATGTCAAAAAGAGAAGCAAGCATGCCATTTCTTTTGTCTTTCTTTCTTTTTCTTTTTTTTTTTTTTTTACAGGGTTTCTCTGTATACCTCTGGCTGTCCTGGAACTCACTTTGAAGACCAGGCTGGCCTGGAACTCAGAAATCTGCCTGCCTCTGCCTCCCGAGTGCTGGGATTAAAGAAAGGCTAGTTCCACGACCACGCCCAGCTTGGAGCATGCCATTTCTTATTCACCTTTAGTTTTCCTGATATTTCATGCATCTTTTGAAGAGATGACTTGAACCAAACTTAATTTTTTGAGATATTAACATTTAGTTTCTGTTTATTAACTGAATTCTTACACAGAGAACTGAACAGATTTTAAGGAAAAAAATAAAATACACAGAGAAACTATAGATTATAAAATATTACACAGATATAAGTGACATACAAATTAAAGAAATATACAAGTGGGTTCAAAATACCTGTGCTGTGATATGTTTTTACCAAAAGAATTTTCTTTTATTCAGTAAGGAATTAAAATCATTAAGTGTTAGCTGTAAAAGTTGACTATGAAGTGAAAACAGAAAATTAAAAGACCTGAGTGGTAGATTGTCAATACTGTAGATGTCTGCAAAATATGTTTAGGTCCCTGGTTCAATTCTCAATCCTCCTCAAGGAATGCTCTTTACTTAATGATGTTTTGTGGTTAGGTTGAGCTTCCATTATTTTCAAATGAGTTTATATGGGGGAACATGTGGAAGTGTGTTCAGTCTTTGTCAATTTGCAGGTAACGCTTGTATACATTTCTCACAGTCTCTTGTTATCCTTTGACAGTACAAATTTATCACTTTTACAGATGTAAAAAGTATTTTTTTGAACTAGGAAACACAAATATAAGGCAGTTTAGTAAAACAAATATATTATAAGTTTCCTTATATAAGAATCTAAAGATGTCAAACTCAATTTAAAGAATAGAAGAAGAGTCATCAAAAGGCAGGGGGATATTAGGAAGGTCTTAGACAAAGTGTAACACTCTTCAGTCACACAGAAGGAATAATTTCAAGAGATTAACATATTATACTACTGATTATTACCTTCAGTTTATTTGTGAAACTGACAAGAAGAAGAAGAAGGAGAAGAAGAAGAAGAAGAAGAAGAAGAAGAAGAAGAAGAAGAAGAAGAAGAAGAAGAAGAAGAAGAAGAAGAAGAAGAAGAAGAAGAAGAAGAAGAAGAAGAAGAAGAAAAGATATTGGTAGTTCTTCTCAAAAACAAACAAACAAACAAACAAACAAAACAAACAAACAAAAAAAACCCTGAAGGAAAGGAAGTTCAGTGACTAGTTCAAATTGGGATCCAAGTCAAGGGGAGGCTCTAAAGCCTGACATTATTAATGATACTATGGTGTACTTACTGATAGGAGCCTAGCATGGCTGTCCTCCAAGAGGCCCAACAAGCAGCTGAAAGAGTCAGATACAATACTTACACACAACCAGTGGACAGAAGCTGGGGACTCCTGTGGTTGACTTAGGGAAAAGATGGAAGAAGCTGAGGAGGACAGGACCCCATAGGAAGACCAGCAGTCTAAAGTAACCTGAACCCCTGAGATCTCTCAGACTCTGAGCCTCCAAGCAGGCAGCATAGCCTATCTCATTTGAGGCAACTAACCCATATAAAACGATGCCTGCCTGGTCTGAAGATGCACCTAACCCACAAGAGACTAGAGGCTCCAGGGAGTGGAGAGGTCTGGTGAGGTGGGGTCGGGGTGGGACATCCTCTTGGAGATGGGTGGGGAGGAGGAATGGAATAAGGATATTAAAGAATAATTTTAAAAAAAAGAAAAAGAAAAAAGTGAGGTAATGGATTAGCTCCATTTTGCTAGTCCATATGTAGATAATCAAAACAATGATAGATGTCTGGGAGTTTACTTGACAATCCAAGCAAACAAGTGCACCTTGATAATGTATATGATAAAATTAAGATGTTATTCCACATACCTGATTAATAAAAATGCAGTCTAAGTACAAATCTTTTTGTTATAAAACTAGTCCAAAGTTAAACAAATTCTAAATGATCACTTAGAATGCTTTTGTTCCATATGCCTTCCTTTTTTGTCATCAAAATAATTTATAATAGTTAAATGTTTCTTAAATATACATGATATCTTCTGGAGCTAAAAGTAATATACATTCAACCAGTTTTAAAAATCTATTTGACATATTAAAAATGATAGAAATAGAAAAAAATCTCTTATGAAACCCTCTATGAAAGGAAATTTTGACAAGTTCCTGATTAGACAGAAACCATTCCATCTTCAAGGAAGAATATGCAGTGTAACTGTGGCTTCATAGATGAATTAGATAGTGTTCCTTCTGTTTATATTTTGTGGAATAGTTTGAAGAGTATTGTTATTAGGTCTTCTTTAAAGTCTGATAGAATTCTGAACTAAATCTGTCTTGTCCTGGGCTTTTTTTCATTGGGAGACTTTCAATGACTGCTTCTTTTTCTTTAGGGGTTACAGGACTCTTTAGATGGTTTATCTGATTCTGATATAACTTAGGTATTTGGTATCTGTCTAGAAAATTGTTGATTTCTTACAAATTTTACAGTTTTGTTGAAATGAGGTGCACAGGTGGCTTGTATCTGTACTCTCCTGCAGAAGTCCCCCTTTCCCCTTAGCTCTCTCTCACAGCAAGTGAGGTGAGGCTTGCTTCCCCTGCTTGCCTCTGTATTTTCCCTCAGAAGCTCTGATTTTCCCAACCCCTTCATTCCCCTTCCTCCTTGCAGCAAACATGGTGCTTCTTTCCACCTCCCTGGCCACTCCAAGAGGAACCAAGGAACTACAGGTGCCAGCCTCAGTAAGACAAATGACAAATCTCCTCAGCTTTAGTGGTGCCAAGGTTAGCACACTCCCAGATAGTCAGGTACAGCTGGTGCCTATCCTTGAAGAAAGGAGATTAGGGTCCTGTGCTTAAATCATAGAAAAGAGGTAATCAGAGGTCACAGACAGTAATGACAGGCCATAAAACTAGTTCCTGATAGCTCCACAAAAGACATCTTTAATCCCCCTCTCAGCCTACCACCCTACTAAATGGTGTCCTGTCTGAGTTATGACTTAGCTCACCCACCTTCCCTCCCCTTAACCCTAAGCATTCAAGGAATTTCTCACTACTCTGTATATAAGTGCTAAAACACCTGGGTTTGGGGCCACACTCCAGACCTAAGGTGTGGGGAGGTTTTCGATCCCAGTCAAGACTCAAATTAAAGAACTCTTATGCAAATTTCAGCACACTTCAAAGTTTTTGAGCACTCCTGGTTTTCCCCACAGAATTGGGGCATAACAGAATATAGGCTTTTTTAGTAGGATCTGATGATTTTTTGAATTTCCTCAGTTTCTGTTGTTATATATCCCTTTTCATTTTGAATTTCCTCAGTTTCTGTTGTTATATATCCCTTTTCATTTTTGATTTTGTTAATTTGAATACTGTCTCTGCTCTCTGGTTAGTCTAGCTAAGCATTTATCTTTCTTGTTGATTTTCTCAAAGAACTAGCTTCTGATTTTGATGATTCCTTGTATAGTTTTTTGATTCTACTTGGTTGATTTCAGTCCTGAGTTTGACTATATCCTGTCATCTACTCATTTTGCGTATATTTTCTTCTTTTTGTTCTAGTGCTTTCAGGTGTGCTGTTAAACTGCTAGTGTATGCTCCCTCCAGTTTTATTTTGGGGGCACTCAGAGCTATGAGTATTCCTCTTAGCACTGCTTCCATTGTGTCCTATAAGTTTGAGTAGGTTCTACCTTCATTTTCATTAAATTCTAAAGACTGTAATTTCTTCTTTTATTTCTTCCTTAACCAAGTTATCATTAAGTAGGGTGTTGTTCAGCTTCCATGTGTGTATGAGGTTTCTATTGTTTGTGTTGCTATTAAAGAACAACCTTAATCCATAGTGATCTGATAGGAGGCATGGGATTATTTCAATCTGTTTATATCTGTTAAGGTCTGTTTTGTTACCAATTATGCCGCTGACCCTCCAGGCCCCTTTGTCTGTGTGGATGGGTCTCTGGGTGCAGATGGGCAAGGAGTTGGCAGAAATGACAGACAGATGCACAGAGGAGATTGTGTAGAATCTGAATGTACCATCACAAAGTGAACACCAGTCTTATATAGTACAGAAAATAAAAGGGGTGGGAAGTCACAGCACGCAAAGTACATTGAAGTTACCTGACACAAAACAAAGGAATGACTTCAAAGGGACTAACAGGAACCAGGTAATTGTTTACAGTAATGATAAAGCAGTCCTAACTAGGGTTAGCTAATGACAGCTAAGGATTTCACACTCTAGTCAGAATTTTGGCTACGCCTTTGAGCCTTGTGAATACTATCACCAGGGGGTTCTCCTCTAGCAGACCTTCTCATGAATAATGCAATACCACCACCTCCCTATTTCCTAGGCCTTGATAAATTCTTATATGAGTGTAACTTTTAACTGGAGAATCTCCATTTGTCAGAAGAATTCATCAACTTGCTTCTAATATGCAATGTAGCCTGTACTGAAGATTTCTATCTCAGTGGTATTCCCTAGCTCTTTCATGGTAAACCCACCTATTAGGCTAATTGTGTACTCCTTTGTTTTCATGAGGCTGGCTGCTGTCCCTAGTAAACACTCTGCAGACCAGCCCTGAGCTGCTGGCTGCATCTTTTGTAATGCTTAATTAGTTTCACTGTCTCTACCAACCTCCTTGGCTTCAAGCATTTTTCTAGGACGTTGGAATACTGGTGAAGGCTTAGCTATGTCAGAATTCAATCTTAAAAACACTTAAAATAAAATAATACTAAAAGAGAGCACGTGGATCCATACACCAGACTAACACTGGGATAGGGTATGAGTAAACCGTTAATGAGAACGCCAAAGCTCCAGGAGGTGAGTTCCTTTTGAAACTCTATGCCTCCTGAGTGCTCCCAGGCTTCTCAGCCTGTCAAGCAGACTTTACCGGAGTGTGCGTAGCACAATTATATGGTTAATTTTGGAGAAGGTAGCATGACATACTGAGAAGAAGGTATATTCTTTTGATTTTGGATGAAATGTTCTATAGATAACTGTTAAATCCATTTGGTCCCAAACTTCTGTTAGTTTCAGTGTTTCTCTGTTTACTTTGTGTTTCTCTGATCTGTCCATTCACGAGAGTGGGCAGTGAAGTACCCTACAACAATCGTATGAGGTACAATGTGTGCTTTTAGCTTTAGTAAAATTTATTTTATGAATGTGGGTGCCCTTGCATTTGGAGCAGAGATGTTCAGAATTGAGTTCCTCACAGTAGATTTTTTTCTTTGATGAGTATGGAGTGTCTTTCCTAATCTTTTTTGATGACTTTTGGTTGAAAGTCTATTTTATCCAATATTAGAATGGCTACTCCCAATTGTTTATTTGGGAACATTTGCTTACAAAATTGTTTTCCAGCCCTTTACTCTGAGGTAGTGTTTGTCTTAGACACTGAGGTGTATTCCCTGTATGCAGCAAAATGCTGGGTCCTGTTTACATGTCCAGTATGTTAGTCTATGTCTTTTTATTGGGGAATTGAGTCCATTGATGTTAAGTGGTATTAATGAATAGTTATAGTTATTGTTTCTCCCTGTTATTTTTTATGTTATTTTTTTGTTTATGTGTTTATCTTCTTTAGGGTTTATTGAAAGAAAATTCTTTAGGGTGTAGTTACCCTCCTTGTGTTAGCATTTTCTATCTATTATCCTTTGTAGAGCTGGATTTGTGGAAAGATATTGTGTTTTTGTCATGGAATATCTTGGTGTCTCCATTTATGGTAATTGAGAGTTTTGCTAGATACAGTAGTCTCGGTTGGCATTTTGGGTTGGTGTTCTCTTAGGGTCTGTATGCCATTTGCCCAGGATCTTCTAACTTTCATAGTCTTTTGTGAGAAGTCTTGTGTAATTCTGATAGGTCTACCTTCATATGTCACTTGACGTTTTTCCCTTACTGCCTTTAATATTCTCTTTGTTTTGTGCATTTGTTATTTTGAATATCATGGGACAGGAATAATTTCTTTTCAGGTACAATCTACTTGGAGTTCTCTAGGCTTCTTGTATGTTCATGGGCATCTCTTTCTTTAGGGTAGGTTAGTTTTCTTCTATAATTTTGTTGAAGATATTATTAGTCCTTTTAATTGGGAATCTTCACTCTCTGCTATACCTACTATCCTTAGGTTTGTTCTTCTCAGTGAGTTCCATATTTTCTGAATATTTTGGCTTAGGAGCTTTTTACATTTTGCATTTTCTTTGACTGTTGTGTCCATGTTTTCTATGGTATCTTCTGCACCTAAGATTCTCTCTTCCATCTCTTGTATTCTGTTGGTGATGTTTGCATCTATGATTCCTGGTCTCTTTCCTAGGTTTTCTATTTCTAGTGTTGTCTCCCTCTGTGATTTCTTTATTGCTTCTACTTCCATTATTAGATCCTGGACAATTTTGTTCAGTTCCTTCACCTGTTTGGTTGTGTTTTCCTGTAATTCTTTAAGGTATTTGAGTATGGTGTGCTGTGGCACAGGATCATCTCCTAGCACAGACAGAAACCAGAAGGCCAACTGTCTTCTTAATTGCTATTAATCCAGTTGTTTCAAGTGTTAGCAGATAAAACCACAAGTTCGTGTTTTTAATGTGTATGCAAAGAATTAATATAATAAAATAAACCCTTTAACATATACAAAGGAAATAAAAGGCAAATTTCATTTAGGATCCTGTGACTAACACTTATGAGTATATGTGTGCTCTACTTCATCATTTCAACTGTGAGTAAATTTTTAGACATACAATTATCACATTTTATAGCAAACTATAGGCCATTTCTAGTAACGTTTATATACTAATATAAAACACGCGCTGGCTATTGTCACTATTAGTGATTTTGTTGCCTACAGTTTTGATGGGGTAAAAATGTAAGTCATTATTTAAAACTATCTCTTCTGTTTTTCCATTTTCTATGTTTGCAAATCCAAAATATGTCAATCTTTCTACAGCTATCAGAATGTATGTCCCTTCGAGGAGTCAGAGCATCCTAGAAGAGCATGAGCAGATTTTAGGAAAGTGCTAAAAAGCAGGCAATCCTGTTGTCTTCTTTGATAAAACTTAACAGTATGCTGCCTGTTTTCCTCAGGCCAAGGATGGCATTTGCACTATCTAGGCCACCACATTTCTTCTGGGTAAATCCTGACTCATGTAGACTAGAGGCTTCTGGTGTGCTCAGTTATTCTAACTATGTTGAACTGAATTGTTGTCATCTATTTGGAGCTAAAATATATTATGTGTCTGGCTATTATTTTTCTTTGTCATTTCACATCAAATGTGAACCTAAATTTCAATATTTTACAGTTATTTTGGACATAATCTGTGTAAAAAAAGATACTGACTGGATAATTTCAGTGTAAGATTGAGCATCATTTAAGGCCAGCTAATAAATTATTAGATAAGAATCTGAGGTAAAAATGAGTCTTATCTATGCTAATTATATAGTTCTTTGAGTCAAATAACTTCATATCGAAGTGATTTCATTTGCCAAAACTATATCTCTTGTTTTGATTTTCATGAGATGTCTGGACTGAATTTAACATAACATCATGTACCATGTTGAACTGACACAACAAGGCTCTTTACATGGGGGTAAATGGGGGCAAGTGCACGAAGCAATGGAAAAAGTGTAGATCAGCAGATCTCAAGCTATGGCCTGTGATCCCTTTGAGGGCGTGTAAAAAGACCATTGTTCAATGGTCACTTTAGAAAATCAAAAATCGCAGATAAACAGTTCATAACAGTAATAAAAGTACAGTTAGGAAGTATGAAGAAAAACTATTTTATGATTGGAAGTCACCACAACTTTTGGAGTTGTAGTAAAGGGTCACAGCATTAGCAAGGTTGAGAACCATTTGTATAGGGATCCATTTCCGGCTCTCATTCACAAAGTGAAAAGGAAAGGATCATTAAGCAAGGTTTCAAATGATGACAAAACTTTTCAAAGGCCAACATAGATGTTGAAGTTGATAAGCATAATAACCCATTCAACTTTGTGAGTGCCTTTCCATGATTATCCTGAGTTAACAAAATTAAACTAATGGATTCCGAATAATTAATAGCCACCTGGAACTGTTTGCTAGAAAAGCAGAGAGATGTGGATGACAAGAAAATTCCTCTACCACCTCACCTGACATGGTTCCTCAGACTTACCTACAAATGAAGATAAAAGAGAAGATTTTAATTGCTTCTAGGCTAATCTTTCTAAACATAATTGCTTAAGCAGTATCCATGAATTTTAATGAAATCAGGGATGTATCTATCATCAGGATTTATTGATATTTGATACCCACATGACAAGGAAGTAATTTTTTCTGTGATTAAAAGCAACTTCTATCTGCCATTGCTTAAGGAGTATTGATAAAAGGCAACACTAGCCTTAAGCTTAGCATGAAAGAATTAATTTAATATTCTAATTAGCTATTAATATAGATATTGCTAGTGTATCTTATTTATGTATTATGGGCCAGATTCTTCACCTCTCATTGCACAGTACAGTCAGGTAGCACAAGGAGCTTTGTTGCTTGAGTATTGACTTTCAGCTTCTAACAAATGATCTGACATCCTTTTAACATCTGCAATTGAGTGAACCAACTGTGTAGAAAGACTTATTTGGAAAACGTGCCAATTTTCACATTGTTACTGCCGATAGCAGAAAACAGAAGACACACTTGACTTGAGATATTCCTCCAGAAACACTGTTTCTCATCCACATTGAAGTGGTTTGACTTATGTTTTACTAAATGTAATGCTTTGCCTTTAGTACTAACAGTAAAAGATAGGTCAATGGCTAGCAGGATGTAAAATGCAGCTTCAAGTATAGGAATTTCACTATCCTTAATTTACAAACTCTATGTCTTCATATTTCTAGTCACCTTTCCAAGTCTGTTTCTCCCACTCTCAAATGGAACTCACCTGTACATGTACATAAGGAAACACACCAAGTTTTAATGACAAGTGTGATGGTAGAGTCAGGTTGGACACAGCAACCTGCCAGAGGTGCTGAGTTGTTAATGACTCACAATATGCGATCCATCTCAAGAGTCACTTCACTTCTACCTCTAATTGTTATCCTCATTTCTGGGCTTGTAATCTACCTGAAGTTTGAATTAAATCCTTAGATTTAATAACAAAACTTGATTCTATTAACATATTTATTATAATTCACAAGTCATGTGAATGTGAACTGCTGGGGAATAGAGAGCGGTCAATAAACACAGGCCCTGAAGGTAATATTACACAGACTTTGTCTCCAGTGCATACTTTTGTTAATGTGCATCTGTTAAATAAAGCACAAAACTTAAAAATAATGTTGAATATTTAGTAGTTATTCTGAGATGGATGCTTTCATAAGAAGATTTCAAATTAATCTTGATTTTTATAATGAGCTATTTATAAGGCTAAATTTCCCCAATTTTATAAGTAAGAAAATTCAGAAACAGAACATTTGAATAATTTGCCCAAGATGAACTATCTCCAATTTCTAAACATTGAGGAAAATAATGATATAGACAGAAAGAAGGAATAATCATGTTTGTTTAAAGTTAAGGAGTAAGACCAATGTATTATCAATCCTTGCTTTAGAAATGATAAAATGAGTGGGCATGGGGTAGCCACACAACATGACCATGTGTTAAATTATTTGGCCCTGGTAATCAGGGCAGAAATTAATTACAGATGGCACTGAAGAGTTTTGCTAGAGAAATTAATATCCAGGGCAATCATTTTCAGGTCAATCGGTGACATCTTGGCACAGGTCCCAAAGATTTCTTGTGTATAAGGATAGCATATTACCTCTTTTGGATGTATGATTCTCTCAGTTATTTCTTGGATTCACGTTAGTATTTATGATATGTGAGATAAATTCCATCATAAATTCATTCCTACCTCAGTGCCAGACTGAACAACTACCAAACTCAAGCCTTTATCTCTGTTCCACTCTATGTATTCTAAACACAGGTTATTCTCATACAGTATACATGCCAAACAATTGAATGTCACACATTGCATGCACAATTTCTTAGCACTAGGTAGGTGAATGATGTTGATCTGCAGAAATAGTAAAGACATTTATTAGTAAATTGCTAAGGGACATTAACTTACTGAACAACTTCTAAAATATTTCAGTGAGTTCTAGTGCAAGCCCTTCCTATCTTTCATTTCTCCCTGAAAGCTTCTGTGTACATCAGTTTGTGTCAGCCATTACTCATAATTCCATACATTTCCCAGTTCCCATTGGAATGGTATCATGGACTGCAACTGCAGCCACAGATGAAGGATGCTTTTAGTTAGCAGTGTCATAGGGAATCTAGGTGTGTGCAGTTTGAGGGAGAATTCAGAGTTATGCTGAGAACAGCATTCTTTCTCATAAAAGACTTTTTATATGCTTTGGTATCTTGGAAACACATGAAAAACTGTGGGTCTTCTTTTCTACAAAATAAGCCAAATATTAGATGCAGCCTCTCATAATCAATTAATTAATCCTATACTCTTATCCAATTGCAGCTTGCCTACCAGGACACATGGAATCTTCTTTTAGCCAGTTCCTCAGAAGACACAATGACTGAATAGAGAATGTTGAAATCTCTATGCATATACAAGCAATATGTAAATATAAAATGTTCCCACTAAAACTCAAATCACTCATGGTGAAACTACTAAAAATTAATAAATCATTTGAGATCACTCAGCTGATATGAGTACATTTTATAAATTTTCTTTGAGAATTAGTTTTATTTCATGAGTGTTTTGCTTTTCTGTACTATGCACGTACATGTAAAATATCTGCAGAGATCAGAAAGGATGTTGGTTACCTTAGGAACTGGAATTATAGACTGCTGTTAGCTGTTCTGTGAGAGGTGGGAGTTGAACTTGGCTTTTCTGGAAGACACGTAAACTTATCTGCTGAATCATAACTCTTGCCAAGCTTCAAAAGGCTGCTTTTACCAAGGGCCTGAGTTTGGTCCCCAACCTCATGTCAAGTAGATCCCAACTACCCATAGCAACTAAAATTATCTCTTCTGGCTCCATGAGTACCCATGTGTGTGCATGCTCATTCACGTGCACATGCACACACACACACACACAAATTAATAAAATGCATCAATATTTAAATCAATCTAAAAAGTTTCTATTAAAATCAAAATATGTCACTGCAAATTAAACTATCCCTTCCACTTCTACATTACACTTATTTTAAAAGGTAACAGACAACAGAAACTGATTATAGATAGGTATACAGAGACTAAAATGTATACCACTAACAGGTCTAGAATTTTCTAGAAACAGAGAAATAGCATTGTGTTCCAAAGAGGACAATGGGATACACAGGAAATGTCAGAAACAAATGTAGTATTTTTTCTTCATTTTGTTATGTATAACAATACCTATGAATCTCTTGAAGATTCAAGCATATTTTCCTCCTTTCCTCTATATTTGTCTTCAGTTTTTGAATATGAAATTAGAAACCTGAGAATATTATTGAGAATTTATAAAACCATGTTATTAAAACATAAACAATGCTCCTTGTGTTATTTAGAAATGTTATGAATAGCTAAAGAAATTGTCCAGTTAGTATGACTTTTAAGTGAAGTGTTACTAAGAGCTACAGTACCAGTTATTTTCCAAATATTTTAAATTTACAGTGTATCTTCTAGAAGCATGTACCTTGTTGATTTCACTAGTTAGGCAGATGATAACTTCTATACATCATTTTGTGTTTAATTGCTATTATAAAGTCTTATTTTACTTCCAAAGCATGTTATTGCCTGACTATCATATTTGCTAGTTGATATCACTCTCAGTTGAAGCTCTACCCATGAACTACACAGCAGCACTCTGGAAAAGACTGATTGGCAAGGTCATATTCAATTCTCTCTTGCATGCTCCCAGAAATGACAATCTTAACCTTAGACTCTGCTTGTCAGTTTGATTCCTTCAAACAAGTAATTTCCCAAGGTTTATTTTTAAGCTTCAGTTTTGACAGAATAACTTTCTTGACTTCCCAACTAATTAAAACAATTCTACAGTTGAAAAATATAAAATATATTTAACCTCGTGTTTAGACAGTCATGTTGGCCAAACTTTATAGGTTTCATTTCTGACATTCCCTAGAATAAAAGAAATAATCTTACATATATTAACATAAATACATTTACATTCTAAAATATAACTGTGAATATCCCTACATGGAAATATTTTAATAAATTAACAAAGCATAAATATCAATGTGATAAGAAACAAATTCAATTATGAATTTTATTACTATTTAACTTTTATCTTTCAAAGATTATAATTTAAAACTCCAGTTATTTTTAAAAAATGAAGTCTTACAGATATCATGTATATATAAAATAAAGTTTAGACAAAGTTTATGGAACTGATCATTCCTCATAGCTTCAGGGTATAGTAAAGTCTTCATGGTTTTACATTCTCTTTTTAAACAAGTAACAACAACAAAAAAAGCACTCTTTAAAGATTTAAAGCCTCCTTAAAGCGCACATTGTTTATCTCTATATTTTCCACCTCAGCCTAACCTGCAGTTCTATTTAAGTCCTTCTAGTTAAACCTTAACCTTAGACTCCGCTCACCACTTTTGCTTCCTTCAAACACGTAATGTCTCGAGGATAAGCATAAGGAATCATATGCTTATCCATTACAACATAGCAAGTTTAGATTATCAAATTTTCCAGTAAATTTTAATAACCTGAGTTTCACCAAGATTTCCCAAATCAGTTAGAATGTAAACTTAGCTTCCCTAGTGGCTCTATCATGGACCAAGTAAGATCTCGATGCAGGTTAAATGACAGGATTATGTTACTAGTATGTCCCAGCATAGATTCAAGAATAATTTTGCCAAAAAGTGCAGGTTGTAGTTATTACCTAAGCAGTGTAAATAGCTGTCCAGGAGGTGGAATTGTCCTTATGATAGAGAACTTGCCAAGGTTTTAACACATACTAATACTGTAGTATGTAACTGACCCGTCCAGCAGGTCCAGTTATTCGAGGGTCTCGAGGGGACCTCCTCCTAAGAACCAAATGGGGAGTAGAGAGGGACGAGGGCCTTGTGCGAATAATGACACGGAGACGTTCTGGAATGCATCAAAGCCCCAAAATGTATTAGCCAGGCCCAAGGTTTAAATACACAAGCAAAAGGGGAAGTGCCTTTCAGCAGGAGGAATGGGGCAGAGGAAATGCACCTCAGCAGGAGGGATGGGGCAGCAGAAAGAGAGGAAGTACTTCTCAACAGAAGGGATGGGGCAGCGGAAATTTTTCTTTTGGCGACTACAAGGGGAAGCAGGAACTTGGTGGTATCAGGGTACATCTTGAGGTCAGGACATCCAGCGCTGACTTTCTTGGAGTGGTGCATCCGGTGGCCCACTTTTGACCCCCTTTTCTTCTCGGGAGGAGAGGCCCAATTCAGAGATCAGGACAATAGTGTTGTCTTAATAGCTCCCAACATGTAACAATGTGCTCCTTTTCTGTAAAATTTTATGTTTTCAAAATTGTAGTGTTAAAATAAATCTCTTTTCTCTAGTCAAAATTTTGTACAACTTGAAAAGGACTTAGATTACTTCTATTTTAAGGGAAAATATCAATCATCTGACACAGAAATATTCAAGACAACACCCATCAAGTATTGTGCTTTTCTACATTTTATTTGGTGTGTGGTATGAGTGTGTGTGTGTGTGTGTGTGTGTGTGTGTGTGTGTGTGTGTGTGTATGTGAATGTGTGTGCCCACTTCAATGCCACAATGCTCCTGTGAATTTCAGAATACACATTTCCAATGTTATCCTTCTCTTTCCAGGGGTGGAACTCAAGTGATCAGGCTGGATGGCTTCTAGTTGAATTGTCTGTGCACTCCGCTATCTCAAAAAGAGCTGATATTTCTAAACCTCAACAAGTTACCTATGCTTCATTTAGATGCAGTTCCATGGACTATAGCATTGGATGTTGAAGAACTTGTGCTCATACTTTTTTAAATTAGGAGTAAATCAAGACATTAACTCTCAATGTTGTGAAAAGCAGTGTTTACTAGCAGAAAACACAGTATCTAGGAAAAATGTGGTCACAGTATTAAGGAATTTAGCAAACATGTGTGGCTTTAAATATTTCTCTCACTTATCATGTTTATATTATTATTTGAGAAACTTAAAAATACTCTCTCTTTTTAATGTACTTAATGAAATGTTCATTTGTAACTTTTAGGTAGGTATTATGGGAATACATACATTACTGCCCAACATTTTAGTGAGGATTTGATCACAGCATGTGTTATATGGAAAGAACATGGCATCTTCTTACTTCCCGATGTAACTGTTGGATGGTTGTTTTATATATATATATATATATATATATATATATATATATATATATATATGTAAGCTTTTCTATATATACAACTAAAGCAAGTAGGTAGCTAACAGACTGTTGTAAAATGATCACGGTAGCATTAGAACACTAGCAGGTTTACCTAAGAAAAACAACTTTTCTGCTAACAAATGAGGGTAGCCAGCAAATTTATACATTTTTACTATGCATGAATATTACGTAGAGTTTTAGATTTAGTGAATATTTAATCTTTCCACAATTAAATGAAGTAAGTGAGCTTCTCTACAATTAATAGACACATAAATTGAAATTGACAGAAATACCCAGCCTGAGTTCCTACAACTGCTTTAAATGAGAGCACCAACTTTCAAATTTAATCAGAATGCCTGCAAAAATCACACAGTCTGAGACTAGAAATAAAAACTTGGGTACATTAGTAAATGACTGAGATACTCAAATGAACTTGTCAGACTACATCTGAAAACAGTGGATCATCAGCAACAGACTGTTCTAACTAGACATACTATTTGAATATAGCTACCAAAACAGACTGTTGCAGCACTAGGGAGGTGTTTCTTTCCCAGTACAGACGAGAAAGCACTTTTATTGAGGTGTAAAGTTATAGAGGACAATAAATAAATTGCCTCCCAATATATTTCTCCACGGAAATCTTTGATCAAACTTCTGGCACTCATAGAAACTAAATGTGATTTATCACTGTATACTGCAACATTATGCTACTTTTAAAAATTGACTTCAATTCTCATCATTCCATATTTTTTTATACATCCATGTGTGTTAAAATGGCTGCAAAAGATCTGGGTTTAAAAACTTTAGCAAAAAGCATATCCTTACTGTGTTGAAGCCTGGCTAACATTTCCCAACTAAGTCGTTAATGACAGTGTGATTTAAAATTAAGAAATTCAATCAGAGACCTCTCTCTTGAGCTGTGAAGTGAATCTTTATATGTATGTGTGTGAGAGTGTGTGTGTGAAAGAGCAAGGGAGACAGAGACAGAGAGAGACAGAGACACAGAGAGAGAAAGTCAAAGATTCCTGTGTTTAGCTAAGGATACCTATTCGGATATACTTTAGGAATAACTACAGAGGAGTAAATTCAGACAACCTGTAAGATAAAGATGAATGTAAAAACAATCAAACAAATAAATAGAAAGATAAAGGAATATGATTGTTCCTAGGTGTGGTGGGGGAGAAAGTTCACTATAGATAGATGGAAGGGCACCGGGGAGAGTCCAGAATGGTCAAGACCAGACAGTGCTGTGCTATGTGGGGAGATGGGGAGGTGAAGGAAGAGAAGAGAGAGGGAAACTAGGTTCAGCAGCCAGGAGCTCCAAAAGTAGAAGGAGAAGAGTGGACAACCAAAGTGATTGTACAAAGAAAAGCAGACTAGACTCTGCTTGTGAAGTTCAGAGTATATGGTGAAGTATGCCAGCCAGGAGGGCCCTAAAACAAGCATTAACTGAGGTACTTCAGGCAGAACATGGCAGCCAGTGTTAGCTTTGATATGTTGAAGAGGTACCTCCATTGTTTGTCTGGGTTTGAAAAATAACATCCCAGTATTTTGTTGATAATAAATTATATGCGGTGACTTGTAATCTCCGTGATTGAATCCTGATAACATTGGAGTATAGTGTGGCTGTTGGGAAGTTAGAGCAGAACACTAGAATGTTGGTCCAGAAGTGAGGCTTTTTCAATCCTGGTCCATACTCTGCAGGACCATCTGGGGCCTTGGAAACTGCCCTGGTTCAAGCCGGACCACCTGCGGCTAGAAGCTTTGCAGCTGGAGAACAGAGTACAAGGGAACACTAGGAGTTGGCTCTGGAGTAGTCTATAGCTAATTTGAAATCTGTTGGAGCAGACAGAAAAGAGAGAAAATGCACAGGAAAGAAGTTTAAGAGGAAAATCTTGTTCATGGTGTACATTTGAAACATTTAGGCTAGCATGAACCTAACAGTTGGGGGAGGGAAGTCCCAAGGTCAGGGAAAGGGAGAGTTCCTAACCTCAGGAATAGACCAAGAGCACAAAACTATTGTTTGATAGTACTTATCCAGACTCTGTTTAACCTGTGAGGTAGATCTCTAAAGATTACAAGGTTATTTTTTGTTTTAGTTTTGTTGGTTTAGTTTTTAGTTCATAAAATGAAAGAAAAGCTTTAGATATATTAGCATTGTCACTGTTTTGTAATCTATACTGTAGAAAGAAGAGTAGACTTACTTCTTTGAGTCATAGTAAAAAGCTGAGAAACCCCAAAATGATTTTGAGTTGAAAGCATGAACACTATTATTTTTATCCAGAAGTCTGGGCATATATAGATTGGACAGGTGGTTTTAGCACAATGAGAAGCATATCTAACTGTATACTGAGAAGACAACAAAAAGAAATTTAACTTGTGACAGTATTTTGCCAGATCTAGATAAATAGCTTATCAGAATATATTTTTACACAGCTTCAGCCATTTTTTAGTGTGAGACATAAGGGGTTGATAATTGAGAATAGTCACTGTAAAGCAAGTTCCTTTAAATAAATAGGAAAAGGTTACTTTGAAACCTTTTTGTGAGGTTATCTCTTAAGAGTCTGTTAGCAAAGTTTTTTAGCTGGAGGCCTGAGGCCTGACTTTTAAATATGAAGAGAACTGAGAAGGCCTTTGAAGCCTTGGGAAGGAGCAGAATACTTGCTGTTGTTTAAAAAAAAAATCAATACATGAGAGATCTGAGGATAAATTATAGCTGGAAATATAATCTAATGTTTTATGTATCAACTAAAACGACATAGACCCATTACTTATAGAGGTTACCATAGGATCCCCTGGTCTCCACAGTTTTGGTTGGGCCAGGGATCAGTCTTTGGCTGTCAAAGAAAGTAGCATAGGTCTTTGACTGTCAACCAGGTCTGAGATTTTTCCTGTAGAGGAATTTGGGAAAACTGACCTTTCTTTGGCCAATCAAAGTAGAATAATAAACAAAAATATTCAGAGTTTGAGCAAAGCTCTCGTCACTGGCAAGGCATGAAGCACTTTAGCCTGGTGGCGAGTATTACCACAATCCAGGTGGAGTCTTATGTTCCATCTGTCTTCCGTCTTTGTTAGAGGCCATAAGGCTTCCTGCTAGGAGTTTAGTTTATTATGTGAAGCCTAAATATTTTAAATTTCATACTCAGCAGATCTCTGAAGACTTTGAGGATCATCTATTGATTATACCAGAGTTAGTTACTTGCTTTAGACTTCACCTTGAAAACACAAGAGACTACATAAATCTTGTCACTAAATGGACAGTTTACAAGAAAGTAGTTTATATGAGGTTAGAATTGTAGAGCTTTATTCCCATTACGTTTGAGCTTTAAAATTTGAGTTGAATATTCAGTTAAATTAACTTTAGCATCAAAAATAGAATCAGTTTTTTATGTGACATAGCTTGTCTACGTAGCTAAAGTTTAAGAAAGTAACCAAAGACATAGAACCTAAAGAAATATTACTGTGAACCTGAATAAACTTTAGGAATTTTATTTATTAAATATACCATATCTATCAAACATATATTGTCTAAATTTTTTAGAAACTTTATATTGAAAGTTAGCAAAGGCTAGAACAGGAGACTTCGGATTTTCATCTCTGCCTGAGGCAGATCCCCTGCTACAGGGCTCTTTATACAAAGAGAGCTGTGAGGGAGCAAGCCTCCCAGGAGTGCAGACAGGCATGTGAATGCAGGAAGGACCACCACTGCTGCTCAGAGGAACCCATTGAGAACCCTTACTGCAAAGGAACTGAGGGGCAGACTGGGACCAGAACCTTCCAGTATTCATCTGTGCACAGAGCTGATCCTGTGCCATAGAGCTACATACACAAACACTACCAGGAGAGAGCTAAACACATGTGAGCACAGGTAAGACCACCACTTCCCTTCAAATTCCTGACCTAAGAGAGACCCTCACAGAACCTCACAGGAATCAAGGATCAGCAGGGGACAGGTTACTTCTGGTCTCTCTCTGTACCGCAGAGCTGACCCTCTACCACAGCTTTCCATACCTAAATTTCTCCCAAAAAGAACTGGTATCCTAGGAGTACTGACAAACAGGATTGCAGAAGGGACAAGCCAAAGTCAGAGACAGCAAGACCAGTTAACATGGTGAATGGCAATCACAAGATCAAAAGCAACAGAAATCAAAACTACTTGGCATCATCCGGACCCAGTTCTCCCACCACAGCGAAATCTGGCTAACCCAAAACACCAGAAAAGCAAGACTACGATTTAAAAACACATATCATGATGATGATAGAGGAGTTTAAGTAGGACATAAATAACTCCCTTAAAGAAATACAGGGGAACGCAGGTAAACAGGTAAAAGACCTTAAAGAGGAAACACAAAAATCCCTTAAAGAATTACAGGAAAACAAAACTAAACAGGTGAAGGAACTGAACAAAATCACACAGAATCTAAAAATGGAAATAGAAACAATAAAGAAATCACAAAGGATAACAACAATAGAGATAGAAAACCTAGGAACGAGATCAAGAATCATAGACACAAACAGCACCAACAAAATACAAGAGATGGAAGAGAGAAACTCAGGTGCAGGAAATAACACAGAAAACACTGACACAGTAATAGAAGAATGCAAAATGCAAAAAGCTCCTAACCCAAAACATCCAGGAAATCCAGGACACAATGAGAAGAACAAACCTAAGGATAATAGGTATAGAAGAGAGTGAGGATTCCAGGACCAATAATATCTTCAACAAAATTATAGAAGAAAACTAACCTAAGCTAAAGAAAGAGATGCTCATGGACATAAAAGAAGCCTAGAGAACTCCAAATAGATTGGACCTGAAAAGAAATATTCCCCATCACATAATAATCAAAACGCCAAATGCACAAAACAAAAATTATTAAACACAATAAGGGAAAAATGTCAAATAACGTATAAAAGCAGACCTATCAGATTTACAACAAACTTCTCACAAGAGACAATGAAATCTAGAAGATCCTGGGAAGATGACATAAAGACCCCAAAGAGAACGCAAATGCCAACCCAGACTACTATACCCAGCAAAACTCTCAATTACCATAGATGGAGACACCAAGATATTCCATGACAAAACAAATTTACACAATATTTTTTCACAAATCCAGCCCTACAAAGGATAATAGATGGGAAACACCACATAAGAAGGGAAACTACACCCTAGAAAAAGCAAGAAAGAAATTTTCTTTTGACAAACCCAAAAGAAGATAAACACATAAAGAACAACAGCAAAAAATAACATCAAAAATAACAGGGAACAAAAATACTATTCCTTAATATTTCTTAACATCAATGGACTCAATTCCCAAATAAAAAGATATAGAGTAACATACTGGACATTTAAACAGCATATGTTTTCAAGAAACAAGTGGGAGTAGTCATTCTAATATTGGATAAAATAGACTTTCATCCAAAAGTCATCAAAAAAGATAAGGAAGGACACGTCATACTCATCAAAGAAAAACATGTACTAAGAAGAACTTTCAAATGCAAGGGTACACACATTCAGAAAAGGAACTTTACTAAAGCTAAAAACACACATTGCATCTAACACAATTGTTGGGGAATTCCCTAAGCACTCTCATCAATGAACAGATCAGGGAGTCAATCTAAATAGAGACAGAATACAACTAACAGAAATTTTGGACCAAATGAATTTAAGAAATATCAGATATCTAGAGAACATTTCATCCTAAATAAAAAGAATATAATTTCTTCTGAGCACAACATGGTACCTTTCAATAATTGACCAATCAGTCACAAATCAGACCTCAACAGATACAAGATGATTGAAATAACTCTATGCCTCCTATCAGATCAATATGGATTAAGGTTGATCTTCAATAGCAACAAAAACCACAGAAAGCCCATATACACATGGAAGCTGAACAATGTTCTACTCAATGATAACATGGTTAAGGAAGAAACAAAGAAATTACAGTCTTTAGAATTTAATGAAAATGAAGGCAAAACATAGCCAAACTTATGTGTTACAAGGAAAGCAGTGCGAAGAGGAAAACTCATAACACTGAGTGCCTCCAAACCTAAACTGGAGAGAGCATACACTAGCCGTTCAATAGCATACCTGAAAGCTCTAGAACAAAAAGAAGTAAATACACCCAAGAGGAGTAGATGGCAGGAAATAACCAAACTCAGGACTGAAATCAACCAAGTAGAAACAAGAAACAACTATACAAGGAATCAACAAAATCAGGAGCTAGTTCTTTGAGAAAATCAACAAGATACACAAACCCTTAGCCAGACTAACCATATGGTACAAAGACAGCACCCAAAATTAACAAAATAAAAACTGAAAAGGGAGATATAACAACAGAAATTGTGGAAATTCAAAAAAACAAAAAACATCAGATCCTACTACAAATACCTATATTCAGAAAACCTGGATGATATGGACAAGTTTCTAGACAGATACCAAATACCAAAGTGAGAATAAAGCATCTAAACAGTCCCATAACCCCTAAAGAAATAGAAGCAGTCATTAAAAGTCTCCCAACCAAAAAATGTCCAGGACCAGATAGTTTCAGGGGAAAATTCTTTCAGACCTTCAAAGATGACCTAGTACCAATACTCTTCAAAATATTCCACAAAACAGAAATAGAAACAGAAGGAACACTACCCAATTCATTCTATGAAGCCACAATTATCCTGATACCAGAACCTCTAAAGGCCCAACAAGGAAAGAGAACTTTAGACCAATTTCCCTTATAATTATCGATGTAAAAGTATTCAATAAAAATTCTTGCCAACTGAATCCAAGAACATATCAAAACAATCATTCACCACATTAAAGTAGGTGTCATTCCAGGGATGCAGGGAGGGTTCAATGTATGGAAATCCATCAAAGTAATCCACTACATAAACAAATTCAAAAAAAAAAACAAAAAACTAAAAACAAATGATCATTTCATTACATGCTGAAAAAGCAGTTAAAAAATTTCAACATCCCTTCACGTTAAAACTCTTAGAAAGATCAGTAAATCAAGGTCCATACCTAAACATAATAAAAGAAGTGTACAGTAAACCAGTAGCCAACATCAAACTAAATGAAGAGAAACTCAAAGCAATCCCAGTAAAGTGAGGAACTAGACAAGACTGCCCTCTCTTTTCCTATCTATTCCTCGTAGTATTTGAAGTTCTAGCTAGAGCAATTAGACAACAAAAGATACTCAAGGGGAATCAGGAATAGTTGGATTAATGAACAGGGGAAGGCGAGATGGGATAGGAGGTTTTCAGAGGGAAAAACAGGAAAGGGAATAACATTTGAAATGTAAATAAAGGAAATATAATAATAATAATTTTAAAAGTAAGGTTAGCAAAGACATAAGTAGTTAGATATGCACTCCTAAGTCAACTTTTATTAATCAGAATAGACCTTTATATCCTTAAAAATTTAGCATCAAACAACAATTCATTCTAATTCACAATATTTTAGAGACCTGTTGGTTGTTGCCTTAGTCTAAAAAGAAATACAGTGATAAACTAAGGTCTCATAAGAGTGACAATTGTTGCCTTATAATACTACCATCATAAATTGGTGAAGTCACATGTCATGCACAATCTAAGTTAGAAAATACTGGCACCTAGCCATGCAGTTACTTACAGTATTGATGAAATCATCAGCCAGAATGAAGGAGAGTCACATAGTTACATCAATTTTCTTAAAAATAATTGACTCTAAGTTATATTTACAGTATATGCTAAAATAAGAATTGAATCGCATACAGAGCATGCTGTAGCAAATTCAAATTATGTACATATAGGTTTTAATTATAATCCTTTTGCTATCTGTTTTAAGCTAAATTTTGGTACAGATTTTATAGATTTAAAACCATACCCAATGAATTTACAAATTTCCAAGTAGAGTTTACAACATAGTCTTAAAAAAATTTCCCTTTGAGAGTAAAATGTAGAGAATCCATAGAGCTAGAAATTTTATGAGTTTTATGTAAATGTTATGTAAAACCTTAGAGATAGGAGACTTTGGGATCATTTATTGTGGCAGAAGTTGTTACCATTTGTGAGAATTTGGAAATCAAGTGGGCCAATTTTGGCCATTGATCAGTACTGAAGCCAAACTATGGTAATAAAATCTGAGTCCATAGAAGAATAGAGCGAACACTGAGTGTTGTAAATTATTACACTAAGAATGGGATTTTAGGGTGTTCCGATATGCTGCAAGAGGGAACTGAGAATCAAATAAGCTGTTGGACAACAGACAGAAGCTGCAAAATTCTGAAATTATGAAAGTCAATGGAGACCTAAGGATTTTCCCCATATGAGGAGACCAAAATGAAACCAAGTAAATATAAGACAATTTCTAAATAGAAACTTATATCTTAAATGTATTTTCTGAATAATTGTTGGAAATTAAATGAAATTTGAAAGTTAGATGCCATTGTTTCAACATCCATGTTTAGATAAAAACTTGGGTTGTTTATATGTACAAGTATCTAATTTTGACAAAATCTCAGTTTGACTAATTTCTTGAATTGCATGTCCTTTTATGCACACCTTTACTGGCATTGTCACCCTTTGTTTTGTAAGACTCTGACAAGCCTTAGCTACTGGGTATCCCCTGAGTGGACCAAGAAGACCCAGAGATTGCTGCAAAAGCAAGAGGAATTTATTTTTCCAGCGTGCTGGGGCTGCCCTACTCTCAAAGAGAGGTGGCCCCCTGGTAGCTTGTTCAGCAAGATTTTATACAGATTCCAGGAGCACAATATATCAATAGCAATTAGGCACAATATGATTAGTGGAGTAGTGTGACCTTTAAATTGATTAGTCCTTAGGGAATGAGGTAGTAAGGCTTCCCATATCTGTAGTTGGCCAATGGTTGGTCTGCCCTGTGGTTTTTCTGAGGAATGTAGTCACCAGCTACTCCATTCTGGGAAGGGAGGGGTCTTCATGTTCTCAGCTACATTTTTTAGATGATGAATCTACCTCTGGGACTCTAACCCTGGCTACAAATGTACACTGTCACTCTTACCTTTTCAAAGGGGCACTGAGGATCCAAAATCCAGCTCGCATGCTTGTGTAGTAAGCATTTTGCTCTTCTTTTGCTTTTAGAGGAAGAATGTGGTCTTGGTCTCATCTATCCTTAGAACAAATGTGATGTGTCAAACAAAATGTTTCAGTTATTGGATGCATGTATTTATTTCTTATCTATTTTGAGATATAACTACTTTGAGAATAAATAAGTCTTAAAATTGAGGATTACAAGTATACCCAAATAAGACATATCTAGATAGGCTGTATTTATTAAACATTTTATACAGACTCTTCTAGACTTTAGAAGAATAAGAAAAAAAGATCCATATCTTCATGAAGATAAAGCCTAGTGGATGATCTGGTTGGGATGCCTCGTTTTCCTGAAGTGTAGAATAGAGTGCTGTGAATATAACAAGATTTCTGGTAATTCCATCACTTCAGGGAATACTAGACTTGAAACTGGAAAGAGATGGGAATGAGGCATGCATGAAAAGAACTGAGAGGAAATTTTGTAAGATGAAGGCAAATACTCTATATAAGTTGTGGGTAAAAATAAGACATACTTCAAGCTTTAAAATGTTATGCTGATAGAGAAAGAAGCTTTTGCATATCCTGAGATGTACAAAGTCCATTTTACAATACTGCACAAAAGAGTTACATGAGGTTCTAATAATAGGGACAAGTTTTGGCTACATCTCTTTGACTCCTGTAAAGTCACATGTGCACCCACCCAGAAGCACTCTGGATTCTTGAATGAAAGACACACACACACACACACAACTCACACAACAGTTAATTTTACAATGCCTTGGCTAGCTAAAACGTTGGGCACTCCTAAACTTCCCTATAGTTAGCACACTTTACCCTTCTATCATCCTAGCTTAATACTCTCTAATTCTGTATTTTATCTTTGTTGTCCTGGTTCCTTCTGGGTATCTCAGTCATTGCTGCCTAAAACACTTCTGGGCAGCCCCTTTGGGGGCCGCATTCCTTCTCACCTACATTTGATGATGTTCCTTCTGCAGTTCTAAATCTGTTCCATCTCTTTGCATATCTTGCTGATTCTCCCTCTTCCTTTCTCCCAGTTCTTAGCCCTAGCAATCTAAAATTTCGACCCTCTCTCTCACCCAGCCATTGGCTGTTGGCTCTTTATTGATAGACCAAAATCCAATTTGGGACAAGGACCTTTAGCATTTGAACATGCACATTCCCAATTAAGTCAAAGCATTATAACCAATCCCCAACATAGTAATGATTGGGAAATGATTTGTAGAACAGACAGAAAGTGAGAGTCATGTATAAAGCCAAAACTGAGGATGTTGCCAACTGAAGTCAAGATTCCCAAATAGCAGGTTGTGTACTTTTGGGAGGTAGAGTAAGCCATCAACATAAAAGTGAGCAATCATTTTCCATTTATCCTCCCCCTTCCAGAAACTTGCTTCTTCACCTCTCCGACATTTTCTTTTCTGAGCTAATTTCACAATGGGAATAAAAACTCATGAATGGGCACAAAACTGTAAATACACTCATAGGGTCATATACAGACACAGTATGACAGCAGAAAGGGACTTGAGTAGAGGGATGATTTCAGTAGGAAAAGATGTGGGAGAAAGGAAGACCCAGAATACAGAAAGGACTAAAATTCATCATATAAATGTATGAAATTGTAAAATAATATAAGCAACTTTAAAGAATATTTAGTAATGCTACCCATAGAGAAAAATTAGAACAATTGAACTTAAAGGAGAAAAAAAATGTTTCTTACTGGCCTCTGAAGAACATGAGATTTCTGAAATAAGAAAAATAATTTAGTGGGAAGGGCTTCTTTCAGTCAAATAAAGGACCTACTTTTCTCCCTTTCTTCTGAATATGGAGTTAAATGCCAATTAATATTCTCAGGAGATTTTCATATCAATAATTATTTACAAATATTTTTGAATGTAGCATTAATTCTATTTTCTATCCTTATATTATATTTTTAGTTTTAAATATGAATGTGAAAACAATGTATTTGTTTGCCAATCTCTGGTTTGACCTTGTTTCTTAGTTTGCAGACAAGCATATATTTCCTACCAGAGTAGGAAAAATATACACTGCTGATACACACTCATGCTGAAATTCTTGGCTTTAGCTTAGTAAGAAGTGAGATAGAAATCCCAGTGGCCATTATCCTGCCACTGTAAACTTGCAGATATTGAGCTCGTATGTACAAGGCCTACAAACTGGTCTTGATGATAGCCTACATTCCCAACAATAGAGGACCAATAGAAAATGAAATCAACAGCATCATTGGAGGTTGTTGACTCATATGTTGTGTTAAAACTATTTGTTAAAATTACAATTGTCTGACTTTAAAATTTTGAATATAAATATGAATATATATATAGCAGTGTATATGCAGATCATCAGTTGTTAACTTGAAGCATATATATATATATATATGTGTGTGTGTGTGTATGTGTGTTATATGTGCACATATGTATATATATTCATATGTATGTACATATATATATATATATATATATATATATATGGTGTTCTACAGGTTCTTCTCATATATACCATCCAATTTTCATTTGTTTTGTGATTTGTGTGGGAATGAATGGTCTCTGCTTGTATATCTATTTCTTTTACCCTTTTCTCTTGGACTCTTTTCTTTCTTGATGCTTTTTTTTTATTTTGTTGTGTTAAACTTTTATTTTATTTTATTTTATTTTATTTTATTTTATTTTATTTTATTATGTCCCTTAGAAGCCTCTTGGTTTTCTTATGAGAGGCAGAAAGGATGGGTGGGGAGGGGAAATGGAGGTGAATAGGGGAAATAATAGGAGGAAAAAACAGAATGTGTTACATGAGAACAAAGTCTATTTTCAATAAAAGGGAAATAAACCTGGGTGAAACCCATGACAATAAAACAGGGGAGAATGACCATGCATTGTAGAATAGAATTGAGTGCATTTGAAGTCTTGTTTGGCATCTTAGATGCTTCGTGAACTTGAAATATTTACTTAACTCCTCTGTGTATTTTCTTACATAAACATTATTTATGCACATGTAAGCACATGAAGAAAAAAAAAACCTTGATAACTTCAATAACCTTATGATCAATTAAATTAATTTATTCCAGCAAAAAAATAAGTGAAACATAGCTGAGAAAAAAACTGGAGTTATAAATGTCCCATTAGTTTTGTTTCTTTGTATGCTATTCTCCTTGGCATAATGTAAGAATATAAAAATGACCTAGAAAGAATATATAGTTGGGTTCCACGTAGCATTATCATTTGTGAAGGAATTTGCTTTCCTAGTCTGGTTTCTGGGCTACAACATCCTGACAAAAAGCAGGTGGGGAAGAAAGTGTTTATTTGGCTTATAGCATAAGCATTTATTAAGAAAAGCTAATGCAAGAACCTAGAGACATAAACTTAAACAGAGACCATGAAAAGATGTTCCTTACTGATTTGCTCAGCTTCTTTTCTTATATTACCCAAGAAAAACTCCCCAGGATTCACATGACATCCAGTAGGCTGGTCCTGTCTTCATTATTTTGCAATTGAGATAATGTCCTATAGGCATTCTGTCGGGCAATTCCTTAATTGATGATCCCTCTTCCTAGCTGTGACAAATTAACAACTGATGTTAATGATTATACTTATATATGACTGATTATACTACCCCAGAAAGCAGTTGAGAAGTATCTATGTCTAGACTAGACTGACAGCATAATACAATTCATTACTCAGATGCTTGAAAGGATACTTGTATGAACCAGACTACTTTCTTACCAGCCTCTAAAAGTGCAGTACATGCAGTTATATTCAATATCTAATATGTCATAAGGATTATAAATAACTGTTGATGGTTTATGTATTTACCATATATACATTTTAATATTGTTTTGGTGTTTATTCTCACCCACTATAAATGTATTTGGCTATGAACCAGAATGTTGCATCATGCTGGAAGATGGGTGCTGGCCTCAGACATTTACTATTCAGTATTGACTACATGCACTGCCCTATCATGTAGGTGTACATTTATACCTTCCTTAATGGTTACACAATGACATTATCAAATAATGAATTTCTCAGAACACATCATTGTCATTAAGCAGTCATGACTGCATATGAAAACTTTCCCAGAGTTTTTGATGTATTTGTGCTCTTCTTTTCTGATGATGATAGGAAATATTGTGTCTCACAAATCTTATCTCCCATTTACCACCCATGATGCTTAACAAGGAACATGTACACAAAATTTCCATAGATGTAAGATCTTTGAGATTACAGGGAAACGCTAGACAACAAGAATTCCAGGATATCAATCCAGAGGGCTTTTAGGAGCCATTACTAAATCCAACATAGTTTTCTGGCGACATCTTTTTCAACACTAATTTACCTTGATTTAAAATTCTAGAAATATTTTCAAATACTATGAGACAGTGTCATCTCTTAGGAAATAAGAAAGATTTGAATAGTGAATGACTTGAATAATCCAGTTTGGGTGACATGGATAAAATAATGACATAAGAATGGATAAGAGATGATAAATAGAGCAGAAAACAGAAAAATGTACCTGAGGAAGAGTAATCTACTTTACCACACTGGTTTATGTAAATGATGGCAATTCCAGGATTTGTCATTTGGTGGAATATGCTTCAAGAGTAGCTCATGATAAAAATAAGGAAATTTCAATTTTTCAGCATACATAAAAGTGTTTTCTATTAAATAATCACAAGCCTAGAGAAAAATTATCTACATTCTGCCTGTATATTCTAGTAGTTGCAATTCAATCAGAAAAGATGAGAAATGTGTGTGTGTGTGTGTGTGTGTGTGTGTGTGTGTGTGTTTGTACATGTGAATAAACAGTCTTTGCCAGTGGAAGTTGTAGTTCTACTTAGAAAAGGCTCAGCTTGTAGGACCTGAATGATTGTGTTACAAAAAAAAAAAAAAAAAATGAGTTTATAATGTTCAGAGACATCCACAACCAGCAAATTTCTTAGGAATTTGATGCTTTGATTTGGTGCTTAAATCTACTAAATCTGAAGACAGGACATGCATATGTACATGTATATGTATGTGTATGTATGTATTACACAGCATATAAGTTTATGATATCAAAATATCATTTCTTAAATTCTGTGAACCATAATACATAAAACAAGAATAATTCAAGCACTTAACAGGTTTTGCTGCATATGGAAATAAAAATTCTTCATTTAAAATGCATAATAAATTTTTATATATCAAACTATTCAATCCCTATGGTGCCTAAGATTTGGGAAGCAATAATTGCCCTTCTGAAAACCTTAGAAGTAATACTGATATATTCTTTACATGTAATGACTGACTTAGTGGACCTTAAATGCTCTTCCATTTTGAAGTGTAATATATTCAGTCCTATCTGCTCTTAGAATTCAGGGAATGGGTCTGATACATTTGTACATACAGAGGTTTTCTTTGATAATTGAGATTAAATGAATATTTCATGAGCAGAACAAATGAATGATTGAATAAAAGATATTTTATTTTTCTTCCTGAGCTCTCTCTGTAATGCTGGAAATTCATTAAAAATGGACATACAAGTTAATGAAAAACTTATTAAAGATAAGATAGACTGCACTGACAAGTGGAGGAATATGACTCTAGCAAACTCAATTATTTAGCATTTTTGGGCAGCAAAGGAGATTAGGAAGAACCATTTTATCAGCATTGGAATACGCTTATGAGCCTGAAACATGCTGAAAAGTATTCAATATATGGACTTTGTAATCATAAAGAAAAGAAGCAATACATAAATATGAAGCAAGATTGATAAATGACAGAAGTAAGAATGAGGCTATGACAATGAAGCTGATATAGCCATGATGCAGCTGGAAGACAGACATACAAATATATGCATTTTGTCCTACTATGGAAAGTTGCTTTGTTTCAGGGACTAAGAATGTATTAAATATTTTAGTATTTCCCTTCAGGAAAACCTATGTGGACATGTTACTCTTTCCTAGTGTGGCATTTTATGAGTTTTAAAATTATTTGTCTGTTGTGGCTTTTGTCATTTAAAATATTTCAGCAACTAAATGTTTAGTTAAGTCAGGGGAACTGAATCACCTCATAAGCTTTTGTTCATTTCATTTTTGTTTGGGGTAGAAAACAGCACACATAACACACACATACACACCGAGGGGTGGCAGTACACTTTTTAAAAGAAAAATCTCTTAAATTTTTTCATTAACTATCATTCCTAGAGGAAAGCAGAGGAACCAGAAAAAACACACTCCTAAATACTAGAAGGAGCATCATCAGAAGGTAGTTTCTCATAGCAGTAATAAATGGGCACACTAACTGTTATGGTAAATTTCCAATCCAACTATGCCCTGGCAATGACAACAAAACTCAGTCAATATGAGTACATGCTGTGCGCCTAGATTGGGCAGATATACCACTACACTACCATCTTTCCCATCTTATGAGACCCCTTAGAACTTTCAGTATCTCTAGGCCATGTGCTTCTGCTCAGCTTTTCTTCTTCCTCCTCCTCTGTGTCCTCTCCCTCTTACATTTTCTCCTTCTTCTGTCCCCTCACCTTCTGCTCCACCTTCCCTTTTATCTGCCCAATCATCAGCTCTCCTTTATTTTACAAATTAAGGTGGGAAGCAGGTTTACAGGAAATCACCTGAGTGCTGACTCATTCCTTGTTTACAGCCACTCACAGGAGAATGGAATTAACATAAAATATCATTAGCTCCAGGGCTCTCCAACACAACTAACATAAGAAACTTAATTCAGCATTCACAGGCTAGAAGGTTAAATGTAGGAATATGAAATACCAAGAGAGTTTATGACCTCCAGGAGAATCCACTCATAGCTTGACTAAAGAGGCCAATATGATGAACTAACCAAAAATTGTCAAGTTAATTATAGTGGAAATCATAGTATGTCAATAATTTGGGGTTGCTTAAATTCTTTTGGGACTGAAGAACTGTATAATTAATGTATTAATCATCATAAATCAATGACCTTATTTCCTGATGCCAGGGTACTTGACAATGAGGACTCCTTTTTGTAGAGATTGTTCTAGTTTTTAACAGTATACCTGGCAAAGCTTCCTGAATGTGCATGACAGTGGACAAGAAGTGTGTGCCATGTGTTCTTGCTGCTGATAACTTTCTGAAACAGATTCAATTTGTCTCTTTTCATTTTCTATTTTAATATTTGCTTTTGCTCAGAGAAAAGGTCTCATTTGAGAAAGTGTTTAGCTAACTCACAATACCAGGTCTGTTATTGTGGGGAAGTCAAGGCAGTAGGGTAGGGACTTAAGCATCTGATCCCATTAGTAGCTCAGAGAATGAATGATTGCATGCTCACTAGTGCTTAGCTCACTTTCTCCCTTTTGTTCAATAAAGAACACAGAAGATAACATGGATGTATCTTTCCACCACAGTAAACCAAATTTGAAGATTACTTCTGAGGCTTATACTCAGGAAGTTCTAATTCATACAGAATCCCTTCCTAGGTGATAATAGCGTGTATGAAATTGGCAATTAGAAACCAGCCATCAAACGTGCATAAATATATTGAATTTAAAAAGCAATATCTCTATATGTAAGAGGATCCTTCTAGGCAAAGAAGAGTGGAACGATACAGTGAAGGGAAGGTCATATTGCAGTATTTATGGGTCTGTGGCAATTTCTGGGAAATCCAAAAACCTGTTACACTGAGTAACTGGAAGGTCCTTGAGCTCCTTACCATATTGAGAACTTCATAATCAAGTAAGAGTGCAGCAATGGGTGGTTGAATTTGTCAATTGGATTAATAGAGGACTTAAAGAAAATAGAAGATTGTCCAAGACAAATTAGTCATCTGTGATATTTATTGTAGCTTAAAATTCCAAGAATTTGAAATGCTGGAGGAAAATGGCAAATGTGGTTGAAGCTAAATATTCTAGGAGCTTGTGGATATTAAGAAATGAGTTTAAGGGGCTGTGATATATAAATAACACATAGAAATTATGATGAACTTTCTGGATATGATTCAAAACAAAAATAATGACCATGTCCCTGAATATGAGTGTATGCTCTGTATCTTTCCTGGTAGAAAGTGGTTGAAGATAACTGAAATTACCAAAGACTGTATAAATCAAGCACTGACATAGAGCTCCATTGGGCACAGAAATATCTCAGTTTTCAAGAGAATTTTAAGAGAATAGTACTTGGTTGAAAGAGAAGACTATAATTTAACATGAAGAGAAGTATCTGAGAGCTTGTGGAAAGTACTAGGCCATGGTGTAACCTCAGTTGAATACATACATAGAGTTGCCTCCTAATTCTTATTCTGTAGTCACAAAGGCACTCTCTCACCATCTTGTGATAAAACCCAAGAATAAAACTAAATACCAAATGAGGCCAACTCACTTAAGGGATTGTGAGCACCATGAGAATAGTCATGTGTTAAGGTGCCCTTTAGTAATGCTGCTGTACATAATTACATTTTATGCCTTGTTGGGGTGGACATATTTTTCAATAGATACATCAAAACAGTGCTTTAATTTTTACCCCTTGATATTAGCTGAATAATTTTACCAAATGTAATGAACATGCGATGTGACTAGTAGCTAATATTGGCTTAGAAATTATTTTTCTCTTAGATGCATCATGACGTGTTTATTTTAGCATGTCTTCCACTAAACATCTGTTATGTTTATCAAATGCTGTCTGTGGCAATGATAAATGTACAATGATTCAATTCATAGAAAATGTAAGTTGTTAACAACAATTTATGTTACAGATCATTGTTTAGTTTCTTGTAGTGTATTAGCTAGTGTCAGAATCTTGAAAGTTTAAATTTGAGTGAAATGTTTCCTCCTGGAGAGACATTTTTTCCCCATTTTTTATTAGGTATTTAGCTCATTTACATTTCCAATGCTATAGCAAAAGTCGCCCATACCCCCCTGTTGTGTCCGGCCAGCAGACCACAACCTGGGTTCTAGCCTGGAAAGGCATTTTGGAAACCTGGAAGAGAAGAGGGGCTAGGTGGTGAGAGAAAAGAATGTAGCCAAGACAGTAACTCTGATCAAGGCTCAAATTTTATTGTTGCGACACTAGTTATGAAGGAAGGGGGAGGGGACCCGATTCCCGCCGAATAATCTCGGGTCCAGTAGAAAGGTGCAAGCAGGTTTCAGGCTGGGGGAGGGGAGACTACACCCCCACACTCCCCTACCAACCCACTCCCCCTTTTTGGCCCTGGGGTTCCCCTGTACTGGGGCATATAAAGTTTGCAAGTCCAATGGGCCTCTCTTTGCAGTGATGGCCGACTAGGCCATCTTTTGATACATATGCAGCTAGAGACAAGAGCTCCCGGGTACTGGTTAGTTCATATTGTTGTTCCACCTATAGGGTTGCAGTTCCCTTTAGTTCCTTGGGTAGTTTCTCCAGTTCCTCCATTGGGGACCCTGTGGTCCATTCAATAGCTGACTGTGAGCATCCACTTATGTGTTTGCTAGGCCCCGGCATAGTCTCACAAGAGACAGCTATATCTGGGTCCTTTCAGCAAAATCTTGATAGTGTATGCAATGGTGTCAGCGTTTGGAAGCTGATCATGGGCTGGATCTCTGGAAATGGCAATCACTAGATGATCCATCCTTTCGTCACACTTCCAAATTTTGTCTCTGTAACTCCTTCAATGGGTGTTTTGTTTCCTATTCTAAGAAGGGGCAAAGTGTCCACACTTTGGTCTTCGTTCTCTTGAGTTTAATGTGTTTAGCAAATTGTATCTTATATCTTGGTTATCCTAAGTTTCTGGGCTGATATCCACTTATCAGTGAGTACATATTGTGTGAGTTCCTTTGTGATTGTGTTACCTCACTCAGGATGATGCCCTCCAGGTCCATCCATTTGGCTAGGAATTTCATAAGTTCATTCTTTTTAATAGCTGAGTAGTACTCCATTGTGTAAATGTACCACATTTTTTGTATCCATTCCTCTGTTGAGGGGTATCTGGGCTCTTTCCAGCTTCTGGCTATTATAAATAAGGCTGCTATGAACATAGTGGAGCATGTGTCCTTCTTACTGGTTGTAACATCTTCTAGATATATGCCCAGGAGAGGTATTGTGCAATCCTCCAGTATTACTATGTCCAATTCTCTGAGGAACTGCCAGAATGATTTCCAGAGTGGTTGTACAAGCTTGCAATCCCACCAACAGTGGAGGAGTGTTTTTCTTTCTCCACATCCTCACCAACATCTGCTCTCACCTGAATTTTTGATCTTAGCCATTCTGACTGGTGTGAGCTGGAATCACAGAGTTGTTTTGATATGGACTTCCCTGATAAGCAAGGATGTTAAACATTTTTTCAGGTTTTTCTCAGCCACTGGGTATTCCTCAGGTGAGAATTCTTAGTTTAGCTATGAGCCTCATTTTTTAATGGGGTTATTTGATTTTCTGGAGTCCACCTTCTGGAGCTCTTTATATATATTGGATATTAGTCTCCTATCTGATTTAGGATTGGTAAAAATCCTTTCCCACTCTGTTGGTGGCCTTTCCTTTCTTGACCAAGGTATCATTGAGTAGCGTGTTGTTCAGTTTCTTCGTGAATGTTGACTTTCTATTATTTATGTTGTTATTGAAGTTCAGCCTTAATCCATGGTGATCTGATAGGATGCATAGGACAATTTCAATATTGTTGTATCTGTTGAGGCCTGTTTTGTGACCATGTATATGGTCAACTTTGGAGCGGGTACCATGAGGTACTGAAAGAAGGTAAATCCTTTTGTTTTAGGATAAAATATTCTGTAGATATCTGTTAAATCCATTTGTTTTATAACTTCTGTTAGTTTCACTGTGTTCCTGCTTAGTTTCTCTTTCCAAGATCTGTCCATTGATTAGTGGTGCGTTGAAGTTTCCCACTATTATTGTGTGAGCTGCAATGTGTGCTTTGAGTTTTACTAAAGTTTCTTTAATGAATGTGGCTGCCCTTGCATTTGGAACATAGATATTCAGAATTGAGAGTTCCTCTTGGAAGATTTTACCTTTGATGAGTATGAACTGCTCCTTCTTGTCTTTTGTTGATAACTTTGTGTTGGAAGTCGATTTTATTCGCTATTAGAATGACTACTCCAGCTTGTTTCTTCAGACCATTTGCTTGTAAAATTGTTTTCCAGCCTTTCACTCTGAGGTAGTCTGTCTTTTTCACTGAGATGGGTTTCCTGTAAGCAGCAAAATGTTGGGTCCTGTTTGTGAAGCCAGTCTGTTAGTCTATGTCTTTTTATTGGGGAATTGATTCCATTGATATTAAGATATATTATGGAAAAGTAATTGTTGCTTCCTATTATTTTTGTTGTTAGAGTTGGCATTCTGTTCTTGTGGCTGTCTTCTTTTAGGTTTGTTGAAGGATTACTTTCTTGCTTTTTCTAGGGTGTAGATTCTGTCCTTGTATTGTTTTTTGTTTGTTTTTGTTTGTTTGTTTTTTTTCTGCTATTATCCTTTGAAGGGTTGGATTCATGGAAAGATATTATGTGAATTTGGTTTTGTCATAGAATACTTTGGTTTCTCCATCTATGGTAATTGAAAGTTTGGCTGGGTATAGTAGCCTGGGCTGACATTTGTGTTCTCTTAGTGTCTGTATAACATCTGTCCAGGATATTCTGGCTCTCATAATCTCTGGTGAAAAGTCTGGTGTAATTCTAATAGGCCTGCCTTTATATGTGACTTGACCTTTCTCCCTTACTGCTTTTAATATTCTATCTTTATCTAGTGCATTTGTTGTTCTGATTATTATGTGTTGGGAGGAATTTCTTTTCTGGTCCAGTCTATTTGGGGTTCTGTAGGCTTCTTGTATGTTCATGGCCATCTCTTTCTTTAGGTTTGGGAGTCTTTCTTCTATAATTTTGTTGAAGATGTTTGCTGGCCCTTTAAGTTGAAAATATTCATTCTCATTTACTCCTATTATCTGTAGGTTTGGTCTTCTCATTGTGTCCTGGATTTCCTGGATGTTTTCACTTCTTTTTGTATTTGCATTTTGCATTTTCTTTGATTGTTGTGCCTATGTTCTCTATGGAATCTTCTGCACCTGAGATTCTCATTTCCATCTCTTGTATTCTGTTGCTGATGCTCGCATCTATGTTTCTAGATTTCTTTCCTAGGGTTTCTATCTCCATTCATAGTTTCCTCACTTTGTTTTTTGTTGTTGTTGTTGTTGTTTGGTTTGTTTTGTTTTGTTTTGTTTTGTTTTGTTTTGTTTAAATGTGTCTGCTTCCCTTTTTAGGTCTTGTATGGTTTTGTTCAATTCCATCACCTGTTTGGTTGTGTTTTTCTGTTTTTCTTTAAGGACTTATACCTCTTTGGCAGTGTTTTTCTGTATTTCTTTAAGTGAGTTATTAAAGTTCTTCAGATGTCCTCTACCATCATCATGAGATATGCATTTAAATCCGGGTCTAGATTTTTGGGTGTGTTGGGTGTATCCAGGACTAGCTGAGGTGGGGGTGCTGGGTTCTGATGATGGTGAGTGGTCTTGGTTTCTGCTAGTAAGATTCTTACATTTGACTTTAGCCATCTGGTAATCTCTGGAGTTATTTGTTTTAATTGTCTCTGGTTAGAGCTTGTTCCTCCTGTGACTCTGTGAGCCTCTATCAGCAGACCTGGAGACTAGCTCTCTTCAGAGTTTCAATGGTCTGAGTACTCTCTGCAGACAAGCTCTCCACTTGCAGGGAAGGTGCATAGATATCTGACCTTTGGACCTGCCTCCTGGCAGATGATGAAGGCCTGAAACAGGGCCTGTCCCAGAAGCTGTGTAGCTTCTGTAGTAGGCACTCTCACCCACACAGTCTAGTCTCTGAGAGATCCCAGACCAGAGATGCCTCCCCCAGGCAAAGCCTTCCTGGGCAGGGAGGACACTTCTCCTCTTGCAGGCAAGGTGCCCGGATGTCTGGAGCCCGAAACGGGGCCTGCTCCAGAATCTGTGCAGCTTCTGCCTGACCCAGAAGCTGTTAGCTTCTGTAGCCCACACTCTCACCTGCGCAGACTAGTCTCTGAGGTATCTGGGAACCAAGATGGATCCCCCAGGTGCTTCGTTAAAACCATTTTCTGTACTTCTAATGTGACATATTCTCTCTGCCTCTCACCTTCCTTTTAGAAAGAAAGTCTGCAATAAAAGTGGCAATGTCCAAGAAAGAGCTTATATGCTTTTGTTTAAGGAAATCAAAAGTCACATTTAGGAGAGACACTTTGAGCAAAGCAACTTTTAATTTTAAAAAAGCATTTCATTTCACTTAAACTTGCTTATATATTGCCCGGGGCTTTTTGTTCCACTGCCAGCAAGAAAGACGCAACAAACCGGAATCTTCTGCGGCAAAAGCTTTATTGCTTGCATCTTCAGGAGCAAGAGAGAGAATGGCAAAACCCCGTCCCTTTTAAGGAGAATTATCCTCCGCCTAGGACGTGTTGTTCCCTGATTGGCTGCAGCCCATTGGCCGAGTTGTCGTCATGGGGAAGGCAGAGCACATGGAGTGGAGAACTACCCTTGGCACATGCGCAGATTATTTGTTTACCATTTAGAACACAGGATGTCAGCGCCATCTTGTAACGGCGAATGTGAGGGCGGCTCCTCACATCTCCCCCTTTTCTTTTATTTAGGAGCAATAGGCCACCCATTCTAATGAGAGTGGAGATAGAGGTCAAATCCCCAGTGTGCAGGTAAAGGAGCCATACACAAAACCTCCTCCCAGGTTCATCACCCAGAGGGGTCCTGGTCTGGTCCCGTGTTGTTTTTCCTGGGGGAAGGACACTTGAACACTCAACCTTCTTGAAAGATGACATGTCTCCCTAGAATAGACTCATACATGCCGCAGAGCCCTTCTACTGCAGTGCTTAGCCGTGCAACTCTCTTGCGCTGCTGAAGCACACTCACTCTATCCCGTGCAATGAGACTAGCCTCGTGGGGTGCAAGAGCTGAATGGCCAGCGACCTATTGCTTAAGAATAGATAACCATATATCAGGGGAAGCACCATGTTCTAGTGCTACAAGCGCCTGGACAATAACCACCTTGTCTCTTCTAGTTTGGGCCTTAAGCTTACAGACCAACCAGAGAAGCAACATTAATCCACAGCAAAGTGTATCTCCAAATAATTCCACCCCACCCGTTCTTTAAAGAAGGAAAACGCTGAGGAGATCCAATTGGGTAATCCTTTGGTCAGGGACAGGTCCAAGCGCGTGGAGTTGACCTGAATGATGGCAAGTCTCAATTCCGGAAGGGTCTGTTCAAATTTAGCCGTCCAATTCTGTAACATATACTGAGAAAGACTTTTTGACAAATTAGCTGCCCTAGTAAATTTCTCATACTGAATGGAAGTAACACACAATCCCGGAAACTTTTGTTCACATCCCAGCTGAGCTATTTGCCATAATACATCTAGTTGTTTCTGGACAAGATCTATGCGTTGATTAACCAGCATGAGACTTCCCTGTATCTTGACATTAGCTGAGGCCTGTTTATCCGTGGCTGTGGTCACCAAGGCTGACAATGTGTTAATGGTGTCAGTCGTCTGGACCTGTCCAGACAGAGCCAAGGCTGTCTGAACAAGGCCAAACCCAGTTCCTTGTTAGTGGTAAAAAAGATGGGGGAATACTTGAGCATTATATATCACCGGCATTGGGAGTGGAAATGTTGACATTATCCCCTGACGCTACTCTCTCTTTGTTATTGTTGCCCTGGACATCACCAAGACGAGGGACATCAGTATTCCCTTGGTCAGTCTGGATTTTTTGGTTGAGTCTTTCTGGTATCCAAAATGGGTTGTCTTCATTCTGTGGAAAAACACAAACAGCTCCCCTGGATCTTATCAAAATAGGATCCGGTCCTTTCCATTTGTTACATAAAACATCTTTCCATTTAACCATCTCATTGGGCCTATCTGGCTCTGAAAAGTGACGTTCAGCCGCAGTATGGCCATGAGCATCAATATTTAAAAAATTGAGTGTAAAGAATGCCATAGACACAGACACTCTTGGTACTTGGGGTAGAGCCTCCTTGACTCCCCCTTTCTGTTTTAATAGATAGGATTTGAGGGTGTGATGCGCACGCTCAACAATACCCTGTCCTTGAGGGTTGTATGGAAATCCAGTCAGGTGGGTCACGTCCATCTGACAGCAGAACTGCTGGAATTTTTGAGATGTATAAGCTGGTCCATTATCAGTCTTAAGGAGTTTGGGTTTCTCCCAAGCACTCCATGCCTCAAGGCAATGTTGAATCACATGTGAGGCTTTTTCTCCGGTTAAAGGAGAGGCAAACATGATGTCAGAGCAGGTGTCAATAGAGGCATGTAAATATTGATTTCTTCCAAAGGAGGATATATGCGTGACATCCATTTGCCAGACCTGTAATGGCCTGATGCCACGGGGGTTTACCCCTACATGAGGAGTAGATAAAATTTGACAACAATCTAAAGGCATTATTAAGTAATCAGAATCATTTCCAGTAGAACCAATCCCTCTGGCAGCTCGAGGAATACCAGAGGAAGGAAAACAGCCATGTAGGCTTGGCAAAATTATTAGTTGAGCTATTCTGTTCCTTTGTGATATAGAAAAGACAACTTGAGGACAAGAACAGAGAACCTGAAGTTCCCCTTTATAATTCTGATCTACAACTCTAGGGTGGACAATAAGACCTTGTAGGCTGCAAGAGCCTGCCTCTGTCTCCCAAGTGCTGGGATTAACGGCGTGTGCCACCACTGCTCTGCTCCTTCAAAGACCAGAAATGCCTGTTGCATTTTCCTTTGTTCCTCTCTAGGAATGAATGAGTCTGCGCATTGTCTCTCTGTCCATTGCCTCTCTGCGCAGGGCTGACACATTACACGCAGGGCAGGAGCTCCACATAGGGCGGAGGTGCACTATGACCTTGAAGCCGACTGCCTGGAGGCCGAGCAGCATATTTATTTTGATTAATTGTATTGTTTTGTCTTATACTTTTTATCTGAAAGCATATCAGCAACAAGAGAACAATATTGACCATATTTTGTTTCTCATAATATCTCCAAGCATTAGATAGCATAGAGAGTCAGAAATAATGGTATCAATATCAGAGATAGAAAGTAAATAAATAGGAAGTGATTTTAGGATCATTTTAAAAAGTTAGAGATGGCTATATGAGGTTTGAGAGGACTGGTTGCTCTTCCACAGGACTTGGATTTTATTCCCAGCAGCATTCATGGGCTCAAAATCATGTGTAACTCTCATTTCAGAGGCTTCAACAGCATGGCCTCTTTAGGTATTACACACATCATGTGCACAGGCATACATGAAAAGAAAATCCTCACACTTAAAATCAAAATAAAATAAATCATTTAATAAAATATTGTAATGGCATTCATAACCTTCAATTTCTGAAATAATGAAATGTTTTGATATATTTAAATACACCTCATATTCATTCATTCATTTGAAGGGTTTGCTTACCTATATTAAATGCCAATGTGTTCTCCTTTGATTGAATCTAGATGCTGACAAGGGATAACAGTTAATATGGGTGATTTTCCATTCCTGGATCTGAATTCACATGTCTAAAAAGAATGCAAAGGAAGTCTAAGTGTCCCTCCTCATGTGCAGAAAATGATGAAATACATATTTGTCTGGCTGAGCTTCTGCTTGAACACCTCCATCTGTTTGATACCGTGTGTTACTCTAACATATGCCAAGCAATCTGTGTGATTCTGCTATCTACGAGAGAAAAGAAAAGATCAACACAATTCCATCTCTCATGAGGAACATGGCAGTTCAGTGACATCACACATGCCTCAGGGAAGTTACTGCATTGTAGAAAACTCTTCATATCTGGGCTTAGCAGAATACTTTTTAAAAATTCAACACAACAAATACATTACTATCTTTCCTAGTTATAAATTTTTGTCCATGTTGGCAAGATATATTGGGAAAAATCCATATGTCAGTCTCAAAATATATTTCTTATTTGTGAAACACCAAGGCAAGTGAATTTCTGATTACTCCATTAGATGTTGATATAAGACATCTATAATTAGAGTTCGTATATCACAGGCTTTGTTTCTCAAGACTGCCTAGTAACTCTGGAAAGCAGAAGAAAGAAGTCTGAAGAAAGAAGCTTCAAGTCTAATGGAAAGGTAAATTTATCCATGAATTAGAAGTATTTGCTAGTTTAATGAGACATTATATCATGGCTTTACTCTCATTTCAAGCTTTTCCAACACTAAAATAATTTTCTAACTTTCTTCATTTCTTGAAAAATAATCAATAGTTTAGTTAACTAAAATTAAAGGGTATAGGTTAGAATTTCTCTATACTTTTTCTTAAATAACACATAATTTAGGACAATGTAAAATATGAGTACAGTCAAAATTTGGTAATATAGTTAAGCACTGCTAATACTTGAGAATACATGCTTTTTGAAACTTATGTCTTACCATATATACACATGACATATTAACTATATTTATGTTTATTAAAATACATGCTCATATATATAAGCAGATACATACACAAAGAGAAAGCTACAATATTTTCAGAGGTCACACAAAAACATCCATATTCAACCAACAAATGATATCTACTAATACAACTTTGAAATATTCCAGGGACATAATATATACTATATATTATTAATATTATATATTCCTAGTGGAAAAGGAAAGCTCAAGGCAAATTTGATTGCTAATTAGAAGCTTGTCTTTTAACTATAATGTTGAATTTATAACTCAACATTGAAAGGAACTAAATTCAATATTCAATAGAAATTTGTTGTCACTCAATTACAACTGAGTATTTTCACTCCTTATTAATGTGCAAGAGATTGACAGGACCATATGATATATTTTTAGGTTGTTGCTGATAATTAGTACTTCGTTTTATGACTCAAGTTCATTGAAGCAAATAAACCATGAGCAAGTAGAGATATAGGACAGTTGGTACAGGGCTTGTCTAGCATGCCTAAAGCCTTGGATTCAGTTTCCATCATAAGCCTGTATAGATGGGCGTCCCAGTAATCTCAGCACTTGGGAGACAGAGGAAGACAACAGAAATTCAATATCAGCACTGTGACAGAGTAAGTTCATGGTCCTCCTGGAGTTATCAAATAAGGAAACCAAGAACAAAATTACATACACACCAAAATCAACCCTGTTCTAATGAAATATTCAAGATATATTTAAGCAAAGATACTAAAACATGCAAACAGACATGTTCTTTTTTTCCCCATAATTCCTGCACTTAAAAACAGAAGCAGGAGGATTGCCATGAGTTCAATGAAGTAGTGTTTTCTCATTTTTCTTCTAAATAATCAACTAGTACTAAGTTTAACTGTGAATTATATCAAGCATTATTAGTTTACACATAAGATGGAACATTTTAACTGCTTGTGTGACATGTTATATTAAGTACTGTTTCCAGAGCAGAAGCAAATCATTACCCAGGGTCCCATGCAGTATCTATTATAATTAATGATAGAAGCTGTCTTATTTGTTTTTATAGCTTTTTATTTTTAGACCACATCATAGAACCTTGAAACTTCCATTGCCTTACAGTGTATACAGTGAGAATTGTTCACTTCTAAGCAGATGTTCCTATAAATTTTTGAATTAGAAATGCTGCAGATACTGATAGAGTCTGAATTTTCTGAAATATGTGATTTTTCTCAAGTCTCTAGGTGATACTAGATACTAGTTTGCTATTGGGCTCTGAGAATCTCTGTGAACCAGCCATATCTGTAATGGGCTCATTGAAGCTTTTTAAAAAATGCATTGTACTAACACCCTGAAGCATGAAGCATGTTTCATTAGAGACTAGTTGAGATGATTCACATATAACAAGATCGCTGAATTTCAGATTTTCATTTGGTATACATGGCATTAAATGTTCATATAATATTAAAAATCTGGGTCTCATGCAGATGCCTCTCTGAAATTCAGTTAGTAACTTGGATACTAAAAAAATTGCAAGGGGTTCCATAATTTCTCTTAATTTTGACTGCTTCTCTTGACATATGGGTTACAACTGTGTTCTGATAAGCATAGTAGGCCAATTACAAGAAATACTCAACTTCAATTCAAACTGCTCACATCCTTTAACATACATTCTGATATATGTCTATAGTCCATCAGTTTCTAGAAATAAATATGATGTGTTAAATATATTTTATCCACATTTTGTTTGTTTTATAGTCAAAACATTATTTTGCCCACATATTTAAAAAGTTAATAATTATTCACAACATTAAGGGTGAGTATTTTCTAAGATTCAGAATTACACTAAGATACTTTATACAAAACTTGGAAGTCAGATGTGGTGGTAGAAATCTCTAATCTCAGCATGGTAAAAGGATACTTATCACTAGTTCAAGGACATTCTGGGCTACATAGTACACTCAATTCCATCGTGAAATACACAATAATATACTTTCATGAATATCAAAAATAGGACTGATAACTGAGTTTAATTCCCAGAAGCCACATGGATAAATGAGACAAATGAATGATACCTACCAGCTGTCCTGACTTCCAGGTGTGCACCATGGTATGCCTGCGCAAACACACACACACACACACACACACACACACACACACACACACACACACATACACCACAGAGACAGAGACAGAGAAAGACAGAGAGACAGAGACAGAGACAGAGACAAAATAAAAGGAAACATCTTCACAGAGGCAGGTGGATTTCTGAGTTCCAGGCCAGCCTGGTCTACAGAGTGAGTTCCAGGAGAGCCAGGGGTACACAGAGAAACCTTGTCTTGAAAAACCACCCCCCCCAAAGAAAGCATCTTCAATAAATAGTGCTGGTCTAACTGGCTGTCTGTATGTAGAAAAATGAAAATAGACTGATATTTGTCACCTTGCACAAAGGTAAAGTCCAAGTGGATCAAGGACTTCAACATAAAACCAGATACACTGAATTAACTAGAAGAGAAAGTCGGAAAGAGCCTTGAACCATTGCCATGGGGGTGGGGGGTGGGGTGAGGGGATTTCCTAAGCATACTCAAATGGTTCATGCTAAAGATCAAGAATTGATAAATGGGACCTCTATGAGCCTCTATAAGGAATAGGGTATAGTCAATAAGACAAATCAGTAACCTAAGATGGGGAAAAAAATTCTTCACTAATCCCAGATCCTATATAGGCCTAATATCCAAAATATATAAAGAACTCAAGAAGTCAACCTCCAAAAAAACCAAACAACCCAATCAAAAATGGGGTTTAGAACTAAACTGAGAATTCACATCAGAGGAATATCAAATGGCTGAGAAGTATTTAAATAAAAAATCAAAGTCCTTAGTCATCAGGGAAATGCAAATCAAAACAACACTGAGATTCACCTTATACCAATCAGAATGGCTAAGATCAAAACCTCAGGTGAAAGCACATATTGGCAAGGATGTGGAGAAAGAGGAACACTACTCCATTGCTGGTAGAATTGCAAACTGGTACAACCACTCTGGAAATCAATCTGGAGATTCCTCAGAAAATTAGAAATAGATCTACTTGAAGACCCAAAATACCACCCTTGGGAATATACCCAAAAGGTATTTTACCATGCCACAGGGGTACATGTTCCACTATGTTTATAGTGGCCTTGTTTATGATAGCCAGGAGCTGGAAACAACCCAGATGTCCCATGACAGAAAAATGGATACAGAAAATGTAGATCATCTACACTATTCAGGTATTAATAACAAGGATATTCTCAGGTTTGCAGGCAAGAATAGAAAAAGAAAATATCATCCTAAATGAGGTAACCCAGACCAAAAAGAACATGCATGATGTGTATTCACTAATAAGTGGATATTAGGCAAAAAACTAGAGAATACCCAAGATACAGTCCACAGAACTAAAAAAGGTCAACAAGTTGAAGGGCCCAAGTGAGAATCCCTCAGTCCAACTTACAAGGGAGAAGAAAGCAATCATTACGGGGGAGGGAGAGACACTGGGAGTAAAAGTGGATTGGACAGGGGAAGAAGGGAACATTATCTGTTATTGGGTGGGGGGAAAGGAGTGAAGCTCTGAGGACCAGCAGAAAGAATGAAAATAGGCAACCACAGAAGGTAGGAGGTTGGGGGGGGGGTACCCTACAGAATATACCAGAGACCTGGGAGGTAAAAGACACTCAGGATTCAAAGGGAGGGATCTTAGATGAAATGCGCTACAGTAGGGAGAGGGAACTTGTAGAGCCCACCTCTAGCAGAAAGACAGGACATCAAGTGGGGGATGGAATTGCCATCGCATAGTCAAACTCTGATCCATAATTGTTCCTGTCTGAAAGAACTGCATGGATGGAAATGGGGTGGAGCCTGAGGAAAAGAAGGTCCAGCAACAGACTCAAAGTGGGATCCAGCTCAAGGAGAGGCCCCAAGGTCTGCCACTATTACTGAGGCTATGGAGTACTCACAAAAAGGGGTCTATCATGACTGCCTTGTGAAAAATCCAAACAATAGCTGAGAGAATCACATGCAGATTTTTGTACCCAACCAATAAACAGAACTGCTCAACCCTGTGGTTGAATTAGGGAAAAGCTGGCAGAAGCTGAGGAGGAAGATGACCTTGTAGGAGGAACAACAGTCTAAATTAAGCTGAATCCACAGGATCTCTCAGACACTGGACCTCAAACAGGACAGCATATACCAGCTGATAGGAGGCCCCCAACAAGTATATAGCAGAGGATTACTGGGTCTGGATTCAGTCAGAGAAGATGCACCTAACTCTCAAGGGACAGGAAGCCCCAGGGAGTTTACAGATCTGGTGGGGGTTGGGGTGGAGGGGACTGGACATCCTCATGGAGACAGGAGTCTAGGAGGAGGTATGGGGTCTTGAAAGTTGGAGGGTGGCCCAGGAGGGGAATAATGTCTGGAGTATAAAAAAGATAAAAGAGATTCAATAAAAAGAAGGACTATAAAAGAAATAGATGTAAGAAAGTTTTAAAAACTCAAAACACAGAAAAATTGTCCTAATTTAAATGTCAACCACAAAGATTACTTCACTGTATATGGAGCTGTATTTTAAAACAAACCAAAATATCATTCTGAAAATATGGATATCTTATATAAGTAACACTTTGAAATGTTTCAAAGTCTTTATTTTGAACAAGGATCTAAAGTAAGGAGTGTCAACATGATATTAAATCTTGGAGGATGCTGTGGAAAGTGAGCGACTATGAAGGAAAAGCTAAATGGCTGAAGGCAAATGTCAAACAATTCAAACATTTCTAACATTTCTTTCTTTAAGTTATCAAAATTACAAAAGTATCTAAATATCATCTCATTTAAATGAAATATATTATCTGCATTTCCTCTAATTTTCTTGTTTTACATAAAACATAAAGTAACAAAAATTAAAAAAATCATAAAACAACAAAAACTAAGCATTAGTGAATAAATTGATTGATGTTACAAAGTACCAACTGATGTGCACATCTTCCTGTATTTTCTTCCTCACTTGTTATTACAAATTCCAGGTAAATTGTATCTCAATATATGTTAGTATACTAAAACATTTGGACTAACTCTTTGTAGTAAGATCAGTAGACTTAACTTATGACTTCAAATGTGGAAGGTTCTGCCAAAATGACCTGCATCATAGTGCAAAGACTTCATATTGCATATTACTTCTTAGTATGTCATATAAAGTCTTAGAAAACTGCCAGGAAAACAATTTTATAGACACCAGTCCTAACTAAAATGTCCTAATCTGTTTCCATTTCTGCATGTGCCCTGGAGCTGAACCTGTGCCACAGCACGTCTTACCAAAATACCATTGGGAAAGATCTGATCTCCCAGGAGTACTGACACACATGCTACAGGAGAGACAAGCCGTTGTCAAAGACAGCAAGACCAGCTAACGCCAGAGATAACCAGATGACAAAAGACAAGGGTACTAACATAAGCAACAGAAACCAACGCTACTGGGTTTAATCAGAAGCAAATTCTCCCAACACAGCAAGCCCTGGATACTTCAATACACCAGATATGCAAGAATCTGTTTTAAAAATATCATCTCACTATGATGATAGAGGACTTTTAAAAGGACATAAATAACTCCCTTAAAGAAATACAGAACACAGGTAAATAGGTAGAGACCCTTAAAGAGGAAACACAAAGTCCCTTAAAGAATTACAGGAAATCACAACCAAACAGGTGAAGGAATTGAACAAAACCATGCAATATCTAAAAATAGAAATAATACAGAAATCACAAAGGGAGACAACTCTGGAGATAGAAAACCTAGGAAAGAGATCAGGAGTCATAGATGGAAGTATCACCAACAGAACACAAGAGTTAAGAGAGAGAATATCAGGTTCAGAAGACACCATAAAAAAAACATTGACACAACAGTCAAAGAAAATGAAAAATAAAAAGATCTCAATCCAAAACATCCAGGAAATCCAGGATACAATAAAAAAACCCAAACTAAGGATAGTAGTTATAGAAGAGAGTAATGATTCCCAACTTAAAGGTCAGTAAATATTGCAAAAAAAAAAAAAAAAATATAGAAGAAATCTTATCTAACCTAAAGAAAGAGATGCCCATGAACATACAAGAAGCCTACAAAACTCCAAATAGACAGGACCAGAAAAGAAATTCCTCCCATCACATAATAGTCAAAACACCAAATGCAAATGGATGGACCTAGAGGGCATCATCCTGAGTGAGGTAACCCAATCACAAAAGTACTCACATGATATGCACTCACTGATACATGGATATTGGCCCAGAAACTTAGAATATCCAAGATATAAGATACAATTTGCGAAACACATGACACTCAAGGAGAATGAAGATCAAAGTGTGGACATTTTGCCCCTTCTTAGAATTGGGAACAAAACACCCATGGAAGGAGTTACAGAGATAAAGTTTGGAGCTGTGACGAAAGGATGGACCATCTAGAGACTGCCATATCCAGGGATCCATCCCATAATCAGCTTCCACAATCACAGCAGCCTAGAAAGTATCCATTATCCTGTGCAGAGAGTTGATAAGTACTATCCTCTGCAGGGGACTTTTTCCCCCTTCTCTGGCAGGTGTTGCCTTCAATCCCAGTGCCTAGGTAATATTCAGGCCCGCCACGATTATCTTGAATAGTAGCTTTACTTTATTGTATAGAGTCTTCCTCTATGTTTGTTCCCCTCAGGAAAGGGGAAAATGTCTCTTTCTTCACCTCATGTTCCTTTAAAACTGCTAAGAGTCAGAAACACCTTTTGATCTCTTATAATAAGTTGAACACACTTTGAATGTTTCAGCCTCTCAGGGCATGGTCTACACTGTGGACAAAACAAGATATGCTTAGAGGCAAATGTCTCAGATCACCTAAGTCAGGTGAGTTATTTCTCCTTTCACACCCACCTACTCCACAAGTGGGGGGTTGGGGGGGAGCAGGGAGCTTTTCATTTTCTGAGCCTGACAGCCAGACTGGCTCTGCCCAAATTGAGACGGAGACCACAGGGACCTAGGAACTGTTGAGGTCCTGGACTATAGAACAACCTCTGTCATTCTAATAAATAAACAACTCCTCCATTATAATTTATTCTTCCCAGATTTCTGACTTCATTGACAGCTAAGCTAATTATAGCGGGACAGTGAAAAAAAGAGACCTTACTCCTTATCCCAAAGTAATTCACGTTATTGGCTGGTAATAAATTAACTACCTAAGACTGCCAGATTTCTCATAGACTTCACAATAAATAATACACAAGTTCAGATTCAAGCTTTCACAGATGTAACCTTCTGTTGCTTCCTTACCTAAACTTAGTATCCAGCAACCAAATGTTTCATATTTCCTTTTCTTGCTATGCTACTTACTTAACACTAAATTTGTCTAACTCTAATAAAACATCCCACTATACAATCAAATTTAAGTTTCCTTTAATTGCTGTAGCTGTCCAGCAGTCATGAATGAACTGGGCACCTCAGAGGGGACTGGAAATGAAAAAGGATGGGAGCAAGAAAAGGAAGAAGCTAAGACAAAAGTTTCTGATCAAGACTCAAAGTTTAATATTTAGCAGTGTATTTACATAGGGAGAGTCCTTTGTTTCAGCTGGATTATGTTGCAAAGCAAGCTCAGCAGGTAGTATGCTCCTGTAGGAAATGCAGGTGCAGCAAGGTGGAAGACTCCACCTAGATCAATGGAAGGCCAATGGTAGCAAACACTTAAGGTCTTTTTAGCCTACTCAAGGCTGGGAGAAGTGCACAGACTGCCTTTAAGATAAACTTAGAGTGTTTCTTGTCCTGAATCTACACTATCAGCTATCATGCTCAAATATAAGTTTCCTTTGGTTGTCTTTTAACTATAGATGAAAGTATATCTCATGCTAAACTATATGATCAAACTATAATATTCACAAGGTCAAGGTTTTGAATTTTCTTTGTCTTTCAAATGTAAACTTAAAATTATTTCTCATTCTACTAAATTTATGTGTGTTCAGTCTCCAAGACAAAAGGGGAAACATGTTTCTTGGTCCTTTTGCTCCAAAGGTTTTTGTCTTCCCTAACTCATTTATTATTTGTTTATTATTTATTATTATTAATTGTAAAGGGGGTTGTTTCCCTAGTTTCTTTCTTTGGCAATTTATCATTTGTATAAAGTGGGGGGAGGGTACTGATTTCTTTAAGTAAATTTTGTATCCAGGCATTTTGCTGAAACTGTTCATAAGCTTTTGGAGTTTTCTGGTAGAACGTTTGTGGTCACATATGCATACTATTATATGATCCCATGGGGTGATTTTGATCATGATGGATAATGTCTTTGATGTGCTCCTGGATTTGGTTTGTGAGTATTTTATTGAGTGTTTTTGCATCCATGTTCATAAGAGAAATCAGTATGAAGTTCTTTTTCTTTGTTGACTCTTTGTTTTTAGGTATCAGGGTGATTGTGACCTGACAGAATGAGTTTGGCACTGTTCCTTCTATCTCTATTTTGTGGAATAATTTGAGGATTATTTGTATTATCTCTTTTTTGAAAGTCTGATAAAATTGTCCACTAAAACCATCTGCTACTGGACCTCTCTTTGTCAGGAGACTTTAAATGACTGCTTATATTTCTTTAGGTGTTATGGGGCTATTTAAATAGTATACTTTATTTTGATTTATCTTTGGTAAAGATAAATCATCCATTTTCTTAATATACCAAATTTTTTAATATACTCTTTTGAAGTATGAACTAATGATTCTTGGTCCTCCCTGTCACTTGGTAAGATTGCTGTAGTCTCCCACTACTAATGTGTGTGATATAATGTGTAAATTAATCTTTAACAATATTTCCTTTACAAATGTGGATGCCCTTGTGTTTGGGGTATAGATGATCAGAATGGAGACATCATCTTTGTAGATTGATCCTTTGACGAGTATGAAGTGCCTGTCCCTGTCTCTTTTGGTTAATTTTGGTTGAAAGTCTATTTTATTAGATATTAGAATGGCTATTATAGCTTGCTTCTTGGATCTATTTATTTGGAAAACGTTTTTTCCAGCCAATTACTCTGAGTAAATGTGGATCTTATAACTGAGGTGTGTTTTTTATATGCAGTGGAATGATGGATCCTGTATCTGTTTCAATTTTGTTACCCTGTGGCTTTTTCTTGGGGAATTGAGACTATTGTTGTTGAGAGAGATTGATGAACAGTGATTGTTTTTCCTGTAATTCTAATGCTGGTAGTATGTGCGCATGGGAGGAAGTGTGCCTTCCTTATTTTGCTTGTATGGAATTTCTTCTTTCCTGTTTTCTTGGTTGAACTTATCCTTCTTGGGTTTGATTTTCTTCCAATGTTTTCTGTACAGTTAGATTTTGGGACAGATTTGTCTTGAAATACCTTGTTTTCTCCATCTATGTTGATTGAGAGTTTTGCTAGGTATAGTATTCTAGCATGGCATCTGTGGGTTTTTTTAGAGGTTGGAAGATATCTGTCCAGGCCTTTTCAGCTTGTAGAGTCTCTCCTTAGAAGTGAGGTGTTAATTGTGATATGTCTGTCTGCCTTTTTTTGTTATATGACCTCTGTGCTTTGCCACCCCCCATTTTATTGAATATTTTATTTATTTACACTTCAAATATTATCCCATCTCCCAGTTTCCCCTCTGTAAGCTCCCTATCCCATTCACCCTCCACCTGCTTCTGTGAGGTTGCTCCCCACCCATTCAATCACTCCCTCCTCCCCACTCTGGCATTCCCCTACACTGGGGTATCCAGCATTCACAGGACCAAGGGCCTCTCCTACCATTGATGTTTGACAAGGCCATCCTATATTACATATGTGGCTGGAGCCATGGGTCACTCCATGTATACTCTTTGGTTGGTAGCTTAGTCCCTGGGAGCCCTTGGGGGTCTAGTTTGTTGATATTGTTGTTCTGCCTATGAGTTGCAAACCCCTTCAGCGCCTTCAGTCCTTTTTCTCACTCCTCCAGTGGACACTGCTCAGTCCATTGGTTGGTTTCAAGCATCTGCCTCTGTATTTGTCAGGCTCTGGCAGAGCCTTTTAGGAGATAGTTATATCAGGCTCCTTCCAGCAAGTACTTCTTGGCATCTGCAATAGTGTCTGGGTTTGGTGTCTGTATATAGGATGAATCCCCAGGTGGGGCAGTCTCTGGATGGTCTTCCCTTCAGTCTCTGTTCCATACTTTGTGTCCATATTTCCTCACATTAATATTTTGTTCCTCATTCTAATAAGGTCTGAGGCATCATCACTTTTTTCTTGTTCTTGAGCTTCATGTGGTCTGTGAACTGTGTCTTGGGTATTCTGAACTTTAGGGCTAATATTAATTTATCAGTGAGTGCATACCATGTGTACCATCTCAAGATGATATTTTCTAGTTCCTTCAATTTGCCTAAGAATTTCATGAAATCATTGTTTTTAATAGCTGAGCAGTACTCTGATGTGAGAAATAATAAAAATAAACCTGCACATTCCCGCGCTTGAGTCCAGCAACACTCTGCCCTGGTGGCCTGGCAGGCTATGCACTGGAGGGCAATAGCCAACCTGTTTTTATCTTGTGGAGACTCTCGGGCCCTGAGTTTCCAAAAGGCCTCCAACCAGCTCACTACATTCCCAATGGTGGGCCATTACCACACCAACCCTGTGCTTCAAATCCCTCCTGGCCTTTGTGGTGCACTTCAGGAAAACTCACACTTTGCAGAAGTACCTTTTCTCTATTGAACCCAGAAGAGCGGCTGTGTGAAGGAAAACACAACACAAACTTAGGTCAGAAACTGTGATAACTCAGTCGATGGGTGCAGCAACTAAAATCCTAATCTTGTAAGTATTATTAAATCTAAAGCTTCAGTGGCAAATCCAGGCAGATCTGCCATTGAAATCAGGAGACACTTGAAGCTACATCTTGCCCAGTGATTGGACCCTTTATTCATTAGGGGATGGTTCCCAAGAAGGCACCTAAGGGCATGACTCATTCCTTATTTGCAGCCCCTAGCAGGAGACAGGAATTTGCATCAAAATACAAGCAACCCCAGGGCTATCCATTGACCCGTCCAGCAGGTCCAGTTATTCGAGGATCTCGAGGGGACCTCCTCCTAATAACCAAATGGGGGGTAGAGAGAGACGAGGGTCTTGTACGAATAACGACACGGAAACCGTTCTGAAGTTGTATCAAGACCCCAATGTATTGAGAAAGGTCCAAGGTTTAAATGCACAAGCAAAGAGGGAAGTACAGATACTTATCAGTGGGAGGGGTAGGGCAATACAAGCAAAAGGAGAAGTATTTATCAGTGGGAGGGGGGCAATAGAAATTCTTTCTTTTGACAGCTACACGGGGAAGCAGGAACTTGGTGGTGTCAGGGTGTGGTCAGGAGATGACCCAGGGCTGGAACATCCCGTAGTTCTCGGAATCCATGTGTCCGTGGCCCGCTTTTGACCCCTTTTTTTCTTCTCGGGGGGAGAGGCCCAATTCAGAGATCAGGACAATAGCGTTGCCTAAATGGCTCCCAACAATCCATCACAGTACTCCATTGTGTAAATGCACCACATTTTCTGTATCCATTCTGCTGTTGAAAGACAACTCTGTTTTTTCCAGCTTCTTGCTATTATAAATAAAGCTGCTATGTACATAGTGTAGTAGGTGTCCTTGTTATATGTTGTAGCATCTTTTGGGTGCATGTCCAGGAGTGGTATAGCTGGGTCCTCCGGTAATACTATGTTCAATTGTCTGAGGAACTGCCAGATTGATTTCCAGAGTGCTTGTACCAGCTTGCAATCCCACCAACAATGGAGGAGCGTTCCTCTTTTTTCACATCCTGGCCAGCACCTGTAGTCATCTAAGTTTTGACCTTAGTCATTCTGACTAGTGTGAGGTAGAATCTCAGGATTGTTTGGATTTGCATTTCCCTAATGACTAAGCATGTTGATTTCTTTAGATGCTTCACAGCCATTAGATATTCCTCAGTTGAGAATTCTTTATTTATGTACCCCGTTTTTTAATAGGGTTATTTGGTTCTCTAGAGTCTAACTTCTTGAATTCTTTATAAATATTGGATGTTAGCCCTCTATTGGACATAAGGTTGGCAAAGATCTTTACTGAATCTGCTGGTTGCCATTTTTTCCTATTGACAGTGTCCTTTGCCTTACAGAACCTTTTCAATTTTATGAGGTCCCATTTGTCTATTATTGACTTTAGGGCAAAAGTCATTGGTGTTCTGTTCAGTAAAATATCCTCTGTGCCCATGTGTTCGAGGTTCTTCCCTACTTTATTTTCTATTAGTTTCAGTTTATCTGGTTTTATGTGGATGTCCTTAATCCACTTGAACTTCAACTTTGTATAGGAAGATGAGAATGGATTTGTGTGCAATCTTCTGCATGATAACTGCCAGTTGAACCAACATCATTTGTTGAAAATGCTGTCTTTTTTCCACTGGATGGTTTTAGCTCCTTTGTCAAAACAAATATGTAGTTACCATACGTGTGTGGGTTCATTTCTGGGTCTTCAATTCTATTCCATTCTTTGTCACTTTTAATATTCTTTCTTTGTTCTGTAGATTGAGAATTAAATATTAATAAAATAGTCCTTCAGTAAGTTTGCTGCCCACCTCAGAACTCTATGTTTCCGAATGAAAGACATACATACAGCTTTTATATAGTAATAGGCCTTACACAGCACAATAGCTGGACTTTTGCCTACCCCCATGCAGTTAATCTCTAGTTATTACTTACTAATTCTATGTTCTATCTTGGCTGTCCTGGACACAGTTGTCTAACCTTCTGGGCCGTGGTCATAAGCTCCTTCACACGGAGGCTGACTCCCTGTCCTGCCATCATCTCAGGTATTGTGGATCTCCTCTCTTCCACATTCTTCTGGCTTGGCTGAACCGCTTCTTCCTCTCTCCTCTGGGTTCTCAGCCTAGGAATCCAAAAACCCCTCCTTTCTGTCAGTCATTTCCAGCTATTGGCTGTTTACATCTTTATTTACCAATCAGATCCAACTGGGGAAAAGTTCCCAGAAGCTAAGTACAGATGTTCTTGTGCAAACCATTTTTGGTGGAAACATAATTAGCATTAGAATACAAGCAGCTCCATGGAGATTTTATGTTTTGATTATTGTGTGGTAGGAGAATTTGCTTTTCTTGTCAAGTCTAATTGTATGCTTATAGGTATTTCTTTCATTAGTTTGAGAATGTTTTCTTATATGATTTTGTTGGGAATATTATTGGGCCTTTGAGCTGGGACTCCTCACCTTTCTCTATTCCTATTATTCTTAGGTTAGGTCTTTTCATGGTATCCTAGATTTCCTGGATGTTTTGTGTCAGAAATTGTTTAGACATTTTCTTTGACTGATCAATAAATTTCTTCCATTGTATCTTCTATGCCTGGGATTCTCTCTTCTATCTCTTTCTTCTGTTGGTGATGTTCTTCCTGTTCCCTTTTCTAGGTTGTCCATCTCCAACATTTCCTCATTTTGTGTTTTCTTTATTGCTTCTATTTCAACTCTCAGGTCTTGAACAGTTTTATTTATTTCTATCCCTGAATAATTGTTTTTTTCTTTTAATAATTGTTTGTCTTTAAGGGATTAATTTCTTTACTCTTTAAATACTTCTACCTATTTGTTTGTCTTTTCCTGTTTTTCTTTAAGGTATTCATTCATTCCTTCTTTAAAGGCCTCTTTATAAGATTTATTTTAAGGTCGTTTTCTTGTGTATCAGTTATGTTAGGATATCCACAGCTTGTTTGTAGCACGGTAGCTGCACTTTGGTAGTGTCTTATTGCTCAGGCTTTTGTTGGTTGTTTTCTTTTAAGGGCCTTTAATTATCTGGAAGTTTTTGGCCCCTGAACGTTCTCCCTGTATTTGGTATGGGGAGTGTTGGGCGGGGGATGAAATTCAATGGTCCTGGTGTGACAGGCCTTTGATTTGTACCCTCAGCTATAAGATTCTGGTTCTGCAGATCTGTATGGTTCAGATGCCTCAGGTCTGATGAAGATGGGTAAAGAAGTGGTTGAAGAATGGAGGTTCTCGTGAAATGGCAGGCTGCTCAAGGCAACTTGGTTTCACCCAGAGGCCACAGAGTGGAAGGAAGATGGGTGGGGAAAGGGAAGCTTACTATATGCCTCAGAAGTCTGATAGAAGTGAAGAGCTGTTGGTAGAAGAATGGAGGTACCCATGGGATATCAGGCTGTTCAAGGAAGCTTAGCTTGGCTCAGAGGGCTAAGCCAGCAAGGATTATGGTTACCTGTATGGTTCAGGGTTCTGATGGAGGTGGAAAAGAGGTGGCAGGAGAGTAAAGGTCCTCCTGGCATAACAAGCTCCTTATAGCAGCTTGGCTTGACCCAGAGAGTTCAGAGAGCAGAGAAGATGAGTAGGGAAATGGAAGCATGCCTCTCTGGTTCAGGAGTCTCAGGACTGATGAAGGTGAGAAGAGAGATAGCTGGAGAATGAAGATTTGATTTTTGGTAAAGAATCCAAAACCATGTAATGGAAAACAGAAAGCATCTTCAACAAATTGTGCTGGTTTAACTAAATGTCTGCATGCAGATGAATGCAAATAGATCCATATCACCCTCTCAAAACTCATGTCTGAGTGGGTCAAAGACCTCCACATAAAAGGCGATACACTAAATCTTATAGAAAGAAAGTAAGGAAATAACTTAAACACATTACCACAGGATACAACTTTCTGAACTGAACACTCATTGCTCAGACACTAACATCAGCAATTATTACATGAGACCTCATGAAACTAAAAAACTTGTTGAAGGCAAAGGACACCATCAATAGAACAAAATGGCAACCTACAGAATAGGGAAATATCTTCACTAACCTTACCTCCAACAGAGGACTAATATCCAAAGTATATAAACAAGTAAAGAAATTAGATGGTAACAACCCAAATAACCAAATTAAAATTGAGGTACAGAACTAAACAGAGAATTCTAGGCAGAGAAACCTCTGATTGGAAGAGAAGCACTTAAAAAAATTGTTCGACATCATTAGTCATCAGGGAAGTGCAAGTCAAAATGACTCTGAGATTCCATTTTACACTGGTCAGAATGACTAAGATCAAAAACTCAAATGACAGCGTATTCTAGAGAGGATATAGAGCAAGGAATACTATTCCATTGCTGATGAAGTGCACACTTGTACAACCACTTTGGAAATCAATTTGGCAGTTTCTACAAAATTTGTGAATAGTTTTACTTCAAGACCTAAGTATATAGTTATCCTAGAAGGACACATATAGCTTACACTTGCACTTACACAGCTATGTTCACAGCAGTTTTGTTTGCAATTTCCAGAAACTAAAATCAACCTAATTGTCTTTCAAATGAAGAATGGATGAAGAAAATATGGTACATTTCCACATTGAAATACTACTCATCTGCTAAAAACAATGACATCATGACCAAATGGATGCAAGTAAAAACAACAATCCTGAGTGAGGTAACCCAGACCCAGAAAGACATGCATAGTATGTATTCACTTATAAGTGGGTATTAGCTATAAACTACAGGTTAACTATGCCACAATCCACAAACCAAAATTGTTAAATAACAAGGAGTTCCCAAGGGAGGATACTTGAATCTCACTCAGAAGAGGAAGTAAAATAAACCCCAGAGATGGATAGAGAGAAGAAACTGGATGAGGGTGGGTTGATGAAGGAAATTTTAGTGGGGATCAAGTGTGTGTACGTAGGCATCTCTGGGACCTGAAAGGATATGGTGCTGGCCCTAACTGAGACTCATAGCAGGTGGTGATATGGAGACTGAAGTGACCACTTCCTGTAGTCATGCAGGACTTTCAATTGAGGGAAGTTTACATCAGCACACACACAAAGCCTTTGACCCACATTTTGTTATATATATATGTGTGTGTGTGTGTGTGTGTGTGTGTGTGTGTGTGTGTGTGTGTGTGTGTGTAAAGATAGAGCAGAGACTGAGGAAATGGCCAACCACTGCTTAGCCCAACTTGAGACTCATCTTATGGAAGAGAGCCAACTTCAAACACTCTTAATGATACTCTGCTATTCTTAGAGAGAGGAGCCTTGCATAACTGTATTCTGAGAGCCTATATCAGAAGCTGGTAGAAACATATATGGAGACCCACAACCAAATATTAGGTGGAGCTCAGGGAGTCTTTTGGAAGAGTGGGGAAAGGAAGTAGAGAGCTCTAGTGGTCAAGGACACTACAAGAAAACATACAGAGTCATTTATCCAGGGTCCATGGGGGCTTCCAAAGACTAAACGCAACAAAAGAGCATGCATGGGATGGACCTAGGTTCACTACACTTATGTAGCAAATGTGCAGCTTGGTCTTCCTGTGGGTCTCCTAACAATTGAAATGGGGGTGGCTGTCTCTGACTCTGTTCCTGCCATTAGATTCTATTCCCTTAGCTGGGGTTCCTTGGCTAGACTCAGTGAGAGAGGGTATGCTTAGTCCTGCTGCAACTTGATATGCCAGTGCAGGTTGGTACCAAAGGAGAGCCCTTTCTCTGAAAAGAAAGGAAAAGTGTTTACGGGAGGTGGTTTTAAGAGTAGTCCTGGGAGGAGAGGAGGGAGGTAGACTTTGATCAAGATGTAAAGTGAATAAATAAATTAATGAATTAATGAAAACAAGGAGAAATAAATATGACACCTAAAAAAGGGAAGAAAACAAAAGTAAAAGAAAGAATGTTTTCCCATGTATATTGGTCTGGGCTGGCATCTGTGTTCTTTTAGAATCTGTAAAATATCTGTCCAGGCCTTTTTTGGCTTTTAGATTGTAATTCTAATAGGTACTTCTTTATATGCTACTTAGTCTTTATCCTCTTCAGCTTTTAATCTATTTTTATTCGATATCTTTAGTGATTTTATTATTTTGTGTCCAAGAATTTTCTTTTCTATTCCAGTTTACTTTGTGTTCTGTAAGTTTTTTGTACTTTGACAAGCATCTTCTCTTTTAGGTTAGTGAAATTTTCTTCTATGATTTTGTTGAAAATATTTTCTGTGCCTTTGATCTCTGTCTTTTCCGTCCTCTATTCTTATTATTCATAGCTTTGATCTCTTATAATGTCCCATATCTCCTGCATGCCTTATGCTAGGAGTTTTTTTTTTAATTTTTAATATTTTTTGACAGGGACATCCATTACTTCTATTTTGTATGCCATGCCCAAGATTCTCTCCTCTATCTCTTCCATTGTGTTGGTGTAGCTTGCTTCTATGCTTTCTATTCAATTTCTAAATTTTTTATTTTCATACCTTCCCCCATTTGGGTGTTCTGTACTGATCATATATTCACCCATTGATTCGAGGTCTTGAGTTATTTTATCTATTTCTTTTCACTGTAAATACTTTTATAAATTATTCTAAGGGATTCCTGCATTTTTCTCTTTAAGGACTTTTATTATACTCATAAAGGCTATTTTAAGGTCTTTTTCTTATGCATCAGTTACATTTGAATATTCATGGTCTGCTGTTTTAGGGTTTTGGGACTCTAGTGAAATGTATTGTCCTGCCTGTTGTTACTTGAATTTTTAAGATGTAATCGAGGAATCTGAGTTTGGGTAGATTGTAACTATAGGTGTTGATATCTGGTCTTGTCTTTGTTGAGTTTTTTGTTTTATTCTTTGGTTTCTGTTTCCTCTCTAGATCTTAGGATAGTCTTCTGGTGCTACATTTCCTGGTAGAAATATCTTTTGGGTTCCTGATAGTTATAGCTACAGGGAGTTCCCTGTAAACTGTGTTTCTGGGCATTAGGAACTGACACTGAAACATGAAGAAGGAATGGCAAGGATCTGAGGGGTTTCACAGAATGGAGGAAAGCAGAGTGTTCCACTGGTATCTGCTTGGTTAGCCTGTTAGGAATGGACACAAAGAAGGAGTAGATGCCTAAGCAGGAGGACTGCCTCTAAGCTGGAGTTGAGACTAGGAGGATTGGACTTGGAAGAACTGAAGGCAATATGAAGATCTGTAGTTAGCCTGCTTGCTTCCTTGCTCAGTAGCATGTGGGCTCCCAGGGAATTGCTGCTGAACTGGGGGATGGGATAAAGCAAGTATTAGGAAGAAGCGATATGGGAGGAGAGGATCTATATGATCTATGAGAATTGGGTGTGAGTCTCTGGTAGAAGTTGCAGCAGATGTTTTGCTGTAGCAATGCAGATGAGACTAGAGGGATAAATTTGGATGAGCAGATGAAAAGATGAAGATCTACAATTAGCCTACCTGCTTTCTTGGCCAGACAGGTTGGGGGCCCCAGGTAGTATCTGGTGGAGTTGGGAGCTGGGATAAAATAAGGACTTGAAAAAGAAGGTTAGGAGGCAAAGATCTATGGGATCCATTGGAGATGTGTTCATGGAAGAAAGAAGGCTAGTGCAGGTATGCAGGGCAGGACTTGGGCTGGGGTAAGACTGAGTTTGACTGGATTTGGAGGAGCAGAAGGTAAGTTGCAAATCTTCAGTTAGTTTATCTGTTTCCCAGGCATGAGTGATGTGTCAAATTTCGTTCTTCAGTCTGTACCATATCAATGGCATTGTATAACTAAATTATTATTGTAAAAAGTTGTCCCTCCTTGTATTAGAAGATTCAAAAAGCAAGACAGTTATGATTAGTGATTACCAGTAATTTGCCTTTTCTTCCATGGCTGTGGTTTAAGTATGGCCTAAAAAGCTAAAAACGGCATTTTGTCTTATAGACTTACAGTTGCTGTTGAATCCTGTGAAACTTGCTAGAGTGTAGAGGAGAAGCCATGTAAAGTTTAAACCATGAAGTAATCAACCATATATGTAGTTTTTATTCCCAGCTCCCACCCCAGCAACAAACAATTCTGAAACTCCGAAGATACCAACTTGATGCTCAGCACTCCACCTAAGTATCTGGAAATAGGGAAGATCTACCGTTTAGATGCTCAACCCTGCCAGTTCATAGTCCAAATACTAGCTAGCTACTGTGATTTCAACCTGAGCTTTAAATCAAAGGCTCATATAGCCTTTCCTCATGTTCATGTACCAGTTACAACTGTTCATAGAACTCAAATAAGCCTTTACTTATATTTATTTATTTATTAAAAGACTATATTATTACTATAATATGCTATATACAACATCATAATCTCTCTGCTTAGGAAGGAAGCTAACATATATCCTGATGAATACTTAATATTAGTTGTCTAAACTACAGGCTTACAGAAGCCTGATATGGTTTGAGTTTGTACATGTCCCGTGCATGCTTTCATGATCTCTCCTATTTCATATTTCATATATGCATCTATCAGGTTGTGTCTAAAAAATAACATTTATTTATAATTTTCCACCATTTCTTGATCTCACAGACTTTTTCTGCCCTCTCTTCTGCATAGATCCTTGAGTCTTGTGCCAGACAAAAATCTCAGCCTAGAGAAGAGAAAGTAGATACAAACACCTACCTCTGTCTAAGAAGCTATATAAAACATGTAGTTGCTGGGAGAAAAAAAATCAGTGAATTTTAGTGGAGAGTACCAACCATACTTCAGGGCAGGTCTCATGCTCTGTAGTAGAGTAGTAGTTGCCCAACACAAAATAGACTCCAGTGACTTGCTCTCTCTCTCTCTCTCTCTCTCTCTCTCTCTCTCTCTCCCTCTTTCTCTCTCTTTTCTCTCTCTCTCTCTTTCTTTCTTTCTTCCTTTCTTTCTTTGTAAATAGAGACACAATCTGTGAACTTTGATGCATAGGGAGGGAGAATGAATCTAAGAGCAATGGAGAAAGAGAAATAGTATGTTAAAAATATTGACTAAAATGTTCAAAGAATAAATAAATCCGAGAAAGAAAGAACAAAGAATCTTTAAGTCTCACAGAGTACAGCTGTTCCTTCTTGCACATTTACCCATAAACCCTTTCAATGCTAGAGTTTGTAAGCTGCATCATATGGTCATGACATTATAATATAAGTCCACGTATATTATTACCTCACTCTCTAATCTCTCTGTCCTCTGAAGTTGGTAGATAAGGATGAGCTAAGGTTTTAAGCATGACTGAGTCTCCCATCTTCTAAAATTGCAGTGTAAGAAAAATTCATTTCAATCATTAGTCCTATCCCTAGACTTTAGGAGCGCTCTTGAAATTGTTCCTCTGCAATCATAACACAGGAAATTAAGAGTATTAGACGCTCTGTTATCAGAAGCCAGAATCAAATAACAAATAGAAAAATGGGGAAAATGCTCATATCTTCCCTATCACTCAGGAAATGAGAGATCTTTGGGAGCACTGCATCAGGAGTCTAGGCCAGAGGCAAATATCCCCTTTTTATAATGTAATCTTACACTTTTATTGCATCCATAGCTTCAAACTCGCATTTGCTGATGTGTGCATACTCACAGAGAACATAAGAAAGATGCTGCTTACATCTCAGAACACTCTTGAGAAGTTCCCATGTTAGAATTCAAGCTTCAGTAACAGCTTCATGAATTGAAAGATGCACTATATGGAGCTTCCATTTGTCTCTTTTGTATCCTAATGCAGTTTTCTTGTGTGTTGAATTTATGAAAATTGCTCGTGCATAATATAAGATTTTTTTCTGGGCACTGTACATGCTATTACACTCCATAAGACACTAAAATAAAACCAAAGACAGGCAACACATACTAAAAATATTTTTTCCTATTTACATTTATTTCCGTTTTGAACAAAAAAAATCACTCTGTTCTGTTAAAACGCAAGACTTAAAGGCTAGTCACAAATAAATTCAGATCTTCATTATGTATGGGTACACATAAACTACAAGCCCAAAGGTAGAGACATGGGTTTTAGACTAATTTAATTCCAAATTCAGGCTGATGATGAATGAAAGCATTCCTGGGTACATATTCAATTTAAACTTTGATAGAAATTTGGGGGATCTGATCAATGCCGGTACCTGAATTAGGAATTGTGAGATATGGTGAGAGGGGTGTTTCCTGATTCATTTCAATTTAGTGTATAATAACTCAACATCACTGGTAATGGCATCTCAAGGTGGAAGCCATAAACTAGTGCATGAACAAATTACAAGTAAATAAATATGAGCCTCAGTTTCTGACCTGAGGGTCAGAGAGTGGACATGGAAGAGAATAAAATCTCAGGGAGACTTCTATTTTGAAGAAAGGTTAGAAGAGAGAGCATGGGGAGAAGAATAAGGCGTTGCTTTATCTGACATATTCTAAAGCTCATGAGAATCATTACAGATGTATTAGTAGAGAATCTAAATATATTTGATGCTATATCAGTAAATAGATTGAAGTGGAGACAAAGATATGCCAAATAATTTATGTATTCATGTTTTAGGAGAAATTTAATTCATTTCTATATAGATAAAAATCTTTTATATTATGTCAATCGGTCATGTTAAAAGTTTAAATAATTCTGTTAATCCCACTTTATAAAAAACGAATTATGTATATGAAACATTCTAGTTAAATATAGTTCTGGTCTCTGTGCCTATTCCATTTTTATTATAAATTGATATTATTCTGTTTGTATATTGCATATCTCTCTCTGTCTCTCTGTCTCTCTGTCTCTCTCTCTCTCTCTCTGTGTGTGTATGAAATGGAAGTATTCCTTGCATGTAAGCATACAGATGGAGTTAGAACCCTTCCGTCACACCTCACTGTTTCTCCTATACTGTGTGCTGAAAATTCTCCTATCTCATCTCACTATAGGCAAGCTACAATTACAGACACATGGAACTGCACCTGCCATTTCACATGAATTCTAGAAAACTGCTGGATACTTCATCCTCCTTTGTTATTAAATTCAAAATCCCAAATGGAGAAGCATGTATGGTTTCAGGATCTTTTCTGGGTTAATACACGTGGTCAATCTATGTTTAATTACTGTATGTTCTTGAAAAATACACATATGTATGGTGAAGTTAGTACCATCTCAAAAATACTCACTCTTCTGAATAATGATAAAAAATTAATTGTTGTGATATAAAAAAAGTTTGTCTACATTTTAATAAGAATGGGATCTTGAGAAATATTTTACCTACAAAAATAGAGATATATCTAAAATACAGAGCTAATCACTGCTTATGCCAAAGAGTTATTTTATGGATTAAATTATATGTTATGCATAATTACAATAAAAAGCACTAAGTATTATTTGGTACTTGTTAAATTGCTTAGAATGTTACAATACATTTATATGATGAAATATATTAAGCAGAATTTCCATTTAAAAGGTAGATTTTTAAAAATATTTTGAAATTTTCAATTAAAATATGAGAAGATTCCCAGCATACTGATTTTCTAAATATACTACCAGATGCCTTAAGGTTATGAAACACCTCAGATCATAAATCATGTACTAATTAGAAAGCATAAACCTATCTAACTCTTTATGAACTCCCAGGAGCAGAGTCTGGGGATAGTTTTACTTAAAGGAATAGCTTCCCAAAGAGTCCGACTGAGAACTTTAGGGTATGGTGAATACTTAAAGTTCTCAGATGCTCAGTTATCACACATCTGAGCAATTTATTTCTAAGAATACATGAGCAAGGGTAAGCTTCAGAAACCTCAAGACTAGATACTGTCTTTAGGAAATGCTGAGTGTGTATTCCTGTGAGCATCTCCCATAGGTCAGCAACATAGCCACAGCATAGTCTCTAGAAATGAAGACCTCGAAGGTGCTGTTTTGGACACTGAGTCCATGCCTGTGTTTTTAAGCTCCTGCCTTTGAAGCAAGCCCCCTGTTTTACCTACCAAGTGGAGTCTTCCCCACCCTTCCCAATCTCTACCTGGAACAATCAGCAGAATCTGTGGGGCCAATCAAGACTTCCTTCTCCATCAGATATTCTCACGGGATACTAACTTCAGGTCTGAAAATGCAAGAAAGGATTAAACAGAGTGAATGATGAGCATCCATCTTAGAGACCCACATTCAGCCTAAAAGCCACTGATCTGGGCCTGTGTTCTGTGTCATAGAAGCTATAGAGCATTCTAGAGGGTACATGTGAGGATATAAACTGGGATAACCACAGATACTAAAATATGAATCTACTGTGATGATTCATGTAAGTAGACAGCAGGTATTGGTATCTGCAGCAGCAGCATATGGTGGCTCTAACTATAGTTTTTTGAGAAACCTCTATGGTGGTTTCCATGGTGACTGCACTCATTTTTATTCACACCAACAGAGCATCAGCTTGACTTTCTCTCTGCATCTTTGCCAGCAGTGAGTGTTTGATACTTTTGATGGTTATTCTGTCTAAAGAAAGATGGGATCTCAGTGCAGCATCGATTTGTTCATCCTGGCAGACTTGTTGGGTATCTGTATTTTTTGAAAAGTATTTTTATCCTTCATTTGTCTAAGTAATGATTAGATTATTTATTCTTCTGATGTTCAGTTTTTAAGATTAGGAAATACTACATATTAATACTTTGAAGAAATGGTGGCAGAGATTTTTCTTTAGTTCCATCAAAGGGCTAGGATGTCCTTTTCAGTTTTCTAGTTTATTTACTCACTGTTCTTTGTTTTCATAGACCTTAAAAAACAACTTGATTTAGGGGCTTGAGAGATGGCTTACCAGGTAAGAGCACTTGCTGCTCTAGCAGGGTACCTGGATTTTATTCCAAACAACTATATTGTGGTTCACTATCATCTATAACTCAAGTTCTAACAGATTGCATATTCCTCTGACATCGGGGGGCGGGGGGCGGTACCAGACACTAACTGTAGTACACAGGCATAAATGCAAGCAAACCTCTCTTTCACATAAAATAAATAAAATTAGAAAGATATTTTTAAAAACCTAAAACCGTGATGCAATCATGCAATCCTATGCACTAATTCTTTATATTATTATATGAATTACTGGGGATCAATTAAAAAAACACACTTATTTTTACAATTTGCTCAGAAATAATATGTAAGGGTGTCATCCTTGTACTAAAATCTCTATGGATGACTGCAAAGCAATTCTCCACTTCAAGAAATTTGATGTTCATATAAAATTATGGTTTGACATAAATTTCAGGACATATTTAAGCAGGTGTCTTCTTGTATTTCCAGAAAGGTATTTTACAGTATAACTGTTTATATACTTCAGAATTAATGAAATACAGAAAGGTGTTTCATTATTACAACTGCTTTTCCCATTTTGTGATACTTTTTTTTTTTAGTCTTCTACTTGTATGGCACTAATACTACTGAGTAGTACAGACCAATTTCTATTTCACACTGTCTTTCAAGGTGGCTTTGTCTCATTACATTTTATAACCATTCAGGCTGTACATTTGGAAATGGACCCACATAAGGGCTATTATGTCCTTTTCACTTCTATGCATTAGGAGACACAGGGTGTCAATTCACCTCATTAAAAGTGATAACTTTGTCATGCTGGTAACTACTGTGCACCAGTTTTCCACTCTAAAAGGCTCATACTTTTCTACTGCTTTAAAAGAAAAGATTTACTGATATCTAATAAAAAAATTTTTAAAAACACCTCATTAACCGAGTACAAATCTGATTTTTACTATTGTGAGTTGTTGAGTTATTGATGTTTGAAAATTATAGTCTCCAAATGAAGCACCATAAACACTTACCAGGCACTGTTTCCCTTGATTCCATTTATATTTGTCACAAATATTATAACTTTGACCAAAATTTCATGCTCATGTAGTTTTTATAAATATTATGCAGTCTAATCAGTATTTTGCTACTTCTGATAGTGAAAGGCCTTATACACAGAAAGGAATTTATTTCAATATGAATAACTTCAGTTTTAATTAAATTTATGATTTACTAGTTTATAAGTAACAAGGAATGCAAGAGTGAGATATATATATGCATATATGTGTGTGTAAAATATATGTACACATATACATATATTTTTCAAAAGACTATGAAATTATACTAACATTTCTATATTTAAAAGGCAAAAACTGCCATAATGATTACTGATACCCTCTTTATAATATATCAAATTGTTTGTCCTTATTTTAATTCATTTTTGAAGAAGTTTTATACTGCTCTAATACTCAACTCTGCATTTAGGCCACAGTAGTATTTCATTAAGTTGAAGATATATAGATCCATGTTCCCCATAATTATTATTTACTTGCTGTCTGTCTCAGTTATATTTCCTGTTGCTATGTTAAAAATACCTTGATAAAAGCAACTATGTAAAGCAGTCTCCTTCAACTCAATGTTCAAGATAGCAGCAGCTGGAGGCAGCTGGTTCTATTGCTTCCATCATCAGATAAAAGAAAGCAATGCTGCTGCTAGTCAGTTACTTTTTTTCTTTTTTATGCAAGCCAGCATTTAAATAGCCAAGGAAAGGTACTCTTGTCTTTCAAGGAGCCCTGGTCTTTGAAATTAACCTAACCAAAATAACACTCTCAAAAATGTGCCCTGAGGCTAACCCAATGTAAACAGTTCTTTTCTGGCATTTTTGTTTTCTACTAAGTGTTTCCAAATGTTACCAAACTGACAGCACTAACCAGTCCTTTCCCAGTTTATTTAAAGAACTTCTTACTAATTTTGTTTGTACTGTCATGGGAAGTTTAACATCTATTTATTTTCATAGAGTTATAGTGCTTTTATTAGGATCATTATATTTATAAATTAAACTTGATTAGTTAGAATGGTATACTATGATAACTCCTAGTTTTACCTCTTAATTAGAAGCCCACTCAGGCTGCCTGCTCTTGCCTCCATGTTAGTCCTGGGGTTGAGTTTAGCACTACCTTCTGTGTCAGTCCCAATGCTGAGTTTAACAGCCAGCCCTCCTGCACTCCCCACTGCAGATGTCTCCTGTCTTTGAAGGAAGCAGAAAATTAATGCCTTTAAAGTGATAAGGCCTCACTCATTTTTTAATAGATATTTTCTTCATTTACATTTCAAATGCTATTCCTAAAAGCCCCTATATCCTCCTCAAGCACTGCTACCCGACTAACCCACCACCACTTCCTGGCACTGGCACACCCCGGTACTGCGGTGTGTAATAATCTTCAGAAGTCCAAGGGCCTCTCCTCCCATTGACGGCCTACTAGGCCATCCTCTGCTACATATTCAACTAGAGACACAAGCTTTGGGGGCGGGGGAGGGGTTACTGGTTAGTTCATATTGTTGTTCTTCCTATAGGGATGCAGACCACATTAGCTCCCAGGGTGCTTTCTCTAGCTCCTCCATTGGGGGCCCTGTGTTCCATCCAATAGATGACTGTGAGCATCCACTTCTGAATTTGCCAGGCACTGACATAGCCTCACAAGAGACAGCTATATCAGGGTCCTTTCAGCAAAATCTTGCTGGCATATGATTGGTGATTGTGGGGTGAATCCCCTGGTAGAGCAGTCTCTGGATGGTCCTACCATCTTCTCAGCTCTGAACTTGTCTTGGTAACTCCTACCATGGATAATTTGTTACCCATTCTAAGAAGGAACAAAGTATCCACACTTTGGTCTTCCTTCTTCTTGAGTTTCATGTGTTTTGCAAATTGTATATTGGGTATTCTAAGTTTCAGGGCTAATAACCACTTCATATCATGTGTGTTCTTTTGTCATTGGGTTACCTCACTCAGGATGATATCCTCCAGATCCATCAATTTGCCTAAGAATTTCATAAAATCATTATTTTTAACAGCTGAGTAGTACTCCATTTTGTAAATGTAACACATTTTCTGTATCCATTCCACTGTTGAGTGGCATCTGGGTTCTTTCCAGCTTCTGGCTATTATAAATAAGGCTGCTATGAACATAGTGGAGCATGTGTCCTTCTTACCAGTTGGAACATCTTCTGGATATATGCCCAGGAGAGGTATTTTGGGATCCTCTGGTAGTACTATGTCCAATTTTCTGAGGAACCGCCAGACTGATTTCTAGAGTGGTTGTACAAGATTGCAATCCCACCAACAATGGAGGAAGGTTCCTCTTTATCCACATCCTCGCCAGCATCTGCTCTCACCTGAATGTTAGCCATTCTGACTGGTGTGAGGTAGAATCTCAGGGTTGTTTTGATTTGCATTTCCCTGAAGATTAAGGATACAGAACATTTTTTTTTTCAGGTGCTTCTCAGCCATTTGGTATTCCTCAGGTGAGAATTCTTTGTTTAGCTCTGAGCCCCATTTTTTAATGGGGTTATTTGATTTTCTGGAGTACACCTTCTTGAGTTCTTTATATATATTGGATATTAGTCCCATATCTGATTTAGGATTGGTAAAGATTCTTTTCCAACCTGTTGGTGGCCTTTTTGTCTTATTGACAGTGTCTTTTGCCTTACAGAAGCTTTGCAATTTTATGAGGTCCCATTTGTTGATTCTCGATCTTACAGCACAAGCCATTGCTGTTCTATTCAGGAATTTTTCCCCTGTGCCAATATCTTCAAGGTTTTCCCCACTTTCTCATCTATAAGTTTCAGTGTCTCTGGTTTTATGTGAAGTTCTTTGATTCACTTAGACTTGAGCTTTGTACAAAGAGATAAGAATGGGTCAATTCGCATTCTTCGACATGATAACCTCCAGTTATATCAGCACCATTTGTTGAAAATGCTGTCTTTATTCCACTGGATGGTTTTAGCTTCTTTGTCAAAGATCAAGTGATCATAGGGATGTGGGTTCATTTCTGGGCCATCAATTCTATTTCATTGAGCTACCTGTCTGTTCCTGTAACAGTGCCATGAAGTTTTTATAACAATTGCTCTGTAGCACATCTTGAGGTCAGGCATGGTGATTCCACCAGAGGTTCTTTATTGTTGAGACTAGTTTTTGCTATCCTAGGTTTTTTGTTATTGTAGTTGAATGCAAATTGCCCTTTCTAAGTCTGTGAAAAATTGAGTTGGAAATTGGTGGGTATTGCATTGAGTCTGGAGATTGCTTTCAGCAATATAGCCATTTTTATTACATTAATCCCGCCAATCCATGAGCATGGGAGACCGTTCCATCGTATGAGATTTTTGATATCTTCCTTCAGAGAGTTGAAGTTCTTATCATACAGATCTTTTATTTCCTTAGTTAGAGTCACATCAAGGTATTTTATATTATTTGTAACTATTGTGAAGGGTGTTCTTTCACTAACTTTTTTTGTCAGACTGTTTATCCGAAGTGTAGAGAAAGGCCACTGATTTGTTTGAGTTAATTTTCTATCCAGGTACTTCACTGAAGCTGTTTATCAGATTTAGAAGTTCTCTGATGGAATTTTTAGGATCACTTATATATACTATCAAGTCACCTGCAAAAAGTGATATTTTGACTTCTTTCTTTCCAATTTGTATCCCCTTGATCTCCTTTTGTTGTCAAATTGCTCTGGCTAGGATTTCAAGAACTATACTGAATAGATAGGGAGAAAGTGGGCAGGCTTGTCTAGTCTCTGATTTTAGTGGAATTGCTTCCAGTTTCTCAACATTTAGTTTTATGTTAATGACTAGTTGCCTGTATATTGCGATGATAATGTTTAGGTATGGGCCTTGATTTCCTGAACTTTCCAAGATTTTTATCATGAATGAGTGTTAGATTTTGTCAAATATTTTCTCAGCATCAACAAGATGCTCATGTGATTTTTGTCTTTGAGTTTTTTTATGTAGTGGATTACATTGATGGATTTCCATATATTAAACCATCCCTGCATCCTAGGATGAAGTTTACTTGATCATGATGGATGATCATTTTGATGTGTTCTTGGATTTAGTTAGCGAGAAATTTATTCAGTATTTTTGCATTGATATTCATAAGGGAAATTGGTCTGAAGTTTTCTTTGTTGGGTGTTTATGTGGTTTAGGTTTCAGAGTAATTGTGGCTTCATAGAATTAATTGGGTAGAGTACCTTCTGTTTTTATGTTGTGAAATAGTTTGAGAAGTGGAATTAACTGTTCTTTGAAGGTCTGATAGAACTCTGCATTAAACCCATCTGGTCCTGGGCTTTTTTTGATTGGGAGACTATTGATGACTGCCTCTATTCCTTTAGTAGATATGGGGCCGTTTAGATTGTTATTCTGCTCCTAATTTAAATTTTGTGCCTGGTCTAGCAAATTGTCCACTTCATTGAGGATTTCCAGTTTTGTTGAGTATATCCTTTTGTAATAGGATCTGACGATGTTTTAGATTTCCTCAGGTTCTGTTGTTATGTTCCCCCTTTTCTTTCTGATTTTCTTTCTTTCTTTCTTTCTTTCTTTCTTTCTTTCTTTCTTTCTTTCTTTTTTTCTTTCTTTTTTTTTTTTTTTTTTTTTGTGTGTTTTTTTTTGTTTTTTTTTTTTTGTTTTTGGAGACAGGGTTTCTCTGTATAGCCCTGGCAGTCCTAGAACTCACTTTGTAGACCAGGCTGGCCTCGAACTCAGAAATCTGCCTGCCTCTGCCTCCCGAGTGCTGGGATTAAAGGCGTGCACCACCACGCCCGGCTATTTCTGATTTTCTTAATTAGGATACTGTTCCTATGCCCTCTGGTTAGTTTGGCTAAGGGTATATCTATCTTGTTGATTTTCTCAAAAAAACCCAAACAAACAAAAAAACAAAACAAAACAAAACAACAACAACAAAAAAAACAAACAAACAAACAAAAAAAAACAGCTCCTGCTTTGGTTGATTTTTTTTTTTTAAATAAAATTAGATCCAATTTTATTAAGGATTTCAGATTACATATTTCAGACTTCTAAAGAACAGAACCATTTGGGAACTGACAGATGCCATAATAAACACTGACCCCGGAAGCTCCACACTGCACTTTCCCATTATACAAGCGCCAGCTACCTCTTTGCTTTGGCAACAGCTACTTCCTACAGAAGGAAGGGAAGCTGTGCTAGTCTGTAAATTCTCTGAAAATGAGATCCTATCTTTAGGTTACAAACTTCAATGTTCAAGAAAATAGGTTGTGTTTAGATGAACTATGATTACAGAAAATAGCAGAAACCATCTAAGAAAAAGCAACCAAATCATTCTCAAAATAAAGAAAATATAATTGGTTAAGGATTTCCAGTAGTTAAAACTCTCAGGAAGATGTCAGCTCTACAATGTGTTCACACTCTAAGAGCTTGAATACTATAATCTCACAAAAAGAACTATCACCTCAAAACAAATGTTTTTCCTCAATGTAAATTTTATTATAGCAGGAAAGTCTGCCTGCATTAGCTGTGTTTTCCCTTATGTTGTTAGAGGGATGCACAGGGCACGGTGACATCATTTCCCTTATGTTGTTAGAGGGATGCACAAGGCATGATGACATCATTTGAGGGAGGAAAATTGTGGTTAAGAATTTCCAGTAAGATCAAACTTAATAACTGAGATTATGAAAGCATTTTTATGTTTTCGATGATATAAACAAAAGTCAACTCGTTTATAGCAAGGTGAACAAACCCTAGGTTCTCTTGAGAAGTTGATAGTATTTAATGTATTTTGAAAATTAACCTCCATTAATTAAATCTTTTCTTTGTGATAGGGCCTACCTTCTGCTTTCCTGGAAAAGATGAATATACATCATTTGAACCTATTTTGAGTTTTTCTGTTGTTTGTTTGCCTAATTTTGTTTTTATAGCCTAAAATAAAAATATGACACAGTTTCAGCTCTCACGGGATGCTGTTTCAGTTTGTACTGATTGAGGCTATTGCAGAGGGTTAGTTGGAATTCAGGGTTGCCTAGTTTTCTATATTGAACAACACTGGAGGAGCTAATACACATGTGCTTAAAAAAAAAGTGATATGCTCTAGTTTGAGCAGAAAGGTACATTTGTGCTTGTTAGAACTGAAACCTTTGTTTGGACTTTGTTTATTTTGTCCTCAGTGTTGGGGATGAGGAGTCTCAGGAGTCATGCTGTTTACTGGTTGATTCTTTGTATAGTTCTTTTTGTTTCTACTTGGTTGAATTCAGTCCTGAGTTTGATTATTTCCTGTCCTCTACTCCTCTTGGGTGAATTTACTTCCTTTTGTTCTAGAACTTTTAGGTGTGTTGTCAAACTGCTAGTGTGTGTTCTCGCTAGTTTCTTTTTGGCAGCACTCATAGCTATGCATTTTCCACTTAGGACTACTTTCAATGTGTCCCATAAGTTTGGGTATGTTGTGGCTTCATTTTCATTATACTCTAAAAAGTCTTTAATTTCTTTATTTCTTCCTTGACCAAGTTATCACTGAGTAGAATTTTGTTTGGCTTCCATGTCAGTGTTGGCTTTCTATTATTTATGTTGTTATTGAAGATCAGCCTTAGTCTGTGGTGATCTGATAGGACACATGGGATTATTATTTTTGTATCTGTTGAGGCCTGTTTTGTGACCGATTATATGGTCAACTATGGAGAAGGTACCATGAGTTGTTGAGAAGAAGGCATATCCTTTTATTATAGGTTAATATGTTGTGTAGAGATCTGTTAAATCCATTTGGTTCATAACTTCTGTTAGTTTCACTGTGTTTCTGTTTAGTTTGTGTTTCTTGGGTCTGTCCAGTGATAAGAGTGGGGTGTTAAAGTCTCTCAATATTATTGTGTGTGGTGGAATTTGTGCTTTGAGCTTTACTTAAGTTTCTTAAAATGAATGTGAATGCCCTTGCATTTGTAGCATGGATATTCAGAATTGAGAGTTCATCTTGGAAGGCTTTATCTTTGATGAGAATGAAGTATACCTCTTTGTTTTTTTTTTTGATAACTTTGGGTTGGAAGTTGATTTTATTTGATATTAGAATGGATCCTCCAGCTTGTTTCTTCAGACCATTTGCTTGGAAAATTGTTTTCCAGTCTTTTACTCTGAGGTAGTGTCTGTCTTTCTTCCTGGGGTGGGTTTCCTGTATGCAGCAAAATGTTGGGTCCTGTTTAAGTATCCTGTCTGTTAGTCTATATCTTTTTATAGGTGAATTGAGTCCATTGATATTAGATATATTAAGAAAAGTAATTGTTGCTTCTTGTTATTTTTGTTGTTAGAGTTGGGATTCTGTTCTTGCAGCTATCTTCTTTTAGGTTTGTTGAAGAATAACTTTCTTGCTATTTCTACGGCATAATTTCTCTCCTTGTGTTGGAATTTTCCCTTTATTATCCTTTGAAGGGCTGGATTCATGGAAAGATAATGTGTGAATTTGGTTTTGTCAAGGAATACTTTTATTTCTCTATCTAAGGTAATTGAAAATGTTGCTGGGTATAGTAGCCTGGGCTGGCATTTGTGTTCTCTTAGGGTCTTTATAACATCTGTCCAGGATCTTGTGGCGTTCATACTATCTGGTAAGAAGTCTGGTGTAATTCTAATAGGTCTGCCTTTATACTTGACCTTTTTCCCCTACTACTTTTAATATTCTATCTTTATTTAGTGCATTTGTTGTTCTGATTATTATGTGTCAGGAGGAATTTCTTTTCTGTTACAGTCTATTTGGAGTTCTGTAGGCTCCTTGTATGTTCATGGGCATCTCTCTCTTTAGGTTAGGGAAGTCTTCTTCTATAATTTTGTTGAAGATATTTCCTGGCCCTTTAAGTTGACAATCTTCATTTTCATCTATATTAACCTTAGGTTTGGTCTTCTCATTTTGTCCTGGATTTCCTGGGTTTTTGAGTTAGGATCTTTTGCATTTTTCATTTTCTTTAATTGTTGTGTCCATGTTTTCTATGCAATCTTCTGCAACAGAGATTCTCTCATCTCTTGAATTCTGTTGCTGAAATTCGCATCTATGGTTCCTGATTTCTTTCCTAGAATTTCTATCTCCAGAGTTGTCTCCGTTTATGATTTCTTTATTGTTTCTACTTCCATTTTTAGGTAGTGGATGGTTTTGTTCAATTCTTTCACCTGTTTGGTAGTGTTTTCCTCTAGCTCTTTAAGGGATTTTTGTTTTTCCTCTTTAAGGGCTGCTAGCTGTTTGCCTGTGTTCTCCTGTATTTCTTTAAGGTAGCTATTTATCTCCTTCTTAAAGTCCTCCATCATGAGAAGTGACTTTAGAACCATATCTTGCTTTTTCTGGTATGATGATAAATCCAGGACTTACTGTTTTGAGAGAGTTTGGTTCTGATGATGTGAAGGAACTTTGGTTACTGTTGCTTCTGGGTTTTTTTTTTTTTTTTTTTGAGACAGGACTTCTCTGTTTAGTCCTGGCTGTCCTAGAACTCACTCTGTAGACCTTGCCTCCTGCCATCTGTTTATCTCAAGTGCTTGCTTCCCTCAATATATCTGACTGGAGCCTGTCCTTCTCTAATCCCGGTTGTTTCAGAGCTCCTCAGAATCCAGCTTTCACTATGATCCTATGATTAGGGGTTCCTGTGAACCTGAGATTTTGGGAGTGCCAGAGTTCTTGGCAGTCAAGCTTCCTCTGAGACCCTGAGATCCTGGTGTGACCAAGCTCCTGGGATCCTGGGGTCCTGGGGTCTTGAATTCCTAAGATCCTGGGCATGCTACAGTGCATGGAAGTGGTGTCTCCTCTGGGGACTGTGGGGTTATCTTGTGTATTTGAAACCAAGGTATACCAGCACTGATCAGAAGGAACCTGAGCTACTGGTCAGGCATGGCTCCTGTGTCCTTGCTCCTGATGTCTCAGGCCAGTCAGGATTGGTTTAGAACAGATGTTTTGTTCCACCCACCCAGTGATCCTAAGATCCTGGCCATGTTAGGGTGCCTGAGTTGTGGAGGGTCCTCTGGGGACCTTGCCACCCTCCGCCGAGTTCCTGCCAATGGTGGCCAGGATCTGGTGCTGACCAGAAGGGACCTGCGCCCCTGGTCAGGCAGGTATCCTGCGTCCCTGCTGCTGGCAGAGGCCTGTTACAATTGGTTTGGAACTGATGTTGTGTTCAACTCACCAGTGATCCTAAGATCCTGGGTGTGCTAGGGCATCTGCAGTGTGGAGGGTCCTCTAGGTACCTTGGGACAGTCCACCAAGGTCTCGCCCCAAGGCCCCACTCTTAAGTTATGTGAAAGACAGCCAAGAGTTCCCAGACAGCTTTAAGAATGCACTGGTCACTGATAACGAAATGAATCATTTCTTCCCAAGTCAAAGTGGTTCTTTTCCAGATGTATGGTCCCTCTTTGATATCTGGATAAACGTTATCAGTTTTGAAGGATAGCATTCTTTTTTCCCCTCAACCTAATCATGTTATGCCAAGGCTCGAAAGTCCCAGTTTATGCATTTCCCATATATGAACCTGAGCCCCTAGACCAGGGCATTCCTACCCTCTCAAGCAGGGGGAGTTGTGTCCCGAATTCAAACGTGACTGAAAGAGTCTTGTGTGTTTGCATCTATGGTGTCATGATCTCTGGCAGTCTCCTGTGTTCTCACCAACTGGCCATTACAAATTAAAAGAATTACATGGATCCTCAAGCATGATTTAAGACATTAATACAACTTTGTACTTGGCCTTGAGTGTGAAACATAATTGCACATCAAGGTACAATTAACTTGTACAGTAGAAGACTGGTTCTCTTATATGAAATCTTGGAGCTGGAAAACAGTAATATTATAGCATGAGCACATGTGTTGCACGAAGACTTTGATTAATGAAATTCTGATTGAGGAACAAGAAAAAATATGACAATAAAAGTTAATTTCAAAAAAGCAGTTATTTTTGTAAACGAGTCAAAAACCTTGCAAAGACAAAGTATGCAAGATTAGTCCTCTGTCTTATAAGCATTGCAATATCTAAAGCATATTTAATTTCAGTCATTTGTGAAAATAGTGGACTATCTCTGTGCCTCCTCAAAACCTTTTTGAGTTCATCAAATAAATTTCAAGAAGAAAAAAATGTAGATTTATTAAATATTTCAGAGATAAGATAAATCTTTACACAATATCCTTTTAGTTATACATAATTTTAGCTTCAGTTCTCATCATTTTCTGTTTATACCACTCTTCCAACTGACTCATAGAGGACACTGCCATAGAAACAATTTAACATGCTTAGCTACAGAAAAGTGCTATTATTCTTTGTTACATTACCTGAAGTTTTCAGTTAATAAATTCAAAAGCTTGTAGCAACTGTTAATCCTGAGATTCACTAGAGAAAAATTAATTCCACCATTTTTGGCCAAATTTAAAGCAAGCTGTATTATAATCAAGAGATGGACTTTGGGTAGAACCATTCCCTGAAGTTTCTCAGGAGGAATGGATCTGAGCCATATGTTGCATATGTTTTATAAGCACAAACCTATGGGATGATATATTTTCAATGAGACTTTGTTATTTTACAACAACTACGACTCTCAGCAATGCTTGTTTTTGGACAGGTAGGTTTTACAGGGTAATTTTGGGCATTACACAAATAAAAGGAATAAGGTAGCCTCTCTCTGTGTGTTTGTTTCTTTTAACATGTTAGATATGTGTCATGATATATCATAAATTTTACATGTATGTAATATTTTCATGTTTATACATATTATATGTGTATGTGCGGTATATTACATATATCACATAATTTTACAAAATGTATATTTTCCATATATATTTATATTACATAAAAATATATTTAACATAATGTATATGTTATATGAGGCATTATGTATTACTTTCAGCACACTGGGTAGAAGTAATTTATTTACTAGCTAGAATTTGAGGCAAAAGATAGAAATGAATAGAACCTACAATTTGATTATTCACATATTTTATAGTAAATTTAGAAATATTTGGAAACTAGCTTCCTTCAGTCATATACTTGTGGTGTTTTTTTAAAATAATTATTCTTTTGTTTTAAGTAGAAATGATAGTGATGAAGTTATCTATTTTCTTTTTTTTTTTTTTAAGTTAGGTATTTTCCTCGTTTACATTTTCAATGCTATCCCAAAAGTCCCCCATACCCACCCCCCCAATCCCCTACCCACCCACTCCCCCTTTTTGGCCCTGGAGTTCCCCTGTACTGGGGCATATAAAGTTTGCAAGTCCAATGGGCCTCTCTTTCCAGTGATGGCCGACTAGGCCATCTTTTGATACATATGCAGCTAGAGACAAGAGCTCCGGGGTACTGGTTAGTTCATATTGTTGTTCCACCTATAGGGTTGCAGTTCCCTTTAGCTCCTTGGGTAATTTCTCTAGCTCCTCCATTGGGGGCCGTGTGACCCATCCAATAGCTGACTGTGAGCATCCACTTCTGTGTTTGCTAGGCCCCAGCATAGTCTCACAAGAGACAGCTATATCTGGGTCCTTTCAGCAAAATCTTGCTAGTGTATGCAATGGTGTCAGCGTTTGGAAGCTGATTATGGGATGGATCCCTGCATATGGCAATCACTAGATGGTCCATCCTTTCGTCACAGCTCCAAATTTTGTCTCTGTAACTCCTTCTATGGGTGTTTTGTTCCCATTTCTAAGAAAGGGTAAAGTGTCCACACTTTGGTCTTCGTTCTTCTTGAATTTCATGCGTTTAGCAAATTGTATCTTATATCTTAGATCTATTTTCAATAGGAAGTATCATTCTGTTGTCAAAGAGATGGTGGCCAAAGCAGAGGCAGGTAGAGTAACTTACTCATCCATGCCCCCTAGTGCACCACTACAGAACACTTGAAAATATGCACACTGAAGGGAAGTATGTCAGCAAACCTATGGGAAAGCCTGAAAAGTAGTTGCTAAAGGCTTTATTATGTTCAATGATTTATTAGCAATGTTTAACAAAGATATGCATATTCTGTCTTTGCTTCTCTTTTCAGCTTATTGTCACTCCTGAGGTAGAAAAAAAAATGTTATGAAAGCATTATTATAGAAAATTGGCTTTCCCTGGCATGGCTGATTTGTTAACCTCAGATGCTGCTATTCTCAACTCAGATATTAGCAGCAATGTGTAATGGTAGTTAGCTAAACAGCTTTGTGCTCCCATTGGATCACATGTGCACACCTGCCCAAGAGCTATCTGGATTTGTGAATGAAAGACACATACATACACACACACACACACACACACACACACACACACACACAAACACCAGTTATTTTTAATATGCCTTGACTTGCTCAAAGGCTGGGCAGTTCTAATCCTCCACCTGGCTAGCATACATTTCCCTCCAGTACTTCTGTTTTAATGCCTTCTAAATCTATGATTCATCTTTGCTGCCCTTTTACCTTGGGGGCAGCCTCTCCCATAGGGCTGCTTTCCTTTTCCATCTACATTTTGGGTGAATTTTCTTCTGCAGCTCTAAATCTGATCCATCTCCCTCCAAGACATGGTGATTGTCTTTCTACTTCTCTTCCAGTCCCTAGCCTGTGCAAATCTAAAGCCCACCCCCCAGTCTACTTGCCTAGCCATTGGCTGTTGGCTCTTTATTGATTGACCAAAAGCAATTGGGAACAAGGACCTTCAGTGTTTGGACACACAGAATTCCTGATTTAGGGGTCCAGATTAATTCAAAGCATTAGAACCAATCCCCAACATCTATGGGTTGTAAAGAAAGATGTTCTAGAAAAATGGTGATACCATTTTCTGAAAATAACCAATGTGTGCTGATTAATTAATTCATTGATAAACATGACTCTGGCTACATTCTACATCAGAGACAATAAGGTATTCATGAAGAACGAAATAGATAAAAGAGACAGAGCAGATAATTTTCAAAGTATTTGTAAAAATACATTTTCACCCATCTAAGGAAAAAAATAAATCCTGGAATGGGCAGTAGCAGTATGACATATTTTATATGAAAACCTACATTTAAAGTTATTAATAATCACACTGGCCTCCTGGAGCTAGATGATGTAGACCACACATATGGCAAAAGGTGTTATGAAGAAAAACAAATTGGAACACAGGAACTTAAGTTAGAAGGTATCCATGGTGATGGTGGTAGGTGATGGTGTACAATTTTGAAAGTGGTAGAATCAAATCACATTTGGGTTGATTTTGATGAAAGTTTTATGCTAAATTCTTGAGGACAAGAGCAGAAAAGTCCAGTATGTTTCTGTTTGGTTGATTGTGGTTGACTGGTTTTGTTTGGCCTTTTTGGTGGTGTTCTTGTTTATTTCATGCTATCACTTTTACCTCAGAATGGCTGAAAACGCATTATCTAGCTCAGGTTGGCCTCAAACTCAAAGCAATCTTTCTTCTAAAATTTTCAAAGCACTGGTATTAATGACATCAATCACCATTTCTGTCTTGGTGGTACATTTGAGAGCAAGAAATAGTAGTATATGATAGGGTACAATGACAGAGGGAGAGAAGGAGAAGTACATGGTCTGGGCATAAGCATGTTGGTAGGAAGGCCATATAAAGTAGTGGCCTTACAAAGATGAGAACTCTTCTTGTTCTGAATAATGTGTCCCAGTCACTCTTTGGTACCCTCAGATCCACACCATGATTAAACAATCTCTGATCTTTTTGCCATAATGTTATGGATGATTTTCTTTTAAGTTTATCTCTACAGGACTTTTCTCAAGTACTTAAAGCCTGCTTTCACCCAGAAAAAAATCAGTTGTGCCTTCTTGGAACTCTTTGCCTCAGAGTAGCCAGTGACTAATGAATGTGTTATATTGAAAGTTATCCTCAATGTTTCCATCTAATATTTGTTTTATATCATGCATTTTTACTCCAGGATGGCTGAGTACCAAGGACTAGCTTTTGCTTAGAGAAAGGTTCTGAGAGAAGGAGTGCATTTTGTTCAAAACAGTTCTCCAAGCACTTGCTTTTGCTATTGCAAAAATTCTCTGGATAGCTCATCACTTGCAGATCATAAGTCATCTTTTATCTTTATTTTACATATCAGTACAATCATTTACTCCAGGTTCTCTCTTGATGATCCTATGAATCAACATCCTGTGATCCCAAGCCATTGCTTGATTCTTAGGAGACAACAAGCACACTTTTTTAAAATTTGTATTATTTTTTTTAATATTGGAAAAGAATTCAAAGATCTACTTGCCTTGAGCACAGATGATAAGCTAGCTGTGTGGGACTCTGCCTGGAAATAACCATTCCTACCATGCCTGGGCCTAAATTCCTTAAGTCCCAAGCTGTTTTTGAACTCAAGAATCTGTCTGCCTTTGTAAGCATAAACAAAAGCTTAGCTGGGTGGAATTTCCTGGGATTACTACTCCCTAAATCTCTTTGTCTACTTCCTTATTCTTGATCTGACAAGCTGGCTCACAGTGAATGACCCCTGAAACAGGGGAGGGGGGACCCTCACATAAGTCCAGGGATGACATGACTCACGAGAGACCAACCTTGATGCAAACAGCAGGAGGTTTAATTGGGAAAGGCCAGTGCATCGGGGACATCTGGAAAGGACAGTGAGCTGGGGGCGACTTGTATCCCAGGCAGGGGTAGAGGAGTCAACCCTGAGCTCAAGGGGTAAGGAGTTCATAAAGGCAGAAGTCGCAAACACCTGGCATTGGGCTATAACATTTGGCAAGCATAATGGGTTCAAGGAACGGTTAGAGTACTCTGCACGAACATTTCCTGAAACAATGGAGCAAGTTAAATTTCTACTTTGGTGGTTAGTACATCCTGGAACAATGGGGTGAGTTAAACTCTTACTCCCTGCCATTAGTGGGGTCTATTTTGGACACAAGTCTAGCATCTTACATAATTTTTCACTCTCTCTCAGGATCTTTCACAGCTGCTTTTGTTCCTTCAAATTTGTTAAAAACCTCATATAATTCATATTGAATTCTTATATTTTACATAGCTGGGAAACTATATATTTTAAACGCATGTTTTTAAGATTTTTTTTCCCCACAGCCTTAAGGGTTGTTCTGAAGGTCCCAGTATTTACCATTTTGCTGACAGATTTGTCACACCTTTGCCTCCCAGGCCCTGTCTCTCATTAGCATAGAGTCATTAACTTTAATGGTGAGGACATTCCTTGAAGGAGGAATGTAAAATATGTACATTATTATACAAACAAGCCACTGGTAGTCTTATAGCCAACCCAAGTTGATTAGCATTGAAAAAGATGATATAGATTTGAGATGATGGTTTTCAGTTGGCATATAATCTAGACCCAGAACATGAGTAAGGTGTTTTTAAGATAGGATAGATGACAGAGGGTTTAATTAAAAAAAAGATGATGGACAGGGTATTAAATCTATCTTGTACTTTATGGTAATAGTTGTATTCAATTTATATCTGAGATAAAAGGGTCTTTTAATTGAACATAAAGGGGGAAATGTTGTGCATAGCTTTCGGGTTATTTGTAATTTGATGCTAATTCCGTTCTCCTGTGAGGAGTTGCAAACAAGGAATGAGTCAGCACTCACGTGATCTCCTGTAAACCTTCTTCCCATCTTAGTTTGTAAAATAAAGTCTAGAGCCTGCGATTGGATAGATAAAGGGAAGGTTGAGCTGAAAGTTGAGAGAGAGAAGAAGAAGTGAGAGAGAGAGGACAATCGAGGAGGAGGTGGAAGAAAAGCAGAGCATAAGCACGTGGCCTGGAGAAACCACAAGTTATAAGAAGTCTCATAGATGGGGAAGGTGGTAGTGTAGTGGTAGATCTTCCCAATATAGGTGCACAGCTTGTATTCATATTAACTGAGTTGTTTTTTTCATTGCTGGGGCATATTTGGTTGGAAAGTTACTGCAACACAAGCCTTAATGTCCACAGTGCCATTAACATTTATGGAGGCTCATGTCCTGTTGGCCCTGTTCAAGGGAAGAGAACCATGTCATTCCACCCCTACCAAGACTAGGCAGGACAGGCAGCTGAGAACTCGCTATGTAGCCTAGGTTAGCCTCAAATCCAAAGCAATACTCCTTCCTAAATCTTTGATATTAAAGACATCATTTCTGCCTTGTTGGAACTTTTTTGTTGTTGTTGGTAGTGGTGGTGGTTTTTCAAAACAGGGTTTCTCTGTGTAGCCCTGGCTGTCCTGGAACTCACTCTGTAGACCAGGCTGGCCTCGAACTCAGAAATCCACCTGCCTCTGCATTCCCAGTGCTAGGATTAAAGGCATGTGCCATCACTGCCCGGAACATTTTGAGAAGAAATAATAGCACAAGCTGGGATTTCAGAGCTTTCTTGTAGTAGCATGTAGCTAAATCTACAAGATTTTCTCTAAAATTGCAATTTTTCTTAGCTTCTTATATTTTACTCTCCCTTATCCTCAAGCCAATAGTAAGACTTGTTTCTGGAGATCATTTATAAAAATTATAGCTTTTTGAACAAATACTTATTTAGTTTTTTGTTTCCCAAAGAACACAAACTGAGAAAATGTAGCTTAGAATTAAACTGGTTCATCACAGAATGGGGGCCAGGCAGATGAGGATCAGCAAGTAGATTCATGGTTCTACAGAATTAGAGGTCCCAATGTGAGTAACTATATAGTTCATGTGCTGTATGAGCACTATCCCCAACTGTGGGTAAGTATACAGTTAATATATTGTGTAATATTTGGGCTCTGGTATTAGGATTTTAATCCATTGTGAATTAAAATGTAGCTGGAACAGTCATACAGCATTCCATGCTATAGAAATGGATAAGGAATGTTGCTATTAGCAGTATTGTCATGTCTACTGGTAGCTGTTGAACATAGCTGATGAAATGGGAAAATGGAAGATCAGTTTTATCCTAATCCCAACTCAAGGCAAATATATTGCAATGCTAAAGAGGCTCTTAGCTAGAAATGAAAGGTTATTTACACTAAAAGACAGGCAGGTAAGTGGCTATGAAAGGATTAACTTCTCACAGAAAACTGTTTTCTTGTTTTAGGAAACCCCCAAGTATCAAATTGGGTTCTGAACAGAATGAACATATGGATTTGGGCTAGCAGAATTGAATATTTCTCAAAAGACAGTCTAAAGAATCTATCTTCTAAATCTAAAGAATGCTATCTTCAGAATAAGATGTAGCTAACACATTCATGAACTAACACCAACCAAGGTGACTTCAGAAGATCTGTAGATTATCTGTCAGATAACAGTCAGACATACATGGTTAAAAATAATCTCTTCTTCTTCTTCTTCTTCTTCGTCTTCTTCTTCTTCTTCTTCTTCTTCTTCTTCTTCTTCTTCTTCTTCTTCTTCTTCTTCTTCTTCTTTCTCCTTCTCCTTCTCCTTCTCCTTCTCCTTCTCCTTCTCCTTCTCCTTCTCCTTCTCCTTCTCCTTCTCCTTCTTCTTCTTCTTCTTCTTCTTCTTTTAGGTATTTTCCTCATTTACATTTCCAATGCTATCCCAAAAGTCCACCATACCCTGCCCCCCACCCCCTACCCACCCACTCCCACTTTTTGGCCCTGGCATTCCCTTGTACTGGGGCATATAAAGTTTGCAAGTCCAATGGGCCTCTCTTTCCAGTGATGGCCGACTAGGCCATCTTTTGATACATATGCAGCTAAAGTCAAGAGCTACAGGATACTGGTTAGTTCATAATGTTGTTCCACTTATAGGGTTGCAGATCCCTTTAGCTCCTTGGGTATTTTCTCTAGCTCCTCCATTAGGAGTCCTGTGATCCGTCCAATAGCTGACTGTGAGCATCCACTTATGTGTTTGCTAGGCCCCAGCGTAGTCTCACTAGAGAATGCTATATCAGGGTCCTATCAGCACAATCTTGTTAGTGTATGCAATGGTGTCAGGAGGCTGATTATGGGATGGATCCCTGGATATGGCAGTCTCTAGATGGTCCATCCTTTTGTCTCAGCTCCAAATTTTGTCTCTGTAACTCCTTCCATGTGTGTTTTGTTACCAATTCTAAGAAGGGGCAAAAAAAAAAAAAAAAAAAAAAAAAAAAAAAAAAAAAAAAAAAAAAGAAAGAAAGAAAGAAAGAAAGAAAGAAAGAAAAAGTAAAAGCAAAAGTAAAAGAAAAAAGCTGGGCGTGGTGGCGCACGCCTTTAATTCCAGCACTCGGGAGGCAGAGGCAGGTGGATCTGAGTTCTAGCCCAGCCTGGTCTACAGAGTGAGTTCCAGGGTAGCCAGGGCTACACAGAGAAACCCTGTCTCGAAAAACCAAAAAAAAAAAAAAAAAAAAAAAAAAAAAAAAAAAAAAAAAAAGTGTCCACACTTTGGTCTTCGTTCTTCTTGAGTTTCATGTGTTTTGCAAATGGTAACTTATATCCTGGGTATTCTAAGTTTCTGGGCTAATATCCACTTATCAGTGAGTACATATTGTGTGAGTTCTTTTGTGATTGGGTTACCTCACTCAGGATAATGCCCTCCAGGTCCAACCATTTGCCTAGGAATTTCATAAGTTCATTCTTTTTAATAGCTGAGTAGTACTCCATTGTGTAAATGTACCACATTTTTTGTATCCATTCCTCTGTTGAGGGGCATCTGGGCTCTTTCCAGCTTATGGCTATTATAAATAAGGCTGCTATGAATATAGTGGAGCATGTTTCTTTCTTACTAGTTGGAATATCTTCTGGATATATGCCCAGGGGAGGTATTGCGGGATCCTCTGGTAGTACCATGTCCAATTTTCTGAGAAACCACCAGATTGATTTCCAGAGTGGTTGTACAAGCTTGCAATCCCACCAACAGTGGAGGAGTGTCCCTCTTTCTCCACGTCCTCACCAGCATCTGCTGTCACCTGAATTTTTGATCTTAGCCATTCTGACTGGTGTGAGATGGAATTCCAGGGTTGTTTTGATCTGCATTTCCCTGATCATTAAGGATGCTGAACATTTTTTCAGGTGCTTCTCTGCCATTCAGTATTCCTCAGGTGAGAATTCTTTGTTTAGCTCTGAGCCCCATTTTTAATGGGGTTATTTGATTTTCTGGAGTCCACCTTCTTGAGTTCTTTATATATATATTGGATATTAGTCCTCTATCTGATTTAGGATAGGTAAAGATTCTTTCCCAATCTGTTGGTGGCCTTTTTGTCTTATTGACGGTGTCTTTTGCCTTACAGAAGCTTTGCAGTTTCATGAGGTCCCATTTGTCAATTCTTGATCTTACAGCATAAGCCATTGCTGTTCTATTCAGGAATTTCCCTCTTGTGCCAATATCTTCGAGGCTTTTCCCCACCCTCTCTCTAAGTTTCAGTGTCTCTGGTTTTATGTGGAGCTCCTTGATCCACTTAGATTTGACCTTAGTACAAGGAGATAGGAATGGATCAATTCGCATTCTTCTACGTGATAACCACCAGTTGTGCCAGCACCATTTGTTGAAAATGCTGTCTTTTTTCCACTGGATGGTTTTAGCTCCCTTGTCGAAGATCAAGTGACCATAGGTGTGTGGGTTCATTTCTGGGTCTTTAATTCTATTCCATTGGTCTACTTGTCTGTCACTATACCATTACCATGCCATTTTTATCATAATTGCTCTGTAGTAAAGATTTAGGTCAGGCATGGTGATTCCACCAGAGGTTCTTTTATCCTTGAGAAGAGTTTTTGCTATCCTAGGTTTTTTGTTATTTCAGATGAATTTTCAGATAGGCTCTACTTCTTAAAGTGGATCTATTTATTAGTTTCCCTGAGAAGGAGATAATTTTGCAGACATTCTCCCAATAGATTTTTCATTCTCTAGTGAATCATCATACTACACTTATGGACATATAGGCAGAACTAATTGGACTTATAAGGTTGGACTGTTTCACTTATGAACTTAAAGCAGTTGTGGCTGCCTGCAGAAGTCCTGCAGAAGATCAAGCCTCTCAGCATTGTAGCATAGATGAGAGCTCACTATCGCCAACCACTAACTGGGGCATTATGGGCAGTTTCTGATGGAAATGAGTAAGTTTTCTTTAATGATGTGGTTTCTGATATGTCATTACTGCTCTTATGGACAGGCCCACATCCAATTTATGGACACCATAAATTGTAGTGAGTAGATAATTAAATAAAACTCATTTAAAAACTTTAAAAGAAGACTAGAAGTTGAGGAGGTAGAAAGTGGGAATGGATGCCAGATCCATCAAGGGGAGGATTTGGGTGTGAACATGTTCAAAATATAATGTATAAATTACCAAAGAATTAATACAAATAAAAATTAAAGACATGATGTAGAGAGGGGAACATGTTGGGAAAAATTTGTGGGAAATTGGAATAAGAATGTGGAGAGTACATATGATCATATTTCATTCTCTACATATATGATTTTTTTCAAGAAAAAACAATTGAAAATCTCTCCGTGGTAAAATTTTTTATTAGGATGAATTATAGTACTTCCTGTATTTATGTGATTGTTCACATACCTCTAAAATAAAGGCTTTTTTAATACATGAAATTATATTGATCCAAAACAAAAATTACATTGGGAGTATATTCTTTTTTTTTTTTTTTTTTTTCCATTTTTTATTAGGTATTTAGCTCATTTACATTTCCAATGCTATACCAAAAGTCCCCCTTACCCACCCACCCCCACTCCCCTACCCACCCACTCCCCCCCTTTGGCCCTGGCGTTCCCCTGTACCGGGGCACACAAAGTCTGCGTGTCCAATGGGCCTCTCTTTCCAGTGATGGCCGACTAGGCCATCTTTTGATACATATGCAGCTAGAGTCAAGAGCTCAGGGGTACTGGTTAGTTCATAATGTTGTTCCACCTATAGGGTTGAAGATCCCTTTAGCTCCTTGGGTACTTTCTCTAGCTCCTCCATTGGGAGCCCTGTGATCCATCCATTAGCTGACTGTGAGCATCCACTTCTGTGTTTGCTAGGCCCCGGCATAGTCTCACAAGAGACAGCTACATCTGGGTCCTTTCGATAAAATCTTGCTAGTATATGCAATGGTGTCAGCGTTTGGATGCTGATTATGGGGTGGATCCCTGGATATGGCAGTCTCTACATGGTCCATCCTTTCATCTCAGCTCCAAACTTTGTTTCTGTAACTCCTTCCATGGGTGTTTTGTTCCCACTTCTAAGGAGGGGCTTAGTGTCCACACTTCAGTCTTCATTTTTCTTGAGTTTCATGTGTTTAGGAAATTGTATCTTATATCGTGGGTATCCTAGGTTTTGGGCTAGTATCCACTTATCAGTGAGTACATATTGTGTGAGTTCCTTTGTGATTGTGTTACCTCACTCAGGATGATGCTCTCCAGGTCCATATTCTTAAGAAATGAAAAGATATAGTCTTGACTTGCAGTAGTTACCATTGCTTGTATTTGTTTTGCAGCTAACATTTCATTTTTCAGATTAGCTTTTTTCTTCATTTCCATGATTTTATATTACTTTTCTGTTCTATTAAAAATGTATCCACTACTTACATGAAACTGTGATCAGTTTAAGTATTTCTTATTAATTTCTGAAGTGGAAAAAAATAATTGATACTAACAGCACATATCACAAGAAGGATGTTAGGAGGGAGACAATATAGTGTATGTGTTTGATAGAATCAGAATATATTCTATAGATTAGTAGGTGCAGTTCTTCTTAAGTCATCTGGCCCAGCTTCTGGTCATAAGCCAACTGTATAAATAACTTAGCCAGACATATGAAGAACCCTTCTTCTTTTCCATAATAACCTTACAGAAGGCTGTTTTAATAGTTTTCACATATTTTAGAGCACATTTAAAAACTCATTAATCTGTTATTGCTATGCATATCTGAACATGTTAAGGCCTTTTCCAGTCAAAATTATATAACAGTATAAATAGTCCAAGTTACTATAGATACGTGAATGCCTGAAAATCTTGAGTAATAAACTTTTTCTCCAACTTGACTTTGCAAGCTGCTTTTTATGGTCTCAGAACTAAATAACAATAGAACTTTATGCTCATGTTCACACTCTTGGGAGTATGCTGTAATCAGGTGTGCTATTTTCCCTTAGCAATAATTCTTTCTTTACCTCATGCTAAGATTTGTAACACACAGTCTTTCAGTTTCCACAGTCTTTTAATCTTCATTAAACATTCTTTGTTTTCTCTATGTCCCCAAGTGAGCAAAGTAATTTTGTTGCTTGCAAGAATGCAAAGGGTAATTTTATAATGTATAAATACATAACTTAGCAGCTGGCACATTTCTTATGTATCATGGAATAGCATATGCAATTTTCTTGAAAGAATGCATTTATATAAGAATCGGCTCAGCCCAAGAGAAAGAGGCACAATTGAATATTTGAATAAAATAGTGTTTCTCAACACATAACTGTACATAGAGAAGACTTTTTGTTGTAAATGCTGTCATAGTAATATCTAAGTGTACAGTGGTTAATTGCTATGCTGCTGCTGAAGCCGATGTCACTGGTCACATTGTCTCCTAGGAATTTGTCTTTTGGATACAATCTCAGTAAGAAGAAAAAAACAATGACAGTGGACATTCAGCAAATAATTGTACATTCAGTCACATTGATTCAAATATTTTTCACTTCCAGGAATGGCACACTGAAGAGATGAAAGAAACACTGACTTGCTCTGTACCTGCCAGTGCAGAATGTGACAGGACAAGAATGGATGGAACCACTGCCAGTTGATTACTCCCCTCCAAGTCATAATTAAAAATAAAACAGTACAAGTTTGCTTTTGCAGAACATAGCAGAGTTTTGTTTTTTTTTTTTTTTTGAGAAATTCAGTAAACACACATCAGCAAGCATTGTTCACAAATTATGTCTATAGCCCAGATTTTACAGTGCTGTGCTTGCTGTCTTCATACAACTCTAATGTACAGATAAGCAAACTGTGGTGAAATGAACTTTGTTGTCTAGACTATGGTTGACATTGTCTTTCATCTTCTGGTGAAGCTTCTTGTCATAGTGATCTTCTTAGCTAGGTTCTTCATGTGTCCCATCACCTTTTAATGTCTCTGCTTTGTCCCTTGCCTGGGACACCAATGCTGGTTGTATAAGAACTCAAAAGAAATTCTTTTTTGTCTCTTTAACACAGTGGGACTCTGAGATTTTTGTGATACTTAGAAGACTACGTTGAGAAAAAAACCTGAAAAATCACACCCATAATCTTTGTATAATACAGAAAGTCTGTTTTCTTGAGTTTATTATCATTTTTTTCTTTTAGTGTTTCTTCTACCACACTGGAGCTTTTACTAGTGGAAAGCTCTATCCTCTCTAAATACTGACACGTTAGAATCTAGAACAAACATGATGAGTTTCATAATTCAGTGACTCCATTGACTAGTCACCCACCTACCACCATACAGAGATAGATTTCAAACCAAAGTTAGCACAGACAAACCCATCATGCTAACGTAGACTGACATTTAGATGATTTGTTGCTGTGGAAACCTGAACCTGATTTCAGAAATAAAGTGCTGCATTCTCTATTTTAATTCTCAATTTAATTTGGGCTGGAAGCACAGATGGTAGCAAAAGATGGCAAAAAATGAGTCTGGAAGAGCAGGGTTGATTTTATCTGTTCATTTCCCAGTAAGATCATTCAAGAGACCATGTGGCATCTCTTCCTAGTGTGAATTAAACCCCAGACACTACATAAACCCATGAACTACTGCCAGAAGATCCCCAAACAGAAACCAAAATAGTCCAAACAAACTAAGTATTAAAACAACTATTAAATATATTTAAGTAGATAGCAGCTGAAACAAAACAGTCTTAGAAAACCCAATGTTTCCTGATTCTTATTTTAAAATCAATGTTAATCTGGGTTTAGTTGAGGACATGACAATTAATATTGGTATAGCTGAATCTCCATCACCTGTACTATGAACAAAGGTAACTTAAAACAATTCAACATCTGAAATGAACCTTGATGTTGCCTCTCATTGTCTGTAGGAAAAAGGAGAAGGGAGACAATTCCTAGCACTAGGGGGAATGAAGTCTGTAAAATAAATCAAGGAGTCAAGAATTCTGTGTCTCTTAGTAACCTGAAACACATTTGTCATTGACTTCTTCCCACCAAAGGAGCTTTGGCTTAGTTTTAAGTGGTCAAGGAGGGAGAGCAATTTTGTCAAGTAGCTCTCTAGTAGTGCTAATAAGAAAAGCATGGAACACAACATCTGTCTGATATTTCAGAAGGTTTTGGAAAATAGCTATGACAATAGAATTTTATCAAATGTAAATTCTGTTGAGTCTTCTTGAGAGTGGTTCCAGTGACTTAATATAGCATGAAAACTTAAATTTTTACACACCACATCCTTAGGTTTATAAACACATTTTAATGTAATTATGGAACACTATATTTTGTTTATATCATATTTTTATATTTTTCCATAAAATTGATTTAAAAAGTGGAGAAAAGCTGACTTAATTACAAAGACCATTGTATAGGAAGTTGATCATGTACATGGGATTTGAAACTAGCTTCTCCTTTTCCTATTTTTAAGATTGGATCTCTCTATGTAAGTCTGCATTCTCTAAACTTAATATGAACATCAGGCTGGCCTTGAACCTGCCTCCATTCCTGAGTGTTGGGATTAAAGTCATGTGCCACCAGATCTGTGAGGAAAGTAATTTTTTTACCAAGGTAGCAAAAAGACATGAAGAGGTTGTATTTTTATATTTTGAAATATTAGTGTCATGAAACTTTCCAGAATTATGTATTATGATCTTCTTATATATCTGTAAGTATGTAGCCTAGTACTCAAAACAGATATTTAGGCAACTAATATCAGCAGGTGAAGAAGTCAATACTCCAAGTATGGTGCCAGGTGATGTTTTGTTTACCTCTTACCTTTCTGTCTTCTGTAGTTCTCTTTCTCTTATAGCTGAGGAAAGTCTCCCACCCAGTAACACTGCCAGTCTACTGCACACAGAAATGCGCTCTAGTTCCTAGCGAGCCCTGGTGGTCAGGGTGGGAAAATACACAAAGCTTTGGAAATGAGGATTTGGAAATAGGAGAGATTGAGCTTTCAGCATTAATAAGAAAATGGAGCCACCATTCAGTAAACTAAATTAGATTATGATAATCACAAAACCTTTCTCATAACTTCCTCCCTGGAGAGTCTGTCTGTCTATCTGTGTCTGTCGGTCTCTGTTTGTCTCTCTCTTTCTCTCTCTTTTGCTCTGTGTGTGTGTGTTTGTGTGTGTGTGTATGTTTATGTATATATAGAGATATATAGTTAGATATATTGATAGAGATATGTGTGATATCACAGAAGATATTCACCAGTCATCAGGTCTTCCTCACTGAAGAACAAAGTTTTAAAGAAAGAAAATACAGACAACAAAAGCACCTCTTGCTTTTGTTTACTTAATGTCAGACATAAGTAATCCTGATTCTGGAGAGTTCAAGACTAATCTGGATTATATATCAATATATAGTTGAGAATCGGAGACTCCCTTGTGTGCTATTTTCTTGCTGTGGTTTAGATGCAGGTGATTCCCATTTGTGTAGACCCATCTTTATTAACTTACACAGTAAACTTGGAAGAACCCTTGCTTTCGCTGAGAAGATATCTTTTGTTTAAATGATCATATTAATGCTTGCACACAGAACTAAGCCATTTGATTGTATTACACTCAAGTCATTTTAGGGAATTATCCCTTGTCTACCCTCTCACTCTCTAGAATTAGTAAGCAGAATATCTGCTCAGAATATTAGACCAATGTTCCTTGAAATGTCATCCAACTATTTCTGATAAAGATATGCAAAGACATTGAGATTTAAAACGGTCTTCAAAAGGATTGAAGAGTCCATACTTTAATAGCTAAAAAAACAAAAACAAAAACAAACAAACAAACAAAAAATAAATAAATAAATTACATGAACCAGAATTCTATAGTAGATATCTTATTTATACCAAGAAACTCTGATCCAAAAGAGACATTGGCACAGAAGAAAGGAAGAAAGCAAGAAAGGAAGAAAGAAGGAAAACAAGCACAGGAAACTAAAAAGATCTCAACTATATGAATAATTTAAACTTTATCTAACCTCTAACAATGATATAAGAATTTCTATACCTCTTCCCTCTAACCCTTATCCCAGTGTGTTAGTTACAGATAAACATTTACTAAACTGGATCAGATTTTAAAGACACAGGAGAATTGTAGTTGAAGTTCCTAACAAAATAAATCTCATTCTAGTTTACTATCCTTAAAATAACTTTCCCTTGAATGTGGCATCTGAAAATATGATTACTTTCGCAAAAACCACACTACTTTAAACTGTAAAAGAACACCTTTTCTTTCTGAACTAACTGCCAAAGCATTTGAAAATGTTCTCAATTTAAAAGCACAGTCTGTTTTTCTTCTAAGAAAATATTTGAAACACAGACAAAACCATCCATTTAAATGGTCCAATCTTACTTGTCTAAGGAACACTGCACTGATCATATTCTAGATAGATAGAAATGGAGGAACTTGAGTTAGCCAAAGAGGTCTTGGAGGAATAGTAACTTGAATTTGACTCTACATCATCTTAAACTCCTGGTTCCCAGCAAGTTAGTTAATTTTTCTAAGTCTTGATTTTATACATTGTAAAGTGGAGAAAATACCCCTATTTCAAAGTGTTTACCAATGCATCACATAAGAATGTGTATAACTTTTGGTTGTAACCTTTAATCTTAATATGTGACAGTCTCACAAAAACCTCCCTGAATCTACTATAGCTCTTACAATCTTTATTCCCCCTCTTACATGATGTGCCCTGGGGCTTAGGTGTGTGAGTGTTTTCTAGATGGACCCACTGAACTCAACACCAGCTCACCAATAGACATACCAAAGTAAATGGGAAAAGCCCACAGGCCTCAACCTTCCAGAGAATTACAGGCCAGTATCGCTGTTGACATTCCATGGAAAAGCAAATGAAGTAGTCATCCAGGACCAAATGGTCAGCTTGAAAACATAAACTGTAGTAACATTATATAGATTGAGAAAGCTTATTTAAGAATACACACACACACATACACATACACACACACACACACACACACACACACACACACACACACACTAGCAAGTGACAAAAGAAAAATGTGTATAGTGAACAGAATTGTGCCTCGGATTCTAAGGAAAACAACTGTCATTCTCACAGTGCTCTACACAGACAAAATCATATTAGCACTATACCACCTAACTCCAAATCCTAAAGAAATTATTTTTATTGATATTTTTATTTAAATGATTTTTATTTCTCTTTTTATATTAGCACAGTACTTTTATTGATCATTTGGAAAACTCATATAACATGCTCTTATCCCTATTTACGCTCAATCCACACTTGTGATCTCCCCCTCCCCTAAAAATTGAAGAAAAACAAGATAAAATATCTCACATCAAATGGATGTTGTCCATACAGTAACTGGAACACAATAAAAGAATCCCAGTGTCCAGCCCTTGAAGAAAATCTTTCCTTATCCTGACCCCACCAGAACCATCTGTACTGAATTTTCAAGAGTTCCTTGGATGACTTCCTCTCTAAACTAGTTCAGTTTTTTTTGCAGGGGGGGGGGGTCGTAAAGTCCACATTTCCTTTTCTGTGTAAGGGCTTTACCAGCACTCTCCAGTACTTGCTTTTTTATTTACTCAATAAAGTCCTAGCCAAAGCAATTAGACAACAAAGGGAGATCAAAGGGATACAAATTGTAAAGGAAGAAGTCAAAATATCACTATTTTCCAGATGATATGATAGTGTACTTAAGTGACATCCCAAATTACACCAGAGAACTCCTATACCTGATAAACAACTTCAGCAAAGTGGCTGGATATAAAATTAACTTAAACAAATAAATAGACTTCCTATACTCAAAGGATAAATGGACTTATTATGACTTCTAAATAAGTATCCGAAGTGTGAATAGATGAAGGGTCCACTATTAAATCAATATGTTAAACAATAGTGTGTTAGTGTGTGAGTGTGTGTGTGTATGTGTGTGTGTTTATCTGTAGTGGCTATCTTGTGACCTTGTGCCAGATTGAAGGATCCCCAGGAGCCATATTCCTGCCTTTCCACAACCTTACCAATATAAATGACTTTCAATTTTTCCATCATTTGAATATTTGAGTATAATTAATGGAAATAAATCTACATACTTATCATCTATATAATGCTCAGAAATATCACTTAAAAATCCTTCTATTGTCTGTATTGATGTTTAGATCTAAACCTTTGAAGTGATGGCATCAGCACAAATTCATAGCATCTAATCTCAGACACCCTGAATCATACACTCTCTAGTGCCACTTGTCATTTCACAGAGCTTTGGATGTATCTTACAAAAGTCCAATCTAAGAAACATTCATTTGTGTTTATTTCTTTAAGAGTTAATGACTATCACACACACACACACACACACACACACACACACACACACACACAAAGGTGTGTGTGGAACCTGTAACCCTACTCTCATACTTGGTTTATGCTAAATACCATGAAAATATACACCTACTCAGAGAGTTATCTAAGAGATCACAGTCATATACAGTACTCTCCTGTATTATACACAAAATCCGTTTTCTGTAAAATATTTATTCCAGGAATTCTGATTAGGTAATTTATTCCAATATTATTGTTAAGTTAATGCCTAGTATTTTCACATAAATCCTAGTCTTATGTTTGAGTTAAAGTTCAGACTGTAAGAGATGTCTCCTTACACTTTTGATGATTAACTGTTTATAATATATCACACATAAGAAGAATGCCAAGAGTTCAAGACTTGTCCTGGATATGCATTGAATCTATAGGCATTACTAATCACACAATGTCTATGAATAAACAAGCAAATAAGTACATATATCAAATAATTAAGTAATTAACTAAAGAAGAGAATGGTAAACTTCCCTGCTTGAAGATCTTTACTTCTCACTGTATTGAGAATAAGGCTGGGCCTGTTTTCACAGTACTCACCTGTTCATGGTCTTTCTATTGCATAGATGAAACACAATGACATACTCTAATTTTAAGTTCCATGCTTTCTTCACTAACTAGCAAAATTGTCTTTGCATTTGTATTTTTCATACTATGAGCATACTGCACCTTACCTCTGTAACTGCTCTGCTGTGTGTGCTTTAGAGCTGCTCATGTTTCTCCACTGTCATCTAAATGACAGTTTTATATGTGTTTCAAGTCTCCAAATATTTTGGGTCCTATGTGATCAAATGAACTCTCCTTATTTTTCTATATATACCTTCTTTTATATCATATCAAGAAAAAAACTTTCTATTTGGGGATTAAATAAAATTCTATTATTTCTTCTATATTTTCTGTCATTAATGTTTATATAAATATACTTTATTCTCAAAATTTTTAGTTGTAAATTATGATAAATAGAAACTTAATTTTTTCAGAAGTCAAATTATTTTCATGTTTCATTTATTCTGTAAAGGAGTTCTAACACTGATATATAAGTTCCCAAACAGATTTTCACAAAGTTGAGTATCTATCCCACTTGTAAAGATGAAAAGAAATTGTACAATAGATTTTTATTTTGCAGTCTGTTTTGCAAAACTCAGCCATAAGTAACAATGTTTCCTAGTGTTTCTCTTACAGCATTGGCATGATTCAGGGTTTTTCATACTTTTCTTACATAGTTATCAAAAACAACTTTTAAAATATAAGTTGTCTATTCAACTCTTGCTGACATTTGTTTTTTTATTGAGTTTGATGTACATGTATTAATTCATTTCACTGAGCAGAAATCATATCTTATCTCCCTAGGAAACATGCATTTATGTTTTAGTCTCTTCTTTCAATAACTAGTATTTGATACTGAAATTAGATTTAATTTTGGCCCATCTAAGCTTTTCTAGCAGTTTCATTTAATCATATATTTTCTTGTTTAATGTGCTTCTGGGTTTTGATACTAATACCTTACTTCTTTATTTGGCTTTGATATTCCGAGGCAAGCTGATATTCTTTTATTCTGTGAAAAAAGCTTTTTTCCTGTGCTTTAAATCAGTATGATGACACTGTCACAGACTAAGTTAAGGTCATCCTCATCTATGTGTATGTTTGAGCACTCTAAATGGCACTGAGATAAGCTTTTCTTTAAAAGTATGTTTTGGGTATATAGCATTTTCAAGTATCATCTTCTAATTTTTAAACATGAATGGAATTAAATAGTATAAATCTTTCTCTGTTGAGATTTCTGTACTTTTCTGTCAAAGCTCCTGTAAAGACCAGGAGGGATTCTTAAGCTTGGAGAGTGACCTTGACCTGGGAGGTGGGAATGTTAGTGTACTTAAGAAAAGTTTTGTGGCAAAGAACAGTTTTAGTGGGAGAGGTATCGATGAGCCAAACTTGGGGCAAGGGTTGGTTAAGTTTATAAATTGAACTGGTTGCTAGAATTTCTGTACAGTGTGCCTGCAGAATAGCCCATGGGATTATATTTATCACATTGTTATTTAAATGTACAACTTTCCAAACATCTCAAAGTCACAGAATGGATATCAAGTCCTTTCTAATATGAATCCTAGCAAACAATGCTTCTATAAATACTAAGCTTTTACAATATTCTACTATATCATTACCTTGTTTGTTTTTCTATCGTTAATCATATTTTTTGTTTGTTTGTTATTGTTTATTTTAAAATATTAGCCTGGAACCAGAAATAAAATTGTATTAGAATAAAGAGAGTATATATTTACAATTTCAATGCTTGTTAGAGGCCATGTGAAAATGCTGCACTATCCTAACTTCAGGAATAGAATAGACAGAGATTGGTGCACACAAGTGTACTAATATGTGCTGTGTAAGTTTAGATATAGGTCATCACTGAAATTTTGCTGATGTTAAATTATGATTTCAATTGACACTTTCAAGATAAGCTATGCTATTGAAGATGCCTTTACATATTATATGCTCATTATTATTGGTTTTTCAAAAACTCTTCAAAATTAAATTTTGTAAAAATTAGAATTTAGATGTCAAATTTCATATTTTTAAAAATATGCTTCTGGTTTCCTTCTGTGCCCAGAACTGGTCCTGTGCCACATCTCTCAATACCCAAATATCACAGGGAGAGAGCTGGGCTCCCAGAAGTGCTGACATACCTGTGAGCACAGGAAAGACCATCACTTCTGCTCTGAGGGCCTTACCCTGAGACCTCAGGACACAGGAACTGCTAGGCAGGATCCTTCTGGTTCCCATCTATACTAGGAGCTGATCATGTGCCACAGAGCTAGATACACAAATACTGCCAGGAGAGAGCTGGTCTCCCAGAAATGCTGACACACAGGGTTGAAAACTACACCGTAGAAAAAGCAAGAAATTAATTTTCTTTCAACAAACCCAAAAGAAGATACCTACACAAACATAATTCCAACTCTAACAACAAAAATAAGAAAAAGCAACATCACTATTCCTTAATATCTCTTAACATAAGTAGACTCAGTTCCCCAATAAAAAGATATAGACTAACGGACTGGTTACAGGTATAGGACTGAGCATTTTGTTGCATTCAGGAAACACACCTCAGTGATAAAAACAGACACTAACTACTTCAGAGTAAAAGGTTGGAAAAAACATTTCCAAGGAAATGGTCCCACTAAAAAAGCTGGACTAGCCATTCTAATATCAAATAAAATCTACTTTCAACCAAAAGTTATCAAAAAAGATAAGGAGAGACACTTCATAATCATGAAAGGAAAAATCTACCATGAAAAACTCTCAATTCTGAACATCTGTGTTTCAAATGCAAGGGCACCCACATTCATAAAAGAAACTTTACTAAGGTTCAAAGCACACATTGCACCTCACACAATAATAGTGGGAGGCGTCAACACACCATTCTTAATAACAGACTGATCATGGAAAGAAAAATTTAACAGAGACATAGTGAAAATAACAAAAGTTATGTACCAAATGGATGTAACAGATATCTACAGAGCATTTTGTCCTGAAACAAAAGACTATAACTTCTTCTCAGCCCCTTATGGTACCTTCTCCAACATTCACTATGTAATTGTTCACAAAACAGGTCTCAAAAGATACAAAATGATTGAAATAATCTAATGTATCCTATTAGATCAGCACAAATTGAAACTGGTTTTCAATAGCAACAAAAACAACAGAAAGCACACATACACGTGAAAGCTGAAAAATACTTCACTCAGTGATAATGTGGTCATGGAAGAAATAAAAAAAATTAAAGAATTTAGAAATTAATGAAAATGAAAGCACAACATACCCAAATATATGGAGCACAATGAAAGCAATGCTAAGAAGAAAACTCATAGCTCCCAGTGTGCCCCCCCACCAAAAAAAAAAAAAAAAAAAAAAAGAAAGAAAAGAAACTGGAAAGAATATACACTAGTAGCACATCTGAAAGCTCTAGAACAAAAATAAGCAAATAAAGAAAGAGGAGTTCATGGCAGGAAATAATCAAATCCAGGGCTGGAATCAACCAAGTAGAAACAAAAAGAACTATACAAAGAATCAATGAAAGAGCTAGTTTTTTGTTGTTGTTTTGTTTTGTTTTGTTTTTGTTTTTGTTTTTGTTATTTTGAGAACATCAACCAGATAGATAAACACTTAGCCAGACTAACCAGAGGGCACAGAGGCAGTATCCAAACTAATAAAATTAGAAATGAAAAGGGAGACATAACAACAGAAACAGAGGAAATTCAAAAAATTATGAGAGCCATCTCCAATAGTCTGTACTCACCAAATCTGGAAAATCTGAATGAAATGCACATTTTTTAGATAGATAGCAAATACCAAAATTGAATCATGATCAGCTAACCCATCTACATAATCCCATAATCCCCCCCAAATAGAAGCAGTCATTAAAAGTTTCCCAAACAACAACAACAAAAACTTAGGACCAGATTTGTTTAGTTCAGAATTCTATCAGATCTTCAATGAAGACATACTACCAATACTCTTCAAATTATTCCACAAAATGTAAACAGAAGCAACACAAAGACCCAAAAAGGAAAGAGTACTTCAAATCAATTTCACTTATGAACATTGATGCATAAATACACAATAAAATTCTAGCAAATCAAATTCAAGAGTACATCAAAATGATCATTAAGCAGGATCAAGTCAGATTCAACCCAGAGATGCAGGGATGGTTCAATATATGGAAATCCATCAATGTAATCCACTACATAAACAAACTCAAAGAAAAAAAAACCCACATTATCACTTCATTAGAGGCTAAAAAACTTTTGACAAAATCCAACACCTGTTCATGATAAAAATCTTGGGAACATCAGGAATTCAAGGCCCATATCTAAACATAGTAAAAGCAATATACAGCAAACCAGAAGCCAACATCAAACTAAATGAAGAGAAACCTGAAGCAATCCACTTAACTAGACAAGACTGCCCACACTCTCCCTATCTTTTCAATATATTATTAGAAGTTCAAGCTAGAGCAATTAAACAACAAAAGGAGCTCAAAGTGATACAAATTATAAAGAAGTAAAAATATCACTATTTGCAGATGGTATGATAGTATACTTAGTGACCCCAAAAATTCCATCAGAGAACTCATAAACTTGATAAACAACTTCAGCATACTGGCTCGATATGAAATTAACTCAAACAAATCAGTAGCATTCCTATACTCAAAGGATAAGCAGGCTGAGAAAGAAATTAGGTAAATAACACCCTCACAATAGTCACAAACATTATTAAATACTTTGGTGTGACTCTAACCTAGCAAAAGAAATATCTGTATGAGAAGAACTTCAAGTCACTGAAGAAAGAAATCGAAGATCTCACAAGATAAAAAGCTTTCTCATGCCCATGCATTGGTGCAGGGTTAATGGGCTTCAGTGTCTGCTCTGACACAGGAGTTTTGACTGTGTTTACCCCATGCTGTTAGCTGGCAGGTGTAGGGCTAAGGGAAATCTTCTGGACACTGCTCTGGGAATGGGAGAGCACAGTCTGAGGCCTCAGCTGGCTTGGGGGTCCCTGGGCCTGTGGAGAAACTAAGGCTGTCTAATAATCAGGGTCTTGGGTACCCAGATGCCACTGGATTCTGTGAAAGAGCTGGGATAGGAGTGGGGCCTGTGAGCTGGCTCTAACCTGGGGTGTGGAGGGAAAAGAAGGGAAGTTGAGGCTGGATCCCACAGGGATAGAATCCTTGGCTTGTTTGTGGGCAGCTGGCTTGGCTTGGTGGTTGTGGCTGGGGACATAGAGAGACATTCTCTTGGAGATTAGACAAAGACTCTTTAGACAAAAGTTGTCTCCATTACTTCCCAGGGAAGATCTCGATGAAAAAAGGCAGTCCATGGTTTTAAGACATTTATTTTTATGCCAGAAAGTGGATGAGTAAAACCCCACTTCTCAGAGTGGGCATAAAGTTTAACTTTTGCAGAGTGTCTGGGAAGGAGAATTTATTTGCTAAGCCTCTTTTAGGCTTTTGGGTACCTCATTAAAATGGAGATCTGTCTTAAGCCTATGTGACCTGTGGTCACATTCTCTACATGAGGAGGGACTGGTGTCTTGCCCTTATGTGACTGCTGGCCACAGATCTATGGTGGGCTGCAGACTCCTGTCAGGAGTCCAGTGTCTGGGAACCAGGCAAATGCCTGCTGTCCCTTTAGGGTCACCGGGGTTTCTAGCCTTAGTTCAACCAGGATCCAGACTGCCATTCATGCTCCTACAGATTGGTAGGATTAATATAGTACAAATGGACATCTTGCTGAAAGCAATCTACAGATTTAATGCAATCCTCATCAAAATTCCAACTCAATTCTTCATAGAGTTAGAAAGAGCAATTCTCAAATTCATTTGGAATAACCAAAAACCCAGGATAGTGAAAACTATTCTGAACAATTAAAAAATGTTTGGACATGAAACTGAAGAAGAAAGAAGACCAAAGTGTGGACACTTTGCCCCTTCTTAGAATTGGAAACAATCACCCATGGAAGGAGTTACAGAGACAAAGTTTGGAGCTGAGACAAAAGGATGGACCATCTAGAGACTGCCATATCCAGGGATCCATCCCATAATTAGCCTCCAAACGATGACACCATTGCATACACTAGCAAGCGTTTGCTGAAAGGACCGTGATATAGCTGTCTCTTGTGAGACTAGGCCAGGGCCTAGCAAACACATAAGTGGATGCTCACAGTCAGCTATTGGATGGATCACAGGGCCCCCAATGGAGGAGCTAGAGAAAGCAACCAAGGAGCTAAAGAGATCTGCAACCCTGTAGGTGCAACAAAATTATGAACTAACCAGTAACCCAGAGCTCTTGACTCTAGCTGCATATGTATCAAAAGATGGCCTAGTAAGCCATCACTGGAAAGAGAGGCCCATTAGACATGCAAACTTTATATGCCCCAGTACAGGGGAACGCCAGGGCCAAAAAGTGGGAATGGGTGGGTAGGGGAGTGGGGGGGGGTGTTTGGGGGACTTTTGGGGATAGCATTGGAAATGTAATTGAGGAAAATACATAATAAATAAATATATATATATATATATATATAAATAAAAAATAAAAAATGTTTGGGGGAATCACCATACCTTACCTCAAGCTGTACTACAGAGCAATTGTGATAAAAACAACTACAATAAAAACAAAACTATGTGCTATTAGTACAGTGCCAGGCTGACTCTTGCTGTTTCCACAGACTTGTGCCAATTGGAAATAATCTCTCTGTTTCTTCTGGATCTAGTGACTGTTAGTGATGCATGTTTGGTGTTTGCCAATTGAACTAATCCCTGTTTGAAATTGCCCCAAAGTTCTACTTCTAAACAGGTCTACACCCTATTTTCTATTAACCTTTTTTCTCCACTACCTTCAGTTCATGGGCTAGGAGGGTGGTTAAAGTATTTAAGAACCCTTATTAAAATATAAGCCTACAGTGCTATTTTGATGTAGATTAAATAATTTCTGTGTATAAAGTTTTATAATGAACCACCAATTATATGTTGTTTATTGATCTGCTCTTATGATATCTTCTTTGACCCTCTACAAATTTTAGACTTAGCTTTTGTCCTATCAAAGAGATAAAACTGCTACAATTTTTAATTGGAATCAAATTAAATATACGGAAAAACTTTTAAAAAGCTGACATCTATATAATATAATTCTATTATTTCAGAGTTCTCTAAAACATTACTAGAAATAAAACTCCCTTTAAAGTTTTGAAATATCTATTTCTTTATATAACTTTGATGTAATTAAAATAAGATAAATTCTTGTTTACTGTTTCCAAGTTAAATATTATTTGTAGTATTTACTTACATATTAGTCTAAATGTTTCTACAAATGCCCCAAGTGATATTAAAACATTATTAGAAAAGAACAGTGAAAGAATCTAATAAATGTAGATGTAAATATCTTGAATAAATCCAACAAAATGATGCAAAACACTTCACTTTATCTTCATCTGGAAACTTGGGCCTCCTATACTGTCTATAGCTCTGTTTTCAAGAATGTTAAAAACAAAGGAGATAGAAGTTGGTCCATCTCTTAAACCTATATCTGGGAAACATTTCCACATTGTTCCATTGGACATGGACTCCTAACCCTTTATAGGACCCCAAAAGTTGAAGGAATTCAATCTTTTTTGGGAAGGTGGTGAGAGTTGCAGTGTTGTCTCCTTGTCAAAGCCATAGAAACTTTCTGATACTTGAACAAAAGGCCTCCAAGACCAAGGCAATTAAAAAAAATAAGATGCAAATATGTAAATGTCAGTACATGTTAATAATGAATGTGAAAGACCACAATAGCCTCCTTCTTAGAAATTGTTCCTTCCATTTCATGTGTTATCATTCCTTTAAAAAAAAAAGGAAGAAGAAAAAAGAAAAAGACAAACCCATCTTTTCTCCCAGAACTGAAACATACCTCAACATTATAATCCTGATAACAAAAAATATTAAAAGTTAATTACTTTTTTGTAGCCTAGCCAAAGAAGTTACTATGACTTATCATCTGCAATTTCCCTTAAATAGTACTTTAAAACTTTCATAACAGAACTATTTTAAATTAAGATAACATTGACAATAAAATAAAATGATTAACAGTAGGAAGACAATTCTCAATACACAGATCCCTTAACATTTTATTGGCAGGAAAACCCTGGTCTTCTGGAGGAGCACAGCAGTAAGATTGCCAGGCAAGAGTTTCATTGGAATTGCTGCCCTATGCCTGCACCATTAACATAGATACAGAAACTCGAAAATGGGGAGATGATAGTGACCAGTTAGCAAAGGTAAAAGATTCCAAGTCCTGCTGAAGAGAGACACAAGGTACCATTTTCACAAAATCCAAATGAAGACTAAATGAATAGAAAATTACAAAATGATCTACATTTCAAAAACCTTTTGAAAAATAAGGAAAAGATCAGCCTTTGTTGTCTCAAATGCTCCCTGAGAGTGAATGGATACATATGGCCAGAAGGCTTTTGATAGATTCCAAAAATTGGATATGATTTTCCTCAGATTTTTGGAATATGCTGCCTTTACACAGCTCAGAGTGTAGGCCCAAGTTTAAATCCATTTCCTTTAGGATAAAAGAAAATACATACAGGGCCCCCAATGGAGGAGCTAGAGAAAGTACCCAAGGAGCTGAAGGGGTCTGCAACCCTATAGGTAGAACAACAATGTGAACTAACCAGTACCCCCAGAGCTTGTGTCTCTGGCTGCATAAGTAGCAGAAGATGGCTTAGTTGGACTAGAGAGGCCCCTTGGTCTTGCAAACTATATATTCCCCAGTACAGGGAACACCAGGGCCAAGAAGTGGGAATGGGTGGGTAGGGGAGCAGGGCATGGGGATGGTATAGGGGACTTTTGGGATAGCATTTGAAATGTAATTGAAGAAAATATCTAATAAAAATTTGAAAAAAAAAAAAAGAAAAAGAAAATACACTTTTCCGTAATCCTATTTGGTCATCAATGACAAATATGTGGAGAAAATGACAAAGCTTTTGAATTGACATATATATTTAACATGGTATGAAGGACATGCAACATATTCCACTGTAGAGGTGCTTTATGGTTTAGCAATTTGAATGATAATGACCCATTTAGGCTCATATATTTCAATGTTTGGTCTCAGGTTGGTAGTGTTTAGAAAATATGAAGCAATGTGGCTTTGTTGGAAGAAGTGTATCACTGTGTGTAGGTTTGAAGAGGGAACTTTGATATTTTAAAAAGCTCCTGACTAGTCTAGTCTTTCTCAGCTTTTTCTTTGTAGACAAGTGTATAAGCAGTCAGTTATTGCTCCTGCAGCATGCTTGCCTACCTGCGCAGATTTCCTGCCATGATGACCATTGAATAACTAACCCTTTAAAACTATGAACAAACCCCCAATTAAGTGCTTTCTATTATAGGCTGCATTAATTATGGTGTCTTTTCACAATAATAGAACAATAACTAAGATAGGTGTTGTATCAAAACAAGGCCAGACACTACTTACTTCTTATGTGCAGGCAAGTATTACCAGTAAATGGCAAGCTGCTCAGGACTGAAAGTATTGGTATAATAGGGCTGGAACAAAATTTCTGGTTTCTTCATATCTATTATCACATATTTTATTATCTGTTTGTAAAGGTCCTTAAACTCAGTCCTTCTTAATCCTGGACTTTGCTATCTCAGGCTTATTTGCTTTGTTTTTGTCTTTAGTGTCTTTTATCGAGGACAATATTTAAGAAAAAACTCAGAGAGTAATAATGTATATATTTAGGAATATGCCACCATAACTTTATTCAGCCTTTTCTATTGAGTCATGATCTTTGAAGAGAGCTTGAAAATAAAATCTGCTTTAGCACCATGCCCTTTCTCTTCCTTATATTTTGGCCATAATCCTAACAGATACTTACAATGCACCATTACCGCTGTAAGGGTCTGTGATTTGCCAAAGAATAGTCCCCCAAACTCGAATAGTATGCAACAACAAAGGTCATTTTATTCTGCATAAGGTTTGCATGCAGAGATCTACCATTTACCAAGATGGGGAGGCTTAGATGAGGTTACAAGCCCAATTTTAGGCAGATTAGGGAAATTCCTGGGAAATGTAGGTAAACTGTATCTTGGTTGATTGGCTTGATGTCTAGGAATATGGAAGTCTTTGAGATTGGCTAGGGCTTTGGGAAGATTCCAGAACCATTGAAGTGGGGAGGTGAGTTTGGGGGTACAGAAACTGTAGCTTGGGGAAGTCTGGAAACTGTTGCTGAATCACTGCTTTTGCCTCAGGCCAGCTCCTGATGGAGGAGGGGGTATGACGGGCAGCTTTTGATTGACTGCCTGAGGTCTGTGGCTTTTCTAATAACTGATTTTCCTGGATTCGTCCAATTCTGGGAAACAGAAGTTGAAGCCTAGTCTCCTGAAGTGTGAGTTTGAACCTGTTATAGAGTAAGCCTGTCTCAGTCCTCTCAGCACTTTGAACCTTTGATATGTTGGCTAAGGACTATAATGGATGCATTATCTAAAGTATCCTATGTTTTCCATTTATAAATTTAATGACCATGTGATTATGTAGCTATTTAGTTATCTAGTCATGTAGTTATTTATTTAGTCCCCAACTACTTCAAGATCTAAGAACTGTTGTTTTATCTTTCTTTGTTGTAGTGTTGTGTCTAAGAATACTTGACATATTAAATGCTTTACTCTGATTATGTCTCTTTTAAATATTGGTACCTTCTACTTTGTGTAGAGATCTGTAATGTTCCCTGTAATCTTAAATTTGTTCCAGCTTGTACAGCTTTTTCAGCATTTATATAAAATTTTCCAATAAACTTTTCTACCTAATACAAAGTAGTCCACTCTAAACACGGCACAGTCATCTCATTCTTTACATTCTTCCATAACTCACTTCGCTCCTTAGATAGCTTGTTTGTAAATCACCATCTAAAAGCTGTAACTTATGGATATTTGAAACTTAAGAAAAGTTTTAATTTTGGCTCATAGTTTATTCTATCTGAATTGTATTTGGTGAGTCAGTCATTCATGGCAGAGACCAACAGTGAATCTGTCTACAACCTGCCCAGGGCTCAAAACATGAAGAGAATGGCAGATACTGAGGCCACTCAGTGCCTTTGCAGGTCATGGCGACTGTAATCCAAGATCTTTGACTAGACCTTGTCTCCTAATGTTCAACCAAATTCAAATAATGCAGTATTCAAACAAAGCTGTTAATAGATGCCATATAGATGTCATTTCATAACCAAATATAAACACAGAGAATTTCTTATCTGCTTAGCTATAGTAACCAGTACAAAAGCATATATATATGGTAAATGCATTTATATGCTCTGGAATTAAGATTTCCCAAGTGTAATGAATTATATGTATTGGCAGATGTTATAGGTTAAATATAAATTCAGCGATAATGTAATTTTAATTTGAAAAGCCATGTTGCTATATACAACAAATTTTACATTTTTCTGACCATTATATTTGGAAATATATTTGCTATGTTTTAAAATCATTCATGTGATTAGTAATTGAAGTAGCCAATCACATATGATGGTTATTTTGACTTAAGCCTTCAATCACTGAAACACAAATTCTTATTTCTATACTGCATTCTCAAGTTCCACAACAGATACAAACACATGGCTATTACAAAACAAATCTTGATTGCTGTCAGTTTGCTTCCTTCTTTAACATTAAACTGGTCTAGAACATGCTTTATTCTCCCTTCTAAATACTATTGCACATTTGTATATCTATATATTATTTATTATTTCTAGTGTGGTATGTGTTCTGTGTGAGAAATTATTACATTTAGCTATTAGTTAATAAGGCAAAATTGCTGTTTTTTTCTCTTTTGTCACTACCTGTAATTTGAAAACTAGAATTTAATTCAATCATATCATTTGTACCCAGAGGAAATTATCCATTGGCAACATTCTACTGTGTTTTTCTGGTTGGAACTAGTTAATCTTTATAAAAATGTGAAAAATAGAGTTTACTAATTAGCCTTTACAATAGCAAAACAATTCATGAATACAGGATAGATTTTTCTCATCAGTCGCTACCACCAATGGCATAAAATTAGAAAACTTTTCACAGGATGAATTGTAGAGCTCTTTGGGTTTGTTTTAACTATTATTTTCTAAGTATGACTGCAGGATCCTCAAAAATCCTTGTTTACAATGTTCATACCATGCTGATTTTATTAAAAAACAGACAGTTTTCTTCCAATCTAAGGTATTATGTCAGGTACTACCACTGCTCGCAGGCCCCATGCCTTTACTGGAGGGTTGTTTGTTTGTTTGTTTGCTTGTTTGTTTAGATTTTTTATTAGATGTTATCTTCATTTACATTTCAAATGTTATCCCCTTTCCTCGTTTTGTCTCCAAAAACCCCCTATACCTGTCTCCCTCTCCCTGCTCCCCAACCCAATGATACACAATTTTACCTTGCTGTTAGGTCCCATGTCCATGTTTATGTTCCTGTGGCTTTCCTTCGGCTACCATTTTCCCTTTGTTATCTATCAAAATCAAGTCATAAAACTGAGCTGAAACATGTTATAGTCTCATTACTGATAGGCACAATGTTTTGACCCCAAAGTCTCTCAATATAGCAGAGTTGAGGACTAATGGGAACACATTTGCAGCTGTGCATCAGTTCATGGTAACATTCCATGAAGAACTAATCAGTGCAAACTGATCATTATGTCTATATTCAGCTTTTAGTCATCACTCCTGTTTATACCTCTTGAAACAAAAATGGATCTCTTTGCCTGGAAACCTATTCAGGAAGAGAATTATTTATAGGAAATAAATTGTTTTTTTTTTTTCTGTAATAAATCCAGCTGACTCCCCAATGCATCCCTAAAGTGCTTTTTAACTTTTTCTTCTCAACTGACTTCAAAAAACAAGAAAATGTGTCAAACCTTGTTTCTTAGGATGTCATTCATGAGAAATGCACAGATTCATAGCTCAGAGGCAGAAAGCTGTCTTCACAGAATTTGATTTCATGAAAGTAGCCAGATAAAAAGGTATCATGTACACAAAAAATAGAGTATACTGGATTTTTAAGAATTTAGCTTATGACTGTTTAACATAAATTTAACCGCTGATCTTTTAGGCCACATCAACAAAACATATAATAACTAAACTATCAACTTCAAACTTCTAGAAATTTTTACTTCTTTTATTTTTGAGATTTTATTATAATTGCATCATTTCACCCTTCTCTGTCGTCCTTCTAAACTCCCTGTGTTCTCATTCAAATCCATCATCTCATTTTCCTTAATTTTATAACATATATATGCATATATATATACATATATATGTATATATATATATATATATATATATATCCATATATACTTTTAAATAAAGCCTGCCCAATCTGTATAGTGCTAGTTGTGCACATGTTTTCTGTAATGACTATTTCACATTGGATAACCAGGCAGTGTGCTCCTCCCTGAAGACTATCTCTCTCCCTATTTGCCAGTTGTCTCTAGTTCTTTGTGTAGGGTTAAGACCTCTTGGGCTTTCCAACTCAGACAGGCTGATGATTCAGCAAATTGAAATGAAAATTAACTTCTGAAACAATGATCTCTGCTACCTTCTTGTTGCTTGAACAGTTATTCTTTCTCTCACCCCCTCTCTCCCATTCTCTTCTATTCTGAGATTCTTTTCATTGTATCAGAATTTTTGCTATTCTGCAACTGCAACTTCAAAACTGTACTTCCAATTAATTATTTTAATTGGCATATTTTACAACATATGACCATCACACTGTGTCCAGAAAAATGGAAATTACAGACTGCCTACATCTTCCTTTGGGGGTGTTGTTTAAAATAGTTATTATTCAATGCATGTGGAATAAATATTGGAAGAAAAGTAAAAATGTGTGCTATAAAAATATTGTTTAAACAGCAAATAAATTAACAAATACTCTTAGAATGAAATAATTATCTGACTCTTAAAAAACTTATTTTATAACAAATCTCTCAAAAATATCCTATGATAGGAAATATCTATGAATTAATAAACAAATATCTAATAATAAATATTAAACGAGCCAGAAAAGAAAATCCTTCAAAATCCTTAACTTTAAAATATAGAAAAATGACAGAAATTTTTTCTGTTTAAAACAACTCTCTTCACTAACTTACACCTGATTGCCTCAGCAAAGAAAAATTCAATGATATTTATAGATATACAACCTTTTTCCTTAGATGTAGTTTAAGTTTCCACTCTTTAAATGTGAAAATTCCCATGGCCTGCAAAATGGCACAGCAAGTAAAGGTACTTGGGTTTAAACCTTAGGCACCAAGTTCCACTCTTGGAACCCCATATATTGGAAGGAGAGAACAGGTGTGCACAAGGAGGTTTTTTGACCTCCTTGTGTGTTCTATTATGTGTGTGTGTGTGCACATATTTAGATTCATGTTGCTATTCAAGCTGTAGTGGGGAGTATTTTTAGTATTTTAGAATGACTATGTGGTTAAGGTGATGTTTCTGTCTTCTAGAAGGCACCAGGCTGTATCTCATACCCCTACAGCAAGTTGAGTACTATCACCAACTACAGTCACTGTGTAGCAATAAACCCATGGTGAAAAGAGAATGCCAATTGACTACAAAATTATCATTCCTTAGCTCCCATTTGGTTTGGGTAGGAAAAGGACACAAATTATACTATATTACAGGGATTCTTGTTGCAGCATATGTGAGAAGTAAAATATAGAGAATGAAATAAGAAATCATAGTGGGATTTGTGATTAGGATTAGTGTGCTATGTAGGAAGTAGCATTGGGATATGCACATAAAAGGAGGAATGATGGAAGCAGAGAAAAAAGTGAAGAGGAGTTTGCTTAAGAGATGTGGGACTTTAGACTAAAGATAAACTAAAATGACCAGGTAAATATACACTCTTAAGTTACTTCAAATGATGTAGTTTCTTCTATCCAGAGTTTGAGACACTAAGACCATAAACTGCAGCAACCTGCATCATTGGGAGAGGTAAAAGATGATAGGATATGCTCATGGGTGGAGGTGAACAACTGAGAAGGCCTGCTAACTTACCATGTGTATTGCATGAATAAGGAAGACCTATCTACAGAGGGAAGTATGACCTGGGTTGGGTAACTGTGGGGTTGGGTAACTGTGAACTCTACTCTTCACTGATTTCTTATTGTAGTTGAGTGACCTTAAATGGGCCATGGTCTCTCAGTGCCCTCTCAAACCTCACCCAAAATAGTACCTAAAGAATGTTTTCTGCCTGTATCAGCAGGACTATGGCACCTGCTTCTTATATTGACTGTACTCTGTATTATCCATGTCAGTCCTTGGGGTATGTAACCAAAATTTCAATAATAACAGGGAAGGAAATTTAATATCCTTAAAGGAAGAGAAGTGCTTGGGTATGTAGAAAATGTAGGTATTAAATAGATAAAGAATAGAGGAACAAGACGTGAAGGTATTTGTTTTCTCAGCCATAGTATCCTTTATCATTTATATGTTTCACACAAAGACTTGCACTAGCTGAAACTTAACATTAAATTTCTCATGCATGTGCGAGACTTGACAATCACCAAGCTGGTTAACTATCACAGAATTATAATTTTCATACATATTAGTGTTTATATATTAAAAACAAGCTCAGGGATTAATTCAGGAAACAATTACATATGTACCTCTATTCAAGAAAATATATCATTACCAACAGAGTTTTCTGCTCCAAGCATTCTTCTTTCTAGATGTGTCATACTCATTCTCCATATAAAAATCTAAAACAGAATTAGGTTAAATTATAAAATGGATAGAAAGAAAATATTTCAGACAGTATTTAACTGTATTATGTCATATAGTTGGTTTCCTATGACTATATATCATCAGTATAATATCATACTTTCACATATACCCCCAAAGAGATCAGAAAGTAGAAATGAGTTCTGGGTACTTAATTTGTTAACCATTGGTAAAAATATATTCTGCTGAATTACTATGAAATTATCTGGTAGCACTTACAGTTACCAAGCAATGTACCACTATTTTGTGTGTTGCAGCTCAGATGGAAAGAAAACCTGGCAGTCAGGAACGAAGGAATACTTCAAAATCAAACTTGTTAACAAACTTCACAGGAGATTTAGTGGAAGGAAAAAACCCAAGAGGGCTGGCTAGAAGCAGCAGAGAACTGAACAGAACATAGAGATTATATAGGGTTTCATGTGGGGAGGAAGGAATGGAACTTTCTGGGGTGGCCTGGGATTGGAAGAATTATATGGCCACATACTGAATCAAGCTCAGGGATTGTTGGGATTTTTAGTTTCAGTATGATGGGGCCAGTACTTACTAATTTCTCTTTTTTTATTTTCACAAAGTCTCTGAGACAGACATTTTTTTTAAACATTGTAAAGATGAGGAAACTTTCAGTCAACTAATATGTCTTAGATAGGGTTTCATTGCTATGGAGAGATACTATGAACAAGACAACTATTATAAAGACAAACATTCAATTGGGGCTGCTTTACAGTTTCTGAGTTCATTCCACTATCATCATGGACAGAAACATGGCAGCAGGCAGGCAGAAATGGTGTTGGAGAAGGAGCTGAGAGTTCTAGATTTTTATCCAAAGGCAGCCATAAGGAGACTGACTCTTCTGCACTGGGGGCTGAGCATGACACTAGGAGCCCTCAGAGCCTGCCTACACAGTGACACATTTCCTCCAACAAGGCCACACTTATTCTACCAAGGCCATACCTTCTAAAAGTATCACTTCCCGTGGGCCAGGAATATTCAAATCACCACCAATGGAGCTTTCAAGTTTTTACACAAAGAGAATTATAAAGCAGATTAGAAGACATTCCAAATCAAATATTTAAGTCATGTGATTTTCTTGCATTCTTTTCTGAGTATCTGATTGATTTTAATGTTCCATATACATCTTAAACATTACTAGGCCTCTCCTCTCCTCTCCATTACTTTCTGACAATAACAAATTTAACATACTTATTACAGTATACATTCTATCAGTTATCATCTTGTTATATGTTTGTAATATTTCTATTAGTATTTGCAACTTATAAGTATTAATTTTAAGTAATTTAAATATGATGTAGGTATGTATAATTTTCTTCTACCTGGTAAATGAGATGCAGAAATACCCTAAACTTGTCCAGTCTAACTTGTTAATTCTCAAAAGCACAATTTAGCCTGTGGCTCTGGTCTTCATTTCTCTGCAAACTTTCTTTAGCTTTTGCCATTCAGTGAAAAAATGGAGATTAAAAATAAGTATCCTAGACAGCAGCATCTTTGTCTATAACAATGAGAAAAATAAAGGTGTCTTTGTAGAGTCATTTTGAATGATGTATCTTGTTCTCATCACCAATATTAACATTTATAGATTACTGAGTCTTTTAATGCTCATGAGAAAAGTTCTCATGCAGTAGATGGTGAACAATATAGATCTAAAACTAGTAAAAATATAGAGAATCAGAGACCACAGAATACTCAGCTCCAAATGATTAGCTGTAGCACACTCCCCTCTTCCAAGGCTTGGAGATAATTGAAGGTGGGTCAGAAAGAAGTTAAGAGCCATGGGGTGATAGGTGAGTATAAGGAAACCATTATTTCAGGCAGAGTTAGATAGTTGCGCATACAAACATAAGACATTTGCAATCTCAACTCAGTCAAATCCCAGTATGGAGTAGATAGTTAGGCATTAAATCTGACCATTAGCTGAGGGGCTACTCACATCTCATGGATAACAAGAGAGAAAACTTATGTTTTCTTTGAAAATGTGACCCAAGGTGAGCTGAACAGGATCCAGTTGAAAGCTACACATCCAGTACCATATAGGCAAAAAAACAGGACTTGATGTGATTTGGGAAAAAACAAAACAAAACAAACAAAAACAACTTTAATCACCAAGTTGGATGGGCATTGATGGAGGGGGAATCTCGAAAGATTACAGAGAACAGGTTAATATGATAAAAAAAATACAGTGTACAGAAACCTCAGAAAATAAAATTAAAAGCAAAAAAGTAAAAGATATCAGAACAAAACAGAAACAAAAAAGAATTGTGTCACTAGTTAAAGAAAAGCAGATAGCATATCATCAAGTTGCAGTATACACATGACTGGATTCTCAAAAATTCATATGTGATCTACACTTGTATTATGCTATGATATATATAATCATATCTCAACTATGGACATGTGTGTAATATGTAATAATCTGAATATGTACTAACTAGAAGGCATTTGCGCATTTATCCTTAAAAACCATTATTTCTTTGTGACAAGGTTAGTATGGGATATTTATTAAATAAAGTCTATTTTAGAGAGACATACATATTTTTGTTGCTTGAGTAAAGAAATTCACTCCAGGTAGCCAGGTATTTGTTTGGGTAGAGTTTGGTAGAAAATGTTTCTGTTCTGATAGAATAGCTTTTTGTGGGGTGAGGGCTATATGGGGTCTTCTTAAGCCATTATCTCTGCTTGGGCTTATATGTGAAAACTTCTACTGAACATTGAGTTAAAAAGTCTTTAATTAAGCCACTCATGGTCACACTTTCTATGCACTGAAATAATATTGCATAATTACTCTACGCCTTTAATGAGATGATATATTCATCCCTGCTCTGCAGGGGGTGGGACATTCAGTTCATCTAGTCCTCACTTAGCAGTGTTTTAGAAGAGACAGAGTTGCCAGGCAGTGGTGGTGCACGCCTTTAATCCTAGCACTTGGGAGGCAGAGGCAGGTGGATTTCTGAGTTCGAGGCCAGCCTGATCTACAGAGTGAGTTCCAGGACAGCCAGGGCTACACAGAGAAACCCTGTCTCGAAAAGCAAAAAACAAAAAACAAACAAACAAAAATACAGGATTATATTTTGCTAAAATAGATACTTTCACAAGTATACCATGTGTGTTGTTTTTCTTTCATCACATAATTAACAGGAATTAATTAAAATTGAAATTACACTGAGCATTTTCCTTAAAACCCATTATTTCCATTAAATTTTGCATTTATCTTTACTATTTGCATTTAAGCTTTATATTTGTAGTAGTTTGAGTTATCTGAGGTATCAGAAACTTCTAGCTACTATTCAGATGGATAAATTGAAGAAAATTTGGGCATGGAAATGGTTCTGCCCAATAACTTTTAGAAAATATAAAAATTGTAATCATAGCTGCTGTCAGGAGAAGAATAGGATCAAACTATTATAGTAAACAGTACAGCACCATTAGGCATCTACTCATCTTCTCCTCTCTGAGCATTTCTCCTTGATTGTAATAAGCAGTGAAAATGAGGTCCATTTTAGGAGGCTTTAGGAGGCTTTCCTCTGTCAGACTCCTGAGTCATAAAGGCAAGTTTATCTTCACCAACCCATCTTTCCTGTACTTTGAGCCCTGTGAGGCTCACCCCTTTCTCAATAGCTGCTACTACCATAACATCCATGGACCAAAATCATAACTCACAAACAAAAAAAGCCAGGGCAATATGATATCTCCAAAGCACACCTACCCCACTAAAGCAAACCCTGGATTTCTTAACTCAACTGTAACACAAGAAAATGAATTTAAATCCAATCTTGTAAAGATGATAAGGCACTTTACAGAGGAAATTCATAAATCCCTTAAATAAATACAGTAAAGTACAATCAAATGGATGAAGGCTTTTAAAGAGGAAACAAATAAATACCATAAAGACATATAGGAAAATGCAATTAAACAGATGAAGGAAATAAATAAAACTGTGCAAGATCTGAAGGTAAAAATAGAAGTAATATAACAACCACAAGCTGAGGAAATGCCAAAAGTGAAAAGAACAGGAACAACAGAGGCCACTATCACCAACAGAATACAAGAGATAGAAGAGGGAAGCCCAGGTGTAGAAGATTCAATCAGAGAAATTGATATATTAGTCAAAGAAATATTAAAACCAAAAAATTTCTGACTCAAAACATCTAGGAATTCTGGGATACTGTGGAAAGACCTAACCTAAGTATAATAGGAATAGAAAAAGGTGAAGAGTCCCAGATTCAAGGCCCATATATTACTCTCAGAATCACAGAAGAAAATGTTCCCAACCTAAAGAAAGAGATGCCTGTACACATTCAAGAAGCTTATAAAAACAACAATTAGACTGGACTAGAAAAGTAAAGCCTTCTTGAACATAATAATCAAAACTCAAAATCTACAGAACCAACAATGAATATTAAAAGCAACAAGGAAAGAAGGTCAGGTAACATGCAAAGGCAGACCTATCAGAAGTACACCAGTCTTCACAATAGAGACTATAAAATATAGTCTCTATTGCTTGAACAAATATCCTGCAACCTCTAAAAAATACCACAGGTGCCAACTTAGGCTACTTTGCCCTCAAAATTCTCAATCACCATAGATAGAGAAAACAAGGTATTTCAAGATAAATAAAATTTTAAACAATGTCTATTGACAAACCAAGCCCTACAGAAACAAGGACAGCACACACACACACACACACACACACACACACACACACACACACACACACACACTAACACCACCAACATCAAAATTAAATGAAGTAACAATCATCTTTGGTCGTTAATATCTCTCAACATCAATAGTCTCAATTTCCCTCTAAAAAGTTACAGGCTAACAGAATGGATGAGAAAACAAGATCCATCATTCTGCTGCATACAAGAAATACACCTCAGACATAAAGATAGACATTTCTTCAGAGTAAAGAGCTAGAAAGAAAATTTTCCAAGACAACAGACCCAAGAAGCAAATTGGAACACCTGTTCTAATTGCTAATAAAATAGACTCTCAATCAAAATTAATTAATAGAAACAGGGAAAGACACTTTTTACTCATCAAAAGAAAAATATACCAAGATGGTATCTCAATTCTGAACATTTAATCCTCAAGCACAAGAGCAACAACATTTGTTAAGGAAATATTGCTAAAACTTAAATCATACATCAAACCCCACACATTAATAGTGGGAGACTAAACACCTCACTCTCACCAATGGACAGGGAATCCAGACAAAAAAATTAACAGAGAAATAATGAAACTAAGAGACCTTATGAATCAAATACACCCAACAGACATCTATATAATATTTCACCCAAACCCAAAAGGAAGTACTGTAGTACCAAGGAAGTGTTCATCAACCTCGAAAATACAGTCAGGAGCCAATCTGATGCAACACACTAGGGTGTTTCGTCACAGGCTCTAGTTTGGGCATAACTCACCTCCGACCAACAGTATGGTTCTCACGGTGAAAAGTGTCCAACATTTATTGGAACAAAGTTTTATAGAAAGTGGCAAGTGAGGAGTGAGTGTTTCTAGCCTGGAAATCAACTAATTTGTGTGCTACTGTGGCCTTTAGCATAATTGGTTGGTTCTGGGAGCCAAACCATAAACTTCACTTCTGCTTCCCTCCTAATTGGTGTTGTTAGACAGGTGATAGGCATATAACCTAGAGGTGCAGATTTGTTAGGGATAAACCTGGAAACTGGTGCTAAATACTGGAGTTGTTGGAGGAGAATAACCTGTCTTCATAGTAGCCTGGAAAATGGAGCTCTGCTCAGGTTTTTCTTGAGGGGTAAATTGAAAACTGAAGCTAGGTCCTGGCCTATTAGTTCACTTCAGTTTAAACTTAAGTAAAATTTTCTAAGATGGAGTCTGAATGTAAAGAATTTGTTCTCTAAGTGTCTTGTTCTCAGCACTTCAAGGAACTTTTTCCAAAATCGTCCATATAGTCAGTCACAAAGCAAGACTTTGCAGATACAAGAAAAGTGAAATAATGCCTTGTATCTTACCAGACTACCATGCATAAAAGCTGGAATTAACCACCAACAGAAACACTGGAAAGCCTACACACTCACAGAAATTGAACAACTCTGTACTGAATGATCTATGGGCCAGGGAAGAAATAAAGAAAGAAACTAAAGACTTTCTACTATTCAGAGAAAATAATAAGACAATATAAAGTAATTTATGGGTCACAATGAAAGCAGTGCTAAGTGAAACAGTAGGTACTCTACCCAATTCATTCTACAAAGCCACAATTACTCTGATACCTAAATCACACAAAGACCCAACAAAGAAAGAGAACTTCAGATCAATATCCCTTATGGATATTGACACAAAATTACTCAATAAAATTCTCACAAAACAAATCCAAAAATACATCAAAACGACCATCCATTGTGATCAAGTAGGCTTCTTCCCGAGGATGCAGGGATGGTTTAATATATGAAAATCCATCAATGTAAGCCACTATATAAACAAACTCAAAGACAAAAACCACATGATCATCTTGTTAGATGCTGAGAAAGCATTTGACAAAATCTAACACCCAGTCATGATAAAAGTCTTAGAAGTTCAGGAATTCAAGGCCCATACCTACACATAATAAAAACAATATACAGCAAACCAGTAGCCAACATCAAACTAAATGGAGAGAAACTCAAAGCAATCCCACTAAAATCAGGGACTAGACAAGGCTGCCCACTTTCTCCCTACTTATTCAATATAGTACTTCAATTTCTAGCCAGAGCAATTAGACAAGAAAAGGAGTTAAAGGAGATACAAATTGGAAAAAAAGAAGTCAAAATATCACTATTTGCAGGTGATATGGTAGTATATAGAAATGACCCTAAACTTCCACCAAAGAAGTCTTAAACCTGATAAACGATGTCATTGAAGTGGCCTTTCTCTACACAAAGGATAAACAAGCTGAGAAAGAAATTTTGGAAAGAACACCCTTCAAAAGAGTCACAAATATTATAAAATATCTTAGTGTGACTGTAACTAAGAAAGTGAAAGGTCTGTATAATAAGAAATTCAAGTCTCTGAAGAAAAAAATCGAAGAAGATCTCAGAAGATGGAAAGATCTCCCATGCTCATGGATTGGCAGGATTACTATAGAAAAAAATGGCTATCTTGCCGAAAGCAATCTATAGGTTCAATGCAATCCCCATAAAAATTCCAAATCAATTCTTCACAGAATTAGAAAGGGCAATTTGCAAATTCATCTGGAATAACAAAAAAACCTACAATAGCAAAACATTTCTAAATAATAAAAACAACTCTGGGGGAATCATCATCCCTGACCTCAAGATGTACTACAGGGCAACTGTAATAAAAACTGCATGGGACTAGTACAGCGACAGACAGGTAGATCAATGGAATACAATTGAAGACCCAGAAATGAACCCACACACCTATGGTCCCTTGATTTTTGACAAAGGAGCTGAAGGGTCTACATCCCTATAGGTGAAATTACAATATTAACTAACCAGTACCCCCAGAGCTCATGTCTCTAGCTGCATATGTAGCAGAGGATGGCCTAGTAGGCCATCAGTGGGAGGAGAGGCCCTTGGTCTTGCAAATATTATAGGCCCTAGTATAGGAGAATGCTAGGGCCAGGAAGTGGGAGTGGGTTGGTTTGGGAGAAGTGGTTGGGTGGAGGGTATAGGGGATTTTCAGAGAGGAAACTAGGAAAGCATTTGAAATGTAAATGATGAAAACATCTAATTAAAAAAAAAGAAAAACTGTTACATTAAAAGGGTGTCTCAGCTTTAATTATACTGCTTTGAATGGAAATAAAAAGAAAAGGCACACACACACACACACACACACACACACACACACACACAAATCCTACTGTATCCAAACACAGCTAGCAGCCTCAGTGCAAGGTTTTGACAAGGCCATGGTATGTGAAGTTCATTTGCAAAGCAAATTGTCTTTTCATATGCCAGTGACAAATTCTTGTGAAATGAAATTTAAATTTAAAAATAATTTTATGGTAATATCAACACAATATTTACATTTTTCCCACAGTAATTACATCTGCTTTATCTCACTGATTTTCATGTATGAAATTCTTTCTGTAACATCTTTTATATAATTTAGTTTAAGATTCAAATCAATTTAAGTTTACGGTTCAAAACACTTTTAGGAAGAAAGCAATATTTCTTTCCTTTTTACTTCTCCAGATTACAGGAGTAAAAAGAGTTATAGGAATTCAGCATTGCATCAACAAACTAGGTCCATTCTGTCTCTACTACAGTTGGCTTGAGAACAGGTACAAAGTATGATATTAGATAACCAAGATTCTAGAAATTATTTTCCTATAGAACAAGAGAATCAGGAAAGCTTTGGTAAAATGTATGTGCATTAAATTAGTTTTATTTATTATGATGAAATATCACTCATTACTATGTGGAAAAATGATTTATTAAGAAAAAGTGTACAACTATTTCTAAAGATGAAAATGATGGAAATCACTATAGAATGTCTAACCTAATTATTCACATAAACAAGCATATCCTATAATTTGCATAGATTTTTAATGTATTATAATATTAAATTTATGTGGTAACAGGAGATTAAAGGGAAACATTAAAAGATAAATATATACAAAGGAATTCAATTAAAATTTTGACAGCCCTACCTACCTCTTTAGTCTTTTGTTGTAAGGAATTGAATGGATCAACATAAATTTATACCTGTAGATAATATTGATTATGTTAAAGGATTCTGGACATAACAACAAGTGTTACCTCCTTCCAGCCTAGCAAGGCTGGCTGTGACCATCAGCTGCTTAAGCGGAGCCACCTGCTGTGCTGCTCCTTTGATGTGCCACTACCTGCCTGAGGCCCAACCTGCCTGAGGCCTCTCTTCCAAGACTTTCAGGAGTTACCACTGAAGATCTTCGCGAGTTCCCACTAAAAGGTTGACCTATCTACTTCAAAGGAAATTTGCTTGACCAGGGACTGGCCTCCCCCTTTCTTTATAAAGTGTGTTTGCTGACATTAAAATTGAACCTTGATCAGAATGACTGTCTTGGTTCCATCTTTATCTCGCCGCCTAGCCCCTCTTCTCTTCCAGGTTTCCAAAATGCCCTTTCCAGGCTAGAACCCAGACCTGTGATCTGCTGGCCGGACACAACATTTGGCGAACCAACGCGGGGCTGAAAAACGTCAGAGGACATTTGGAAGAAGCACTGCTGGTTTGGAGCTCCATGAAAGAAGAAAATAATTAAAGGAAATTCATACCAGGAGAAGGTTGGTATGGGCTAAGTTGAAACAGCGTTAAACCTGAGCGCTGGTTCCCTTAGGTTCAGCAGTGAAGCTTAACAGGAGCTGGGAACTCTAACAGGGGGTTAGCTGTAGCTCCCAGAAGCTACATTTTTAGTCGTGAGAAAAGAAAGGGTTTATTAAAAGGAAATTAATAATCAGGAGGACTGCATCATACAGGAGGAAAATGTCCCAAAAAGCAGAGAGAAATTTCAGAAGTGCCTTGCTTTGTTCTCTCTGAGCTTTACAGCAGTACTACTCTGCCCCTTTTGTGTCTTGTCTAATGTCTGGTGCACCAATCTGTTCACGTGTTCAATTCATGTATGTTCGTGTCTAATCTGTATGAATGAATGTTCTATGTTTTATGTTGGATAATAAAGATGACATAAAAACTTTATCTGCAAAGCCAAGAGCTGCCACGTGCTTCAACCAGGAATCAGACACATGGCAGGAGGGTCCCTGCTAGGAAAAATGGGTGAGTCTACAGCCTCTTAGTTTCAGGGGAAAAAAGCTGATAAATGGTTCGTGATTAATGTGATTGACAAATGTTAAGGTACCTTTATTCTATGATTGTAGCTAGAAAAATTAATATTCTCTGATTGGTCTAAATGTAACTGCTTCATTTGGTTCCTTTTTGTTGGTAATATGCTTTGTGTGTTTTCACAATCAGCTCATAAGTTGTTGGTTAAGATTAATAATTGTTACATTGCTACAGATGGTTAGTCTTAAAATTGATAACTCAAGTTTAGAGTCCTTCGGACACGTGGCATAAAGCAGGCCAAGAGGCTGGGTCTCTAAAGATATTTCTAGTTTAAATAATAATTAATGTGGTTCCTATCCTAAAAAGTAAAATTAAAGATAAGATTTAAAGCAATGTCTCTTTATTAAAGCATTAAAGCTTACATGTATTCATAGGTATTAATTGGCAGCCAAACTTCGTAATATGATAGTAATACTTCTAATATTGATTCTATAAGTAATAAATTATCTTGAAATTGGGTTTTACTTTCCCAAAGTTAATGTTGTGAAAGAAACTTAATAATTCTTTAGAGATCTAGCCAGACGCTGTTTTAATGAAGTTCAAATTCACAGTTTATAGTCAATCAGTCCATAAAATTTATCAAGGCATTTCAATCTGCTTTGCCTACCTTTTATATAGTTATATTGAATCCAAAAGTTTGTTTCTTTTTCTCTCTCCTTGCATCTTAATGATTGTAAAGGTTTTGCTTCTAGTGAGTTTGTAATAACTAAAATATTTTGCCTCTAATATGGCTAAATATTGATCTACATTATGTAAGAAATTTTTATTATTTCTGCTTCTATGCAAGAAGCCAAAAGTTTTAATCTTTCAATGTATATTGTTTTCTAAGTAGAAAGTATTTTATTAGCTAATGCCTCTCAAGGGAAGTTTACTTAAAACCTTAACTAACCCTAGGCAGAGCCACTTTATCCTTACTGTAAACATTTATCTGGCTCCAGTTAATCCTTTTGAAGTCATTCCTTTATTTCATGTCAGGTAACTTCTAGTATTTTGCCTGCTGTAACTTCCTACTCCCTTTTATTATCTGTATTCTTTGGCTCCAGCATCTGCTGGAGGCTGCAGGATGGGCCTTTGGGCACATAGTTTTCCCTGGGTGTGTTAATGTGAGAAGCAGCCAAAACGCGAGTGGCCTTGTAGCCAACTCAGAGGGAGGGGCCTTGCCTGCCATTGCCCCATAGTCTCTGCCCGTCTCCGCTGGAATAGCCACATTTTTCCAGCTAAGGCCCGGGGTGCTCTGCCACCCTTGTTTGAGTTTTCTAGCCTGAGAAAAAGGCCGAGGTGGCGGAAGTGGCTGTGGCAACAAGGCCAGTTCTGCCCCAGTGCCAGGACCGGAGCTGACTCTTGACATAGTGGCGAGTCAGGCGCACACCGCCTTCTCCATTTCAAAATTACAGGGCTCAATAGCAAGTTAAAATCCAGGGCGTCAGGCGGCCAGATCTAAAGAGGACTTAGAGCAAACGCCCCCCCAAGTACCCTGTGAGTGTCTGGTCCTAGACCACAAAGCCATGACAAGGCAGGTGGGGGGGGGGCAGGTAGCACCCACCTCAAAACACAGTTTCATCATCCTATTAAAACCACTGTGATAAAAAGATTGTAAAGTATATTCGTGTATTTTAGAAAACCTTTAACAAAAATTGTGTCTTAAAAACCTAAGTGTCTGTTCCTTGTTCCAAACAGCAATTAATTTGGTTATTAGAAAATATTAATAATTGACCTATTACATACCATCTTTTTAAATAGATTAATAATCAATATCCCAAATATAAGTTAAAATTGTTTTTATACATGCTTTCATATCTTCTATAAATTCATGCATGCATATATCCCAATTATTGTGTTTAATAACAACTCCAATATGAGACGTAAGTAAATGTAAATTAGATCACATGCTTAGTCTCTTAAGTTTCCCCCATTTCAGCACAAATAATCTAGTTGTGTGCTGTAGATGGTGTTTTTAATTGCTGAACAATCAAACCTTAATTTGTATAGTCAATGTTATATCTCAGAGCTCACAATTGCTTAAGATTGTTCATCCCTCAGATGCTATTAATTCTCAAATTTGCAATGGCTTATGCATATACAACTCATAGAAAAAAATGCTGTCCTTTTAAGAAGGCGGTTTTTAGACATTTATTAAATTTTCCTAATTGCCTGGACATTTTTAAAACAGTGCCAGGATAAATTTATATCTCAGACAGTCTATAGGCCGTCCATATAAAATAGGTTAGATATATAACCTCGTTCTTTATTCATAACAGTTATGGTTTAGAGATAATATTTTAGTATTCTTACAAATTGTGCATGTATAATTCCTTTTAGTGTCCTCAGTTACTACTTGTTTCCACATAATAGTGTTAATTCTTGAGGACTTTTACTTAATAATTTGCTACAAATAAATGCTCTTATTTCTAGTTAATAAATAAATGAATTATGCACATGTGACTCTTTAAAACTTTTCAAGCTTTCTAGTTACAAACGCTCCTTAAGAAAAATGATTGAAAGTGCAATTAGTCACTGCCCCTTTACAGCCAAGTATTTAAAATGCTTTGTCAACAAGTTATTAATTCAAAAGATTAGATATTGTGAAACTTTAAAACTTTAACTTCTTTTTTAAATTTTATTTTTTAATTAATTAATTAATTTTTTTAAATTAGGTATTTTCCTTGTTTACATTTCCAATGCTATCCCAAAAGTCCCCCATACCCACCCCCCCAATCCCCTACCCACCCACTCCCCCTTTTTGGCCCTGGGGTTCCCCTGTACTGGGGCATATAAAGTTTGCAAGTCCAATGGGCCTCTCTTTCCAGTGATGGCTGACTAGGCCATCTTTTGATACATATGCAGCTAGATACAAGAGCTCCGGGGTACTGTTTAGTTCATATTGTTGTTCCACCTATACGGTTCAGTTACCTTTAGCTCCTTGGGTACTTTCTCTAGCTCCTCCATTGGGGGTCCTGTGATCCGTCCAATAGCTGACTGTGAGCATCCACTTCTGTGTTTGCTAGGCCCCGGCATAGTCTCACAAGAGACAGCTATATCTGGGTCCTTACAGCAAAAATCTTGCTAGTGTATGCAATGGTGTCAGCGTTTGGAAGCTGATTATGGGATGGATCCCTGGATATGGCAATCACTAGATGATCCATCCTTTTGTCACAGCTCCAAATTTTGTCTCTGTAACTCCTTCCATGAGTGTAAAACTTTACCTTCTTAAAAGACAAAAAAGAGAAAAATTGTATCCCCATACATACTATTTAGTGCATTCCCATGCACACTATTTAAATCATACCTTTATTTTCAAATTTGAAATTTAAATGTCAAAGAATTTAATAAAGGCTTTATAGTATCTTAAAAGGATCTACTTATTGGCTTATAGATTGATCCTAAATCAGCTACCTTATTAGGAAAGGCAAAAACAGGTTCTCTCCACAGAACGCTGCAAAAGCATGATGGTTAATTCGTGTGACGACCTGGCAGGTAAGTTGACTCAGTGTCCTGATTGAAATGACAAAGAAACTAAATTAGATTCATGTTATAGATCCATCTTTGCTTGCCATTTTTCCATTTTAGACTAGCTTCAAGCCTTTTAACTTTATGGCAATAGTACATCAGAGACTGTATATTCTGACTTAGTGAGGTGAGATCAGTCATTTAATAGAGTCATAATGATTTTTCTCTTTTCTTCAGTGTGACTAGTCATTCTAACTCAATGTTAGACTGATCTAATATTCAGTCCAATATTAGAGATTCCTATAATCTTAACTACCTAGCAAAGTTAATTCAGAGCACATCCCCCACTTCCAGAGAGTCTCTGGCCTTTTTACTATTGTAAAACCAGCCCAGAGACTGAGCTTGTGCCTTGCTAATTTGCAACTGAATAAAGTACCTGAACTTCCCCAAAAGAAGCTTTGTGATGTTACTCTTCACTGTCTAAGACTTTTGTCTTTCAAGCAGGTCAATCTACACCTTCAGCTGGACTGCAGTGGGCATGCATCCCCACCCCCTAGAGCATACAAGAGGCAGCTACTATTTTCATTTCAGCACGTTTTGTGACTTTTGGTCTGAGTTGAGATTTAGGTTTACCAAAAGGGCTAGTAAGGCAGATATTTCAAATATTAAAAGAGATCGGTTTTTATTCTGATAGATGGGCTCAGTCCCTTAGCTGGCCTCTGGTTTTCCACCCTTGCTGTTACTGCAAGGTCCCCTTAGTTCCTCAGGCTGTGAGAATAACAGAGATGATGATGAGGACTTCCAGCTCCTATTTTAGCCACAAATCGTGGTGTTACTAATGACATAATTCTTGTCTAGGCCTTGCTAAATCTGAGGTTGACAATTCTCCTTTAGGGGCTGCACAGTACTCAGAATTGTGCATACTGGTTCATGATCATACAAATACAGTACGGGTACCGCTTGGTGCAGAGAATTACTGCAGGGACCATTTCTGGGTTCCCTGTGAGATACACCCGGTTTGGATGGAGGTTGGTATTTATTTCCAGTTACAACCAAAAATTTCTTTCTAAGACTCTGCCTCCCCTCCCCAAAAGATACCAAGAGCCACAGGTGTGGGTCGTGACAGCACCCACGGGAGGAATCGAGTCAATTTCCACCCAAGCCAAGGTTAAAAGACAAATATAAATGTAAGTGTAATCTCTCCTTAATATTCTTAATCTATATTATGCATGTGAGAAGTCCTTTGCCCCCAACCCCACCCCCCCAAAAAAAGCCACTGAAGCAACCATGTGACATGCCTACCACCTGGTCTTCCAGTGTGTGGTTCTCTAACCATGTACAAGACATATTTTAAAATCTTGGTTTACTTTACTGTGTTTATACCCTTCTTGATTTGGAATACTGTTTGTGCATATACAGAGCAGCAACCCTCTTCAGGAGCTACTTGAGTATTCCATCAGTGTGTTAGTTTTTATAAGTCGTCCAATTATCATCAGAATTGTTTCAGTGACATGTAAGTACTAAATGAAACACAGTTGAGAGTATTATTCTTTCCTAGTTATTAGCAAGCTGGCCAGATTAACGGATATCCAAAATATATTTGATACCTGCTAACCCTATCAAAATAGTTTAGTGTGACTTGTATGTCTTATGCTGATGAAGATAATTTATTCTATGCACATATATCCTTATATATTCTATATCAATGTATCCTTAAGATATATGTTTAGGAAACTAATACACTAGGATTATACTGATGAATGTGTACATGATAAAATGAACTTACAATGATCACTTTGACATTTTATTAACGAAATGTAAAGAGACTTTGAAGACTTTATTATTATTATCCTTACAGGGTTGATTCATAGACATTCAGCTTATGCTATTAGGCATGTCATGACATGAATCATCATTTGTAACAAAAGAAATAATTTTCATCTATAGATTTTATTAATGAGTACTGGCAAAGAACATTCTGCTGCCTCACCCAAGAAACCAGGGAGATGTGGAAAGCAGGGTTTTGGAATCACATTTAGAACAACAAAACCAACAAGAAAATAGTGGTATAAAGAAACATAGAATAAGAATACTAAGATCTGTATTTAATATAGCTAAAGGAATAGATTTTATATATTTATTTTTGTATTAATCATTGCATTTGTTTATATCTCAAATGATATCCCACTTCCTAGTTACCTTTCACCCCACCACCACCCCGCCTCCACATCATGATATTCTATTTCCTGGTTAATCCTCCACCAATCCCCACCCCACATCCACCCCCCCCTTCCCTTTGCCCCCACCCACATTCTCCTGCTCCACAGCTCCAGCATTCCCCTACTCTGGGCCATCAAACCTCCCCAGGACCAATGGCCTCCCTTCCCATTGCTGTTAGGTAAGGCCATCTGCTATATATGTATTAGGAACCATGGATTCTTCCAGGTACACTCCTTGGTTGGTGGTCTAGACTCTTGGAGAACTGGGTGGTCAGGCCAGCGGGGCTGCGATACCCCTCAGCTCCTCCAGTACTTCTTCCAGCTCCCCTACCAGGTTCTCTGAGCTCATTCTGATGGTTAGGTCCAAGTATCCGCATCTGCATTGGTCAGTTGCTGTGAGCCTCCTGCAGCCACACAAACTGGGTACTCCTGAAAGAAAGGCTGGGGCTGAAAGAGCTTAGACGGCGAGAAAAGAACGAGGCCAAGACAATTTTAATCTGATCAAAGCCCCAACGTTTACTAAGAGTCTGTGCTTATAAAGAAGGGAGGCCTATCCCCCGCCAATCCATTCTTGGTGCCTGGAGCCAGCCTGTAGGTGCCTTGCAGGATAGGATCTGTCTCAGGAATGTCTCAAGGGTCTCTCAGAAGGAAGCATAGTCTCAGAGAAGAGAAGTGGTAGTTGACATAACAATAGAGCCATCTAAATCAGAAGGCTACACCCCAGGTGATCTCATATTCAGTGGGGGCAAAGTCTAAACCAGCCTGCTTCAAGGCTGAGGGAGGCTACAATTCCTCCCTAAATATATAATAAAAATTAGCTGGACTGGGGCATACAATTTAATTATGCTCCATAGTCCTGCCTGGGAGTTATGGTGGCTGGCAGCCACTCCTGGCTTGTGGACTCAGATTTTCCCGAATTATTCTTATCTATCAAGGAGAATATATGCAGCTTGTTTGTGTTTATTTTGCACAAACGTGGCTCTGTGGTGCATTATTAATAAACCACGGCCTCTTGGCATATACCTCTGTCTTAGATTGAAATAGTTCCGAAATCTGGTTGCCCGTCATTGACTGCCATCCCTCATAGCACACCTTATTCCCAAATCAGACCAAAGCCACAATATATACTCAATATGCTTCTTCATATCAATGAATTTCTGCCACATGCTCTTGCTAGAGGCAGAGCTACATGCTTGCTGAAAACAGGCTGTAAGGCCTTGACTGACCTGCTTGAAAAACAAAGTCAAGACAGTTGAAAAACAACAGGATAAAAGCTTCTTTGGGAAAGTCCAGGTACTCTATTCAGTTGCAAATTAGCAATGATCAAGCTCAAACTCTGGCCTCCTAATGTGGGGGAGGTGGCTTTGAGAATTCACAGAAAGGCTGTAAATTCTCTGGAAGTAGAGGCTGTACTCCAAATTAACTCTTCCAGCTAAAAAAAGATTTTTAGCCATCATCAAGGTTGGAATCATACTTACTAGAAGATTCAGAGTCTGTGTCTACTTGATGAATCAATCTTTCAGACAGCCATCGTGCTCCATCTTCTTTTTGTGAAAAAACACAGACAGAACCTCTTCCCCAGATTAAAACAGGGTCTGAACCATTCCACACATTAGTTAATATGTCCTGCCATTTAACCATGGCATAAGAACTGGAAGTAACTGGATGCCAGTGGCGATCCACTGCAGACTGACCTTTAACATCAGTTTGCAAAAAAATTAAAACAAATAATACAAAAGCAAGATGTGCTTTTGGTGACCTTGGGGGTATAATTGCCTCTGTTTTGTTTTTAAAAGGCAATTTTTCAGAGTGCGATGAGCACATTCAACAATTCCTTGTCCCATGGGGTTATAAGGAATTCCAGTTTTATGTTTGATACCAAATTCCTTACAAAATGAAATAAAATTGTTGCCAGTATAGCATGGCACATTATCTGTCTTAATGACTTTAGGCAATCCCATAGCATTAAAGGCTTATAAACAATGATCAATTACATTTCTAGAGGCCTCTTCCATATGTAGAGAAGCAAAAAGAAATCCAGAACACGTGTCAATACAAACATGTATATATTTTAATTTTCCAAAATTTGCATAATGAGTTACATCCATTTGCCAAATATAATTGCGCATAAGACCTCGTGGATTGACTCCTAAATACAGAACTGGAGATAATGTAATACATTTAGGGCATTGTTTTACAATCATTCTTGCCTGCTCTTTAGTGATCTTATGTCAGAGCCTTAAGGTATGGCTAAACAGATGAAATTTATCATTAGCCAATGCAACAGGATCTGAAATTAAGGCTTCTCCTATTAGAGCTCTGTCAATGCAATCATTACCTGCAGCTAAAGGTCCAGGAAGACCAGAATGAGCTCATATATGACCAATATAAAACGGATGTTTTCGAGCAAGAATGATGTTTGGCAATTTTGAAAACAGAGATCCTGCTGGTGTATTAAAGTTAAACGTACCACAAGACTCCAATAAGGAAATTGATTGTGCAACATATAAACTCTCAGTAAAATATTAAATATTAATATTAAAATATTAAAAGCATCATTTACAGACTGAAAAACATTCAGTACCGCTGTCAGTTCTGCTAACTGAGCTTAGAGGCCAGCAGTCTCTAAGACTACTTGTTGATTATTTATAAGATATGCAGCTCGCCCTTTAGAGGAGCCGTCAGTAAAAATCAAAAGAGCATTATAGAAAGGCTGTAAAGAAGTCATATTAGGGAATATCACCTCATGTACGTTTAAAACTTTTATCAACCTATCTTTAGGATAATGATTACCTACAGTTCCTATAAATCCTATTTGAGCAAGCAACCAATCTGTACTGTGCTGCTTCAGCCAAGTATCTTGATCTACACTATAAGGCTGAACAATGATATCTGGCTCTTTGCCAAAATAAGTTAGTGCCTGCTTCCTTCCAAGTATTATCATCTGAGCTACTGCTTCATAATATGGCAGGATATTACATTTAGGAGAAATCCTCAAATGTATCCACTTTAAAGGAGCCCTTTGCCACAACAATCCTGTAGGCATATGAATCGTATTAAAAATTAACAGATATAAAGGCAAAGAGTAAACTATATAAGTAACAAATTGTTCTTCGATAGCTCTTTCCACTTGTTTTAAGGCCAGAAATCCTTCTGAGGTTAAAGATCTAGGGTAGGTAGGGTCAGAACTCCCTTTAAGAATATCAAATGAAGGTTTCAATTCTTCTGTGGTAAGCTTTATATAGAGGCGAAGCCAATTAATATCACTTAACAATTTTAAAAATCATTTAAAGTTTTTAAGCTGTCCCTGTGAATAACTATCTTCTGGGGGAAAACAGCTTGATCTGTAAGTCTAAAACCCAAATAATTATAAGGATCCTGAGTCTGTTCCTTCTCAGGGGCTATTTGTAGTCCTTTATCAGCTAAGGCCTGTTGTGAATCTCTATAACATAAAAGCAAGTCCTGAGGGTCTTTTCCCACCATTAAGACATCATATGTGTAATGAATGATGTAAATCATAGGCCATCGTTGTCTCACAGGATGAATGGTTTGTGCCACAACCTTTTGACATAAGGTAGGACTATTAGCCATGCCCTGTGGAAGAACTGTCCATTGATATCTCTTCATAGGTTCCTTAAAATTAATAGAAGGGATACTGAAAGCAAAACTTTCACAATCCTCAGGGTGCAAAGGAATAGTAAAGAAACAATCTTTCAAATCTACCACAATTTTATAAGATTCTTTAGGAATGGCTACTGGAGATGGAAGCTCAGGTTGTAAAGCTCCCATAGGTACCATGGTTTAATTAACCTTTCTTAGATCTTGTAACAATCTCCATTTATCATATTTTTTTCTTGACAACAAATATTGGAGTATTCCAAGGTGACTGAGATTCTACTAAATGTCCTGCCTCTAATTGCTCCTGCACTAGTGTGAAGAGACAGCTTCTATTTTCTCTTTAGGTAAAGACCACTGATCAACCCACACCAGAGTATCATTAAGCCATTTAATTTTATCAGCATGGGATACAGGCAAGATAGTGGCCATTACTGAAAATACCCCAAGCCTCTTGTGTTAGAGTGAGGTTTTGTACCTTCAAAAGTCTTAATACCTTGTCCTACCTTTCCTAGCCCCTGACCAGGCAAAAATCATTGTCAAAACATACGTCTGAATTTGTCCTGAATTGCCCTCCTCATCTCTCCAGGTTAGCAATTTAGAGCTTTGTTTTGGGTTATTGGCATAACCAATTCCTTGAAGGTGAGTAAGTGTCTCAGACAAAGGCCAAGTTGAAGGCCGATCTTGTCCTCTAATATTTGTTACATAAGCTCCAGTATCTATTAATCCTTCAAAGCTTTTTCCTTCAATTATCAATTTAAGGTTAGGTCTCTGATTAGTAATAGATTGAACCCAATATACATGAGAGGAACCAAAGCCACTTTGTCCTCTCTCATTCTTACCAAATCTGGACAGTAGGGGATGCAAAGGAACTAAGATAAGTTGAGCAATTCTTTGATTAGCAGGTACAGTTATAATACCATGAGGGGAAACAGCTGTGATTTTAATTTCTCCCTCATAATCATTACCTATAACACCTGGATAAATCTGCAGACCTTTTACAATAGAACTGCTTTGTCCTAAAAGAAATCCCCAAGTTTCTGCAGGTAGAGGTCCAAAAACTCCCGTAGGCAGAGTTTGAACTCCCATTTCTGGTGTTAATATTGCATGGGTGGTGGAACAGAGGTCCAATCCTGCACCCCTGGGGTTGCCCTGACAAGTTCAAAAATGGATTTCTTTGGCTGGGCAGCAGCTTCATGGTCCCATAAGCTGCTTGCTGTGGGTATCTCAGTGTCTGAGGCTGGCCCCTCTTCTCGTTCCCGAACAACGAACAGCCCTGAATGTCTGTCTTGGATTTACATTCCCTAGTCCAATGGTTGCCCTTCCTTAACCGAGGACAAACTCCTGGAGCACAGCCTATTGGCACCTCTATTGGCACCTAAGAATTTAGGACAATCATTTTTAAAATGACCCAAACTTCCACACTTAAAACATGCATTATTCCCTAGTTTCTGTGCAAGCATTGTTTGCACAGTGGTTACTTGCAAAGCAGTGGCCAAGGCCAAACTCTGATTATATGATGGCCCAATATCTGCACAAAGCTGGATATAACCCGCTAAGTCTGTCTGTCCTTTGTGGGGCCATATAGCGGAGCAACATGCTGTGTTAGCATTCTCATAAGCCAATTGAGTAATGAAAGACATTCCCATTTGAGAATCTCCAAGAATTCTACTAGCTGCTTTCAATAGACTATCCACAAAAGCTAATCAGGACCCTGCCGAATGCTGGCTAAATTTTGACCAAGATCCCCTTTGGTTGGTAACTGATTCCAAGAGCAGCAGTCAGCCATAGCAACCTGCTTGTACACTCCAACAGGAAACCCAGTCTGATTAGCATTGCTTTCATATTACCTTCTCCTAAAAGCATGTTAATATCTCAGTCTGGATACCTGTCTGAGCATTCAAAGCAGCAGTTTTCTTACTGGCTTCTTGCCATTCAGAACTCCAAAGTAAGAAATTCCCTCCTGACAGAGTAGCCTTACATAGTCTTCCAATCTTGGGGGCTTAAGTGTGACTCCATGACAATATCCAATAATGCTTGTGTAAAAGGAGCTGTAGGGCCATATTGTGCAACAGCTGTTTTTACCTCCTTTATCACCTTGAACTCCAAAGTCTGGTATTGTCTGACTCTATTATTTTGCTGGTCAATTATTTCAACTACAGGAAAGGCTAGAACATCAGATGTATCCTGTCCTTTCCCATGAGCCTGACTCACAGCTCTTTCTAGCGGTGATTGGTACATTTCAGAATAGCTGTTCTTCCCTGTAATTGACACCTTTTTTTTTTTTTTTAGCTCCCAAAGCTCATTAGTCAATATCTGCAACTTAATTTCAAACTCTAATTTACTTAGTTGCATGTCCATTTGAGTAGCATCTCCTATAATCTGATTATGGTTCTCCTCCCCCATATCCACCCAGATCCTCCCAAGTTCTCAACTGACCCAAATCCAAACCCTTAAAGGAATTTTTGTATCCTGGCATATTTCTCTATCCCTTTTAATTTTAATATTCTTTCTTTGTCCTGAACATTTAGTATTTTCATTATTATGATTCATGAGGAGTTTCTTTTCTGGTCTGGTCTATTTGGTTTCTTATACCTTGATAGGTATCTCCTACTTTTGGTTAGGAAAATTTTTGTCTATGATGGTTTTAGAAATATTTTCTGTGCCTTTGACCTGGATTTCTCCTCCTTCCTTTATTCCTATCACTTTTGGATTTGGTATTTTCATAGTACCAGATTTCCTGGATATTTGGTACCAGCATTTATTATATTTAACATTTTCTTTGACCAGGGTATCTACTTTTTCTGTTGTATATTCAATGCCAGAGATTCTATCTTCTGTCATTTGTATGCAGTTGGTGAATTTTGCCTCTGAGGTTCCTCCATGAGTTTCTAAACTATTCATTACCATTTTTACCACAGTTTGGGTTTTCTTTATTAATTCTATTTTTACTTTCATGTCTTGAAATGCTTAAATTGTTTGATTGTTTCTGTAGATTTCATTAATGGGTTTACTCTTTAAGGTCCTTGAACATATTCATTATAATGATATTGAACTTCTAGTCTTGTGTATCATCTACTTTGCACTTTTCAGGTCCTGCTGTAATATGGTTCCTGGCCCTTGGTGGCTACATATTGTCATGACTGTTGTTGATTATATTTTTGCACAATCTGTTTTGGGGATGACTTAAATTCAAGGTGTCTTTATCTGGCTTTGTAGGTCTTGTCTTTCTTTAGTACATTTTCCACTCCTAGGTTTCTGGTGGGCATAGAGGTCTGGATTTTAGAAATTAGCTGTGGATTGCCTGCTAGAGAATACTTCTGAGTCTCTGTGAAATGTGGGCACTAGGATCTTGGGTAGAATATATTTATAGATATTGTGAGTTAATTGGAAGAAATGAGGATGGGCTAGTAGGGTGAGAGGCTGAGAGGGTACACCAGAGAGAAAAAATATGGGTCTGCTATGAAGATCTGTAGGGCTCCATGGTACAGAGGAAGAGAGAAAATGTTTACAGAGTATATCTTTGTGTTTGGGCATTTACTTGAATTACATGTGAATTTAGCCCCATAGAATTATAATCAATCCAAGATGGCTGTCTGAGTTAATTTACTCGTTATTATTTAAGAAGAAACAATGTTACTGTTAATGAATACAGGAAAACAAACTAAAAAATGAATTTTATTTAAAATAGTTTATATGTTTTTGACAAAATATATAAAACCAGAAACTATATAAAGAGAACCAATAAAATATATTTGAAACAAATTTCATTGAGAATATAAATATTTAAATAAAATATAAATAACTCAGAAAAATAAGAGATTTTATTTATGAAATAACTAAACTATGCTATGAAAATAATAGTCTTGAAAATAATTCATGCATATTAGATATATAACATCATAATTTAAAATTTAGTACATTAGCCAAAGCCATGATTCATATTAATCTTGAAGCAATGCTTTTTACATGCTGCTAATGATAAAACTTATTTTGACAATGTGGTCAAACAAAATTTCTAATTTGGTACTTCTGCAGTGAGACTTGAAACTGTATGCTGATAGAAATCTCCTGGATAATACTGAAACTGTCATCTCAATCAGTCTTGTGACAAAAGGCACAACAGTGAATAAAGTAAACAATGGTACAAGACAGAGGGAAAACAGGACAAAGGCACATTAGTCTAGAGGATCCCATATCCACACAAGGTAAGACAAAGAAATGGGGAATGGGATGGGCAACAGAATAATTACACATCATGAATCATTACAAAAGATTCCAGAAAAGGCATTCCTAAGAGAAAGAAGGGGAGAAAATGGCTCAGTCCAGAGCATATAGTAAGACAGCTTGAGAAGAAGAACTGAGTTGCTTGTAACAATTCACAAACTCTAACAGATGGCCACACTCAATCCAGTGCTGGTTGCATATTTACTAAATGAATCAGTTATTTCTTAATCCATGCATCTTCTTTTTATGTTATGTAATTTTTACCAACAACATATTTAATAGTTTGACAACTCATTTTTAAATATTTATATTTTATAGTTATGTCTATATTTCTCAGGCTATGTATATGTATAACTGCTACATCCACTCCAATAGTGATTCGCTTAGCAGGCCTAAAAGCCTGTAAGCAGTCACGAGGCAAAGAGTTTCATGGAAACTTAGCCTCCTGTAACCTTGGCATTCCCATAGCTAGAATGCCCCAGATTTGTCCCTGCAATATGGTGGAGGGTCTTGCATGCTTTCTTACAGTATTTTACTGAATAAGATTTAGAAATCTCAGGACAACCTTAGCAAAGTATACTTAGAGTCTTCAGTACAGTCAGGTATAGCAGACTAAATTGCATATTAGAAGAAAGTTGGTGAATTCTTCTGAGAAATGGAGATTCCCTACAGATAACTTATAACAACAGCCAAGTTACTCTCATATGCAAGAATTTACCAAGGCCTAGGAAACAGGAGGGTTGTGGTATTGCATTATTCATGATAAAGTCTGCTAGAGCAGAACCCCCTGGTGCTAGCTTTCACAAGGCTCAAAGGAGTAGCATAAATTGTGACTAGGGTGTGAAATCCTTACCTGTCATTAGCTGACTCTAGGCAGGGCTGTTTTATCTTTAATGTAAACATTACCTGGTTCCTGTCAGTCCTTTGAAGGCATTCCTCTGTTTTGTATCAGATACTTCAATGTACCTTGACTGCTGTGACACCCTACTCCTTTGTTTTCTGTATTATATAAGACTGGTGTTCACTTTGTGAAAAATTACATTCAGATTCAGCACTCCCTGTGTCTGTGTCCATTTGTCATTTTTCTCACCAACTACTTGCCCACCTGCCCAGAACCCCAATTTCTTCTGCGGATTGAGGGAGGCTGACTGGGGCTGGTCCTTGGCATATAACCATATATGAGTAGATGCCACACAGGCCAGAAGAGGGCATCAGATCCTATGAATCTGGAGTTACAGGAAAATGTACACTACCACTTTTGTGCTCAGAGTCAAACTCAGGACCACTGCAAAAGGATCAAGTGCTCTTAACTATGTGCCATCTACCAGCCATGACTATTCTATTTACTTGTTTGTTTTTAAGTTAGGTTTTTTGAGACAGGGTGCCTTTGGGTAACAAAACCATGGATGTCCTGGAATTTACTTTTTGGACAAGATTAGTCTAACACTTACAGAGATCTGTTTGCCTTTGACTCTCAAGTTCTAGTATTAAAGGTATGTCTTATAATGCTCAGCTATACTATTTAATTTTAAATTAAGCTATTTTAAAACTGGATTATATCATTATATGTTACTTTGTTGAAGTGGGCATGAACACCTCTTTATTCTATAAATAAATTCATGGTTTTTTTTTTTTTTCATGGAAATATTTGAATCAATTTTACAAAGCTTAGAAACTGGCCTGTCATCAGCATTTTGATGAATATCAACAAAAAGGTTAAAAATCTAATCAGCACTCAGTATGCAAATTTTATTTCAAGGTTTTACATTCAGTAAGTTAAATATTGACATTGAGTCAAACTACCTTACATTTAAAGCCTGTTTATAAGACACATAGGAAAAGAGATTCCAGGTGTTGGCATGCAGAATAAGAAAATGGAAGAGCTGATAACTGATGTGTAGAATATAAGGTTGAATGTTTTACATGCCAATGATTTTCTGTTGCCATTAGCAGTGCCCTGTCCCAACACACACTACACATCTATACATTGTGGAGTTTAGGGACAAGTTGCCTTTTTTTTTTTTAACCTCCTTAATTGTTTGTATTTAGCTCCATCAACTCCAAAAGGCATTCTCAACATGTACTTAATATGTCCCATTCATACACTGCTATGTATCACATCCTTGATGTTTTCTTTCCTGTGATATTGTCCTTATACATTTATCTTCTCCTTTTCATTTACTTTTATTTCAGTGGTTTGTAGGCTATGGGGTAGCATTTTAATACTGTGTGTCCTATTAATAAAGGTTAATCTATTCAATTAAGCTATATTCTCTAGAATCAAATGCAGCTCACAGACTGTTTGTGAATAAACTTTATTGAACTAAAGCTGTTTCCTCTTTCTATTTACTATTTGTGATAACTGCTACATCACAGATAGAGATATTTTCTTTTCTAAAGACATTTCTGACCCAAAACCACATGATTCTTGTGCCTTTCTCCCAGCCTTGAATAGGCTAAACAAACCTCTGTGATGGTTTTACAACCTGGCTGAAGTTGGTGCCTGGACTGGAGCCTTGAGGAGTTGACTGCCTGCTAAGCTTGGTTTGCAACTCATTTCAGCTAAAACAAAGAATGGGTCCTTGGGTTTTGCTTATATAAACACAGAGCTGAAAATTAAACTTTGAGCCATGAGCAGAAACCTTTGTCTTGGCTTCATTCTTCTCTTGCCCGCTTGTCCTTTTTCATTCCAGCCTCCCTTGCAGGTGTACCCAGTTTTTTGTGGCTGCTGGACAGCTACACTTCCTGAAAACACACACACACACACACACACACACACACACACTCAAATTATTGTATTATGTAACTTCATAGAGCCTTACAAATCTTCTAAATATTAACTTCAGATATACTTTACTGGTATATGCAATAGATGCAGCTAATTACAACTATGCATATTTATTGTAAATGGATATTGCATAGCCAAGTATGAGAATAAATAAAAACTTTTAACCTTGTTTTTCATTTCTGATCAGATTTTACCTCACATTGAAGTCTGAAAGAATAATAAATCTTCCTGATATGTGTTTGTTTTTTTGAATCCCACAAAAGTCTAAGTTCTAATATAAAAGTGTGTGGTCTAATTAATGTCTGTCATAAGAATTCAGATATGTCAGATGTCCCTCCTTCACCAATCATAATGTGTCTGCATACTGCGGACTAAGAACCTAAACAACCCGTGAATACTTATATTTCTGTTCACAGTGTATGAAACACCAAAACTCAGAGTTAGAAAAGAAAACTTACCAAAGAATCAACAAGTTAATTCTTCTTTGTATTATAATATATGTGTTTGATAATGATTCTCTAGTAGGTAACTGCCAATGAATTTAAAATTGAAAATTGGGAAGAGTCATGTTTGCTAATGTGACGATAGATTTTTTTTTAAAGGACTACTGTCGATAAGATGTAATAAGATGTTGTCTGTTACTTCCAAAGAAATCTTCAGCATCTTTCCTTTTACTTATACAACTATCAAAGAAGAATAGAAAAAGCTAATTTGATAAAGCTCCAAGTGGTATGACAAACATATTAATATTTCCAATTTCATAAGTTCTTAATGGGGGTTTTCAGTGGAGCAAAGTCCCTTACGTTCGCCTTCTCAAGGAAGATAGAAAAGCACTAGTGTCATAAAGAGGAATGACTGGTTCAGGAAACTCTGCAAGCAGCTGTCACAGTGCTCCTTAATACAGCCTTAGGCAAAGATCCCTCTTCTGGCATTTTAAGTGAGTGCATTATAGTAAGGACTAAACCAAAATATTAAGGTGATCATCATTGTGTGAGCCATGAGTATCCCGATATATAGCACATGATTAAATGCTTTTTGTTCATATTGACAGTTATAAGAACATATTTTGGCTGGTAATTTAAAAAAGAATTTTAAGAAAATTTGTGGGTATATCAGCCTTTCAAAATATTTATTTCATTGCATTTATCTAATTCACCACATTAATTATTAACTTCAAACAAGTTCAGGTGTTAGGAAGATAATACTGCTGTGAAGTAAATTGTGTCTATAAAAGCTATAAATTGACATTGGCAACTCTGATACCCACAAGTGTGACCTTAATTAGGTATGAGTTCTATGAAATTTTAATAAAGCTAAGATGAGGTAATCTTCAATTAGAGTAGGCCCTAATCCAAAATACCTACTAGTCTTCTACCAAGTACCAGAGATGCAGAGAGGTAGGCAGAATGTCTTATGGAAGCTGTGGGAAAACTAACATTAAAAGGATATAAATTGAAGAGAAGGAGGCTATACAAGTCTTCTCCAGAAGGTAGAAGAAGGGAAGGAAGGTTTTACTTAGTTACTGTCAAAGAGCATTGTTGTTCCCCAGCTCCAGAGTTCTGACTTGAAAGAAATAATTTCTCCTTTTGCAAACTGCTCATTTTATTCTACTTCAATATTTAACACTAGAAATCTAATATCAGAATTAAAATAAAGTTAAGGAAATCCTATTACACTTAAGTGTATACACACATACACAAACACACACACACACACATTCTCTACAAAGAAATTTGACATTTTAAAGAAGGGACATTTGAGTTAAGCAAATCTACAACCTGATTTCAATTATATATATATATATATATATATATATATATATATATATATATATATATATATATAATATGCATATTTTTCTTTTAAATTAGATATAGCTGATTTCCATGGAGGTAAAAAAGATAACATCAAATTTATACTGAGTAATATTTTCTCATTTTATAACAAGTACCCAAGACTTGGGTAAGCTTACATCTTATTCTCAAATTTATTTATGTAATTCTGAAATTTTTTTCAGGTTTATGTGAAACATTAGTATAAAATATTTTTATTTATATGGGAATTAATATCTATTAAATAGAGAATATGAAGAAATGTTGAGTAGAAAAAGCATATTAAAGCTATCACCATATTAAAGATTAACGTTAGTCTATTTCTTTGCATTTGTTTTCTTTTGTTTTCATATTTATCAAATTTGTTTTTTTTTCCTTTTATTGAAAATAGATTTCTTTTGCCATATACCATATTCTGATTATGTTTCCTTTCCCTCTACTCCTCCCAGTTCCTTTTCACTTCCTTTTCTATCCAGGTCTACCTCATTTCTGTCTCTCATTGTCTTATTGATTAAAAAGAAAAATACTCTCACACCAGAATTAAAATAAACAACCAGTCAGGAGGTGTTTCTTATTTTCCATTCAAAAGACAATCCTGGAGCCTGGTATGGTGGCATATGCCTTTAATCCCAGCACTCGGGAGGCAGAGGCAGGTGGATTTCTGAGTTCAAGGCCAGCCTGGTCTACAAAGTGGGTTCCAGGACAGCCAGGGCTATACAGAGAAATCCTGTCTCAAAAAACCAAAAAAAAAAAAAAAAAAGACAATCCTGTGTGCCTAATATTCTTCATTTCATTGGTGATCTTTTACCTTCTGACATTGCCTATTTTCATTTTTTTGGTGGCCCTAAGGGCTTCAGTCTTTTTTACCCTACCCAAAACCTGATCATGTCCCCCCTTCCCCTTCCTGTACCTTTAACCACCAAGGTGCCCCAACCCCAATCCTGAGATTGATTTCTTCAATATCCTCCCAAGAGGTATAGAGGCATCCTCACTTGATCCCTACAGCTTAACCATTTTTTGCTATGTGGGTTGTATCTTGGATATTCTGTACTTTTTTGAACTAATATCAACTTATTAGTGAGTACATACCATGCATGTTGTTTTGGGTCTGAGTTACTTCACTCAGGATGACATTTTCTAGTTCCATCCATTCGCCTGCAAAACTCTGGATGTCCTCGTTCTTAATAGCTGAGTAGTATATCCTTTGTGTACACAAACCATATTTTCTATATTCATTTTTCTGTCCTGGGACATCTGGGTTGTTTCCAGCTCCTAGCAATCACAAATAAGGTCATTTATTTGATCATAGTGGAACATGTTCCACTTTGTTATGGTGGGGATATTTTTGGGTATATGGCTAAGAATGGTGTAGCTAGGTCTTCAGGCAGATCTATTTCCAATTCTCTGACAAACCTCCAGAGTGGTTGTACCAGTTTGCAATCTTACCAGCAATGGAGGAGTGGTCCTCTTCCTCCACATCCTTGCTAATATGTGCTATCACCTGAGGTTTTGATCTTATTGGTATAAAGTGGAATCTCAGGAATATTTTGATTTTCATTTCCTGGTTACTTTGAACATTTCTTTAAGTGCTTCTCGGCCATTTGAGATTCCTTGGTTGTGAATTCTCTCTCTACTTCTATACTCAATTTTTTGATTGGGTTGTTTATCTTCTTGGTGGTTAGCTTCTTGAGTTCTTTATACCTTTTGTATATTAGCCCTCTATCAGATATGGGTTTGTGAAGGTATTTTTCCCAATCTGTAGGTTGCTGAATTGTCCAATTAACTCTGTCCTCTTCTTTACACAAGCTTCACAGTTTCATTTGGTCCCATTTATTAATTCTTGATCTTAGAGCATGAGCCATTGGAGTTCTCTTTAGGAAATTTCCCCCTGTGCCAATGAGTTCAAGGCTCTTTCCCACTTTCACGTCTATTAGATTTAGTGTATCTGGTTTTATGTTGATGATCTTGATCCACTTTGACTTGAGCTTTGTACAAGGTGTCAGATATGGATCTATTTTCCTTTTCTACATACAGAGAGCCAGTTAGACCAGAACCATTTACAAAAGATGGTTTCTTTTTTCCTTTGTATATTTTTGGCTTCTTTGTCAGAAATCTAATGTCTGTAAGTTTGTAGTTTATTTATGGGTCTTCAATTCTATTTAGTTTATCAATGTATCTGTCTCTGTTCCAAGACCCTGCAGCTTTTAATCACTATTGCTCTGTAGTATAGTTTAAGTGACCCGTCCAGCAGGTCCAGTTATTCGAGGATCTCGAGGGGACCTCCTCCTAATAACCAAATGGGGGGTAGAGAGAGACGAGGGTCTTGTACGAATAACGACATGGAAACCGTTCTGAAGTTGTATCAAGACCCCAATGTATTGAGAAAGGTCTAAGGTTTAAATGCACAAGCAAAGGGGGAAGTACAGATACTTATCAGTGGGAGGGGTAGGGCAATACAAGCAAAAGGAGAAGTATTTATCAGTGGGAGGGGGGCAATACAAGCAAAAGGAGAAGTACTTATGGGAGGGGGGGCAATAGAAATTCTTTCTTTTGACAGCTACATGGGGAAGCAGGAACTTGGTGGTGTCAGGGTGTGGTCAGGAGAGCGGTGATGACCCAGGGCTGGAACATCCCGTAGTTCTCAGAATCCATGTGTCGGTGGCCCACTTTGACCCTCTTTTCTTCTCGGGGGGGGGGGGAGAGGCCCAATTCAGAGATCAGGACAATAGCGTTGCCTTAATGGCTCCCAACATCTCCCCCGCTTTAATATTTTTATAAAGGCATATTGCATAATAAATTTGTAGCCACGTTTTTAAAGATCACCTAAACGTCTGTTTGCTCACCGGATGATTCTCTAAAACCACGAAGGACACAAGGACAAGTCATCTATGAGGCTTGAATTAATGGTTCTAGTCTTTTGGATATAACTTGGGCTAGCCAAGGGAATTAGGAATGAAGCAAGCTCCGTGGGTAGAGGTAGAGGTCTGATCCCCAGTGTGTAATGTTAGGGGCCATGTACAGGATTGACTCTCAGGCCCACAGATTTTTACCCAGAGTAACCCTGACCTGCTCCTGTGCCGTTTTTTCTGGGGAAAGGTCCCTGGGGCACTCAACCTTTATGCAATCAGACATGCCTCTCAGAGACTGTCTAACAGCTTTTAGACTAATCTCTGTGCAGTACTTAGTCTTACAACTCTCACGGGCGATGGCTTCAAGTTTTAATTTTTTGATGTGTCTAGCCTGGGATGACTGTTTAGTTTTCAATGTGGCGAGAACGTATATTACCATGTCGGAAGCACAGACTACGGCAATCTATAAATGATTCGTGGCATGAGACTGATGGCCGAATTTAGGGGGAGGGGAATGATCTTACTTAAGCATTTTATGGAAATTGAGTCTCTCTCCCCGAGAAGAGGGTGATGAAGCGGTATCTACGTCTGCCTCTTCTCCAGTAACCTGCTTGTTATCGCCAACGTCCAGCCGATGGTAATGAACTGAAACAAATGCACTTGAAAGAGATGAATTAACTTGAGATTTAACAAATCGGGTCAATTTCTGAAATGCCCAAGAACCGAACAAGATCAATAATAGGAATTCCAATAGGGGCCCCAAAAGGGAGGGCAACAAGGTCGAAAGCCAGGGGGAGGTTGAAAAACCAGTTTTGGTCGTCTACCTTCCCTCTAGGCCATTGTAAATACTTGTGTATGGGTGTAACTCAGCTATCTACAGTTCTAAGTATCTACTCTGGTTCCTCTTTAGGTCTTAAACTTCCTTTTTCCTAGTTGATGCTAAATTCCTGTGTAAGGCAGTGACCTAGCTTTTATTTAAAGTGATAGTGTAATGCCAGAGGCAATTTTGAATGTTACTGAATAGGCAACTTTCTTCCTGAATTTTAAGCCCATGGTCTGTTCAAGGACTTTCTAGGACAGTGGAACACCTGTCAAGGCTTGGCTATGTCTAAAATTTCCACCTTTCTAGCCTTAATGTATGTTATATCCTGTCTTCTTACTAAGACTACTACTTTAAGACATCTTTTGTCTCTAAATTTTTATCTATATAATATGTTGCTCTGACAAAGCTATGGAAATATTCCTATGCTTATCATTAGCAAAATGGGCAGTATGTAGCTGCTGATCTAAAGCTGTGGTAGATACCTTTTTAAAGTTTGCATTTTCAGATTTTAAAACCAAGGATCATTTTCTAACTCTAATAGGCAGCAAAACATAAGCAGGTCTCTAACAAAAACATAACAGTAGATTCCTTATCTAAATTAGGATCTACACAATTAGTTAATTGACAAGAATTACAATGAATATGAAAAGACTTGCCAAGATTGGCGATCTTAACTCTTAAAATTATCTAACAATAAGCATATAGGTAAGGTATACAAACTTTCATAGCTATAAGGAGCTGGCCTGAATGGCAAAAAACAGTGTCTCTGATGAAAGCATCTTGTACATTCTCTGTACCAGTCTTTTTGCCTCACGAGTCAGTTTTTTTAGTTGTTTGTATTTTAAGTTGGCACCAGGTTGGTACTCCTTGCTGCAGCCCATGGTGGAGATACGAAGTTTCTTTATCTGTTTGTAAGTGGATGCTCTCCGATTTCTCCTCTTTTGTGCACTCAGCACAGCTTTTTGGTCACCACTGTCAGGGCACTCACAGGTCACAGGTCAGCCTGTCACATTGGAAGCTAGCATGCTCTTGTAGCATTCTGTGGAAAAAACAGAAACATTCCCCCTTTTCCCCATATTAAGTATCTGAACAGGATCATGGCAAGTGCCAATAAGTGGATCCTTTTTATCTGCCCTAGACACTATTTTATCCAGTTTTTCCAAAACAAATATGTGATCTAAATAATGTGCACGGGGATATAATTTCTCTCCCCCCTTCTTTGTTTTTAAAGAAGGTATAGTTTTTAAAGTTTTACAATACCTTGTCTTTGAGAATTATAAAATATCTCAGTAACATGTGTAACATTAAATTGTTGACAAAACATCTTTTGGAGGTTTTGAAAATAAAAATTTTGAAGCAAATAAATTTTTCTTTCTTAGATTTTCTGTAACTAAGATCCTAAATATTAAAAATATGTTGCCTCTAAGTCTTATGGAGCAACAATTACTTTTCAGAACTTTAAACTTCTCTTTGGAGGCATTAGCTAATAGAATACTTTTTTTCACTTAGGAAACAATATACACTGAAAGATTTAAACTTTGTTTCTTGTATTGAAGCAGACAATAAAAATTTTGTATATATTGTAAAGCTATGTTAGCCATACCTACAGGCAAAATTATCTAGTGATCACCAGTTCACTAAAAGTAAAACTCTTTGAATTTAAGCATTATTTTAAACATTTGAATAGATCTATAACAAAGCTAAAAAGAACTTTTCTTGAACACAGGGAAAAACTTTCTTAGGCACTGTTTGCAAAATAAAAGAAGGCCACAAGCTTCTCTGGGCTACATTAACTTAAACATAGGATATTTTTTAATCTGAGCATCTTGGCCCTCCTGTAATAAGGACCAATTTTAGAGGAACAATTTAACTGTCTATGCCTCTAATTTTTGATACTCTTTCTTAAGGATGATTACTCTTATAATTATCTTAATTACAATATACAGGTGAATTAAAGATCTTAAATTTGTAATCAAACTGCAAGTTGCAGTCAATGGAACACTGGCAATTTTAACCATAATTTTTAAGTTTTTGTTGTAATATTAGAATGTATCTATAACTTTTGGAAAGCAAGACTCAATTTTAAACAATTTATTTTTTTTTAAATCAATACTAGAAACATCACTATCACGTTACGAAGTTTGGCTGCTCATTCCTGAATGCATGACAGTGTGAATTTTAATGTTTTATTAAAGAGACATTGTTTTAAAATCTTATCTCTATAAGTCTATTTTTTAGGATAAGAATTACACAAAATTTTATCTCAATTTAGAAGTATCTTTAGAGGACTAGTTTTCTGGGCTGTTTTATGCCAGGTGCTTTTGTTTGAAAATGACTCTAGCCTTAAGTTATTACTTAAGCTAACTTTGTAACCAGTGTTATACCTTTTTAATCATACCCAAATAACTTATAAGCCAATTCTCTATGACCAAGATATGTAGATCATATTTATACCTTTAAGACCAATCAAAAACCAAATGAAGTGGCTTCACGAATCTTATAAATTTAGATCAATTAAAGACTTTTACTTTTTATAGCTATACTTATAAGATAAAAACACACTTTGTCATTTGCTAAACACAATAATCACAAAATTGCAGAGAATTTTTAAGGAAAAAACAACTATCAGTTTATTTGCCTTAGAACTAAGAGGTTGTAGATTCTAAGTTTTTCAGCAGGACCTCTCCTGCTGTGCTTGATTTTGGCTAAAGGGAAGGGCCTCTCAGCCTCAGTTTTGCAAACTGAGAGTGATTCAGCAGGTAAAGTTTTAACCATTTTTTTTTCTTTTCTTTTTAACATGAAACATAAAACAGTCAGTCATTCAGACAATGAAACAATCATTTAGACAACGAAACAGAAAACATACATGAATTGACACGTGATTGGTGCACCAACCATAGACAATAGAAAGAGGGTAGAGAGCTTCTCCTGTAGGGGCCAGAGAGAATAAAACAGGGCGTCCCCGATTTTTCTCTGTCCCTGGGAGAATTCTATAATCCATTTCTCTATTTTTTTTTCCTTTCCTGTTTGTAAGAGGCAGCTTGTTAAACCAAGATTAAAATCTAAAATTTTCTAACAGCTTTTGGCAAGCATCCAAAACTTCTAATTTATTTAATCTGAGGGCAAATTTTTGAGAAAAACACACAATCTCTATACACTAAATGTCTCAAATAGCCTAAAAGTTTACCATGTTAAATCTTTTTTGAAGCCATTATCAGTCCACACTTAGTTAAATATTTTATAGCCATCTGTAAAAACGCTCTCTATTTTCTGCAACCAACAAAAACACCATTGACAAAATGAATTATATAGTTTTAGGAAATGATTTCTTAACTTCTAATAAAACCTAATCTATGAATTTTTTGACCTTTACGAAGTCTCTTTAAAACCCATTTTTATTTACTCTAAACGTGTTATTGCAAATCTCTAGCAAGGGCCTCAAAGCATGCCTGGGCCCAACACACAACTTCTTATCCCAGTGAGTTCTGTCAAGGTAAGCTGAACTGACTCAAGGGGAAGCTGCCTAGCATCTGAAAGCAGGGTAAAATTTTCAAATAAGGCTATGCCCTCATAAAAGGGCGGGGAAGCAGAAAAGCACATCCAACAATCTTCAGATTCTGACGCATTATCTCTTTGTGTCTTATACAACAAGGCTAAAGCAGAAGCATTCAATATTGATCACAGTAAATCAGTGGAAGAGGGGGGGCCTCCCCGCAGGGAGAGTGGGCTGAAACAGGGTCGTAACACACCCTGGGGCAGGAACAGGGGGGCGGGTGCCTGGAAGTCCTATGGATGCTTTATGATTGTTAGAAGTGGAACCTTAAAGGTCAGGCCATTGTCATAGTTATCTTGATACAATCTTAGGCCCCAGGTGAGAGGGCGAGAACTTTCTCAAGCCTCTAAGTTTCTCTTCTTAGCAGTAAATTTTATGATCAGTGGATTACACCCTCTCTTAGTGGGCTGTAAGGGCCAGGCTGCAGGCCAATGTGTTGAGGAAATTACTGTCGCATCTGCCCCGGTATCCAGGAGCCCTTGAAACTGTTTGTCCTCTAGAAACAAAGTCGGCATGGGCCATGAATCAGTTATTTTCTGTGCCCAGTAGACTTCTGAGGATCCCAGGGAGGAAGGTCCTTGCTCCTATTTCAAATAAGGGAAATGGCCGAATAGTGGGAGTGGTAGGGTTTGGGCTATGCGCTCTCCAGCCCTAAGGGTAAGTGGTCCCTGCATGGCGGAGACTAAGATTTTTATCTCCCCATGGTAGTCGGTGTTAACCACTGTAGGAGTCACCATTAGGCCTTGTAAAAGTCTGGACACTCGGCCGATGATGAGAAAAAACGTCTTTTGGGGAGGGGGCTCAAATTTACCTGTGTTAACTGCTGTTAATTGAGGCATATAATAATCAGGGGTGCCCCAGGCGGCATCTATACCCAATGTGAGGACACAGATATCTACTTCTAACTTGGGCCAATGGGGCTCGGCACCAATCTTGGAGCTGGAGTTAGAGCAGTCCCAATGGCCAGGTTAATAGACTTAGAAACTTGTTGAGAAAACACATCTACCTCATTACAAAGCTTGATCATACCATTTATATCTAAACTCTTGGTTTTACTTCTCAGGGCAGCCCTACATGCTGAATTGGCGTTTTCAAGAGCAAGTTGTCGGACTAACAGACCCTCACTTTCCTCAGGTCCCAAAATTCTCTCAGCTGCTTCCTGCAATCTGGCAACGAACTGCGCATAGGACTCTTGGGGCCCTTGTATAATCTTGGTTAGGGGCATAGTTAGCGCCCCTGTAGCAGGGACAGCGCGCCAAGCTCTCAGGGCCGCTTGTGCGGCCTGGGCAAGGACACCAGGGGAGAGCCCTAATTGTTTTATGTCTGTAGCGAAATTGCTTTAACCACAGATTTTGTCAGCAGTCCAGGAGGCTGTCTTTTACAAACTCTGACTTTCAAGTTAAATATTGGCCTCTAGTGAGGACAGACTGAATAACTTTATTTTATTTATTGGGTACCAAGTAGCCTTCTGCTAAACCTTCCAATAGAGATACTGTGCGCCGGCAGCTTAGTTTTGCTTTTGTGAGATGGCGATTGGGAGCTTTCTAAAAAATCTTCAGTAAGGGCTAGGAGGCGAGCACCTTTTACGCCCTTTTCTGCCTGCTCAAGGAGATCTCTGATGATTCCCCAATAACTAAAAAAGGACTCATGGACATCTTCTCCTTGTTTTATTAAACTATTGATTTCTTTGCCTACTTTATTCTAAGTTTCAGAACCATTTAATACCAGCCATGGACATCTCTTGTCCACAAAACAAAAATATATTATTAAATTCCCCCTTTTTTAAAAACTCTTATCCCTCTCTCCTTAAGAGAACCCTTTATCTCTTCACTAAATGTCCCATGGTTAATGGGACAACAACTGAATGCCTAGGCTTACCTCCCGACGTCCGTACTCGACACTCGAGTGAAGTGTCGGTGGACTGTCCCACTGTTTCTCAGTCTGCGCGGTACCTCTTTAATCCTTAATCCGTTGTCTGGAGGGCAGTCGTACCTCGTGCCCCACGTTGGGCGCCACTTGACCCGTCCAGCAGGTCCAGTTATTCGAGGATCTCGAGGGGACCTCCTCCTAATAACCAAATGGGGGGTAGAGAGAGACGAGGGTCTTGTACGAATAACGACACGGAAACCGTTCTGAAGTTGTATCAAGACCCCAATGTATTGAGAAAGGTCTAAGGTTTAAATGCACAAGCAAAGGGGGAAGTACAGATACTTATCAGTGGGAGGGGTAGGGCAATACAAGCAAAAGGAGAAGTATTTATCAGTGGGAGGGGGGCAATACAAGCAAAAGGAGAAGTACTTATGGGAGGGGGGGCAATAGAAATTCTTTCTTTTGACAGCTACATGGGGAAGCAGGAACTTGGTGGTGTCAGGGTGTGGTCAGGAGAGCGGTGATGACCCAGGGCTGGAACATCCCGTAGTTCTCAGAATCCATGTGTCGGTGGCCTGCTTTGACCCTCTTTTCTTCTCGGGGGGGAGAGGCCCAATTCAGAGATCAGGACAATAGCGTTGCCTTAATGGCTCCCCACATTTAAGGTCACAGATGGTGATTCATTCCTTCAGCAGTTCTTTTATTGTTCAGAATTGTTCTCACTATTATGGGTATTTATTATTATTAATTATTATTATTATTATTATTATTATTATTATTATTATTGCATTTCTAGGTGAGTTTGAGAATTGCTCTTTCTTTCTCTTTGAAGAACTGAATTGGAATTGGAATTTTGATGGGGATTGCATTGGATCTTTAGATTGCCTTTGGAAGGATAGCCATTTTTACTATGTTAATTCTGCCAATCCATGAGCATGGGGGAGCTCTCCATTTTCTGAGATCTTCGATTTCTTTCTTGAGAGACTTGAAATTATTGTCAAACAGATCTTTCACTTGTTTGGTTAGAGTTACACCAAGATATTTTATATTATTTATGGCTATTTTGAAGGCAGTCCCTAATTTTTTTTCAGCCTGTTTATCCTTTGTGTAAAGGAAGGCTACTGATTTATTACTTAATTTTATATCCAGCCACTTTGCTGAAGTTGTTTATCAGTTGTAGAAATTCTCTGGCAGATTTTTTTGGGGTCGTTTTTGTATACCATCATATCATCTGCAAATAGTTATACCTTGGCTTCATTTTGTCAGTTTGTATCCCTTGATCTCTTTTTGTTGTCATGTTGTTCTAAGCTAGAACTTGGAGTACTATACTGAATAAGGATAATGGGTTTCCTTTTCTTGTCCCCTATTTTAGTGGAATTGCTTTCAGTATTTCCACATTTAATATGATATTGGCTGTTGGTTTGTAATAAATTGTTTTCATTATGTTTAAGTATGGGCCTTGAATTCCTAATCACTTCAAAACTTTTAACATGAAGGGGTGTTGTATTTTGTCAAATGCTTTTTCTGCATCTAAGGAGATGATTATGTGATTTTTTTTCCCCTTGTGTTTGTTTATATTGTGGATTATGTTAATGGATTTTGTATATTTAACCAATCTTACATCCCTGGGATTAAGCCTACTTGATCATGGTGAATGATGGTTTTGATTTGTTCTTGGATTCTGTTTGCAAGAATTTTATTGAACATTTTTACATAAATATTCATAAGCAAAATGTGTCTGAAGTTCTTTTTTGCATCCTTGTGTATTTTAGGTATCACAGTAATTGTGGCTTCATAGAATGAATTATGTCATGTTCCTTCTGTTTCTATTTTATGTAATATTTTGAGGAATATTTGTATTAGGTCTTCTTTGAAAGTCTGGTAGAATTGTGCTAGAGCAATCCAGCCCTGGGCTTTATTGTTGTTGTTGCAAGGTATTTAATGAGTTCTTCTATTTCCTTTGGGGATGTGGGCCTATTTAGATAGCTTGATTTAACTTTGGTATTTAATGTCTGTCTAGAAAACCATACATTCCATCTAGATGTTCCCGTTTAGTAGAGAATAGACTTTTGTAGTAGGATCTGATGATTTTTTTAATTTCCTCAGTTTCTGTTGTTATGCCTCTGATTTATTTAATTTGGATACTGCCTCTGGGCACTTTAATTACTTTAGCTAATGGTTTATCTATCTTGTTGATTCTCTCAAAGAATGAGCTTTTGGTTTAGTTGATTCTTTGTATCCCTTTATTTCTATTTGGTTTATTTCTGCCCTGAGTTTGACTATTTCTTGCCTTCTACTCCTCTTGGGTGTGTTTGCTTCTTTTTGTTCTAGAGCTCTCAGGTGTCTGTTAGGTTGCTATGTAGCCTCTCTCAGCCTTGAAGGAGGCTGATCCAGACTTTGACCTTGCTGCCACTAAGAAGGAGATTACCTAGGGTAGAGCCTTCTGACCTTGATTTGCTCTTCTCCAAGACTCTGCTTCCTGCTGAAAGGTCCTTGAGACTTTCCGGAGACACACCCTGTAGGTCGCCTACAGACTAGCTCCAGGAACCAAGAATGGACTGGCGGGGGATAGCCTACCCTCTTTATAAGCATTGACTCTCAGTAAATTTCAGAGGCTTTGAACAGAAAGGTTTGTCTTGGCCTCGTTCATTTCTCGATGTCTGATCTCTTTCAGCTCCACCCCACCTTTCAGGGAAATCCAGTTCATGTGGCCGCAGGCCGCTACATTGCTAGTGTAGGATCCCTCCAATTTTGTTACCAGGGCACTTAGTTCTATCAGTTTTCCTCTTAGCACTACTTTTGTTGTGTCCTTTAAGTTTGGGTATGTTCTCTAATCATTTTCATTGAATTCCAGGAAGTCTTTAATTTCTTTCTTCATTTCTTCCCATATCAATTTATCATTGAATAGAGAATTGTTCACTTTTCACATGTATGAGGCCTTTCTATTGTGTTTGTTGTTATTGAAGACTAGCATTAGGCCATGGTAATCTGAGTGGATGCATGGGATTATTTCAATCTTCTTATATCAGTTGATGCTTGATTTGTGCTCAATTATATGGTCAGTTCTGGAGAGGTTAACACTAGTTGCTGAGAACAAGGTATATTTTTTTCCTTTAAGGTAAAATGTTCTATAGATATCTGTTAAGCCTATTTAGTTCATAACCTCTATTAGTTTCACTGTGTCTTATTTAGTTTCTGTTTCAATGACCTATCAATGACTGGTAAAGGGGGTTATGGAAGTATTCCGTTATTATTGTGTAGGGTTCAATCTCTATTTTGAACTTTAGTAATGTATCTTTTAAGAATATGGGTGCACTTTAATTTGAGGCATAGATATTCAGAATTGAGACTTTCTCTTGGTGGATTTTTCCTTCGATGGATATAAAATGTCCTTTCTCATCTCCATTGATAACTTTTTATTGAAGGTCTATTTTATTTGATATTAGGGTGGCAAATCCATCTTGTTTCTTGGGACCATTTGCTTCTAAGACCCTTCTCCACCCTTTTACTCTGAGGTAGTGTCTTTGTTATTGAAGTGTGTTTCTTGTATGCAGCAAAATGTTGTGTCCTGTTTGCATATCCAGTCTGCTAACTTACATCTTTTAACAGGTGAGTTGTGTCCATTAATATTGAGAGGTATTAAAAAAAGATGATAGTTAGTTATGTTTATGCTTGTTTTAGTGGATGGCAGTATATGGATGTGGTTTTCTCCTTTTAACCTTTTTATGATATGATTAATTTCTTGTCTTTTCTTTGGTATAGGAACCCTCCTTTTGTTGTGGTTTTCCTTCTAGAATCCTCCGTAGGGCTGGAATGGTTGATAAATCCTATTTGAATTTGTTTTTGTCCTGGTATATTTTGGTTTCTCCATCTATGTTGATTGAGAGTTTTGCTGGGTAGAGTAGTCCAGGTTTACATTTGTGCTCTCTTAGAATCTGCTTGATCTCTTACCAGGGTCTTGTGGCTTTTGGTGTTTCTATTGAGAAGTTGGGTGTAATTCTGATAGGTCTGCCTGTATATATTACTTGAACCTTTTCCCTTGCAGCTTTTAATCTTCTTTCTTTGTCCTGTGCATTTAGTGTTTTGATTATTATGTGACAAGAGAATTTTCTTTTATGGTACAATTTATTTGGTGTTCTATTGGCTTTTGTGCATTTATTGCCACCTCTTACTTTAGGTTGGAAAGTTTTCTTCTATGATTTTGTTGAAGATGTTTTCAGGTCCTTTGGGCTGGGAATCTTCATTTTCTTCTATTCCAACTAGTCTTAGATTTAGAATTTTTACTGTCTCTGTCTGGAGCCTACCTCTTTTGTCCCTGGGGTTGCTTTGGGTCTCTGAGGCCTATAGCCCAAGCTATAGTAGACCTCCTTTGGGGACTGCTGACTATGGTGTCTTCAGAGGAACAGAGATACTACTGATCTGTTGTCTTAGCTGTAGCAGATCTCTTGGGAGGCCTTCAGCCTGTTGGGTCTTCAGAGGAACAGTCAAGCTGTTGTCCTGTGCGAATTTCTTCGCCGGGGGGGTGGGGGGGTGGGGGGGGTGGGGGGCGGGGGCCCTATGTATGGACTGTGCTTTCTAGTCCTGTGTGCAGAAGAACTCCAGGGTGGCTTTCAGTCTCTTGTGTCAGTTGTCCTGGATGTGGTTGAGCACCTGGGAAGTCTTCAGACTTTGGTATTGGCTATTCAGTTGTTTTGTGTGCAAAGGAACTACTGGGATGCCTTCAAGCTCTAATGTCAGTTGCCTTGTGTGCAGGGGATCTCCTGGGATGCCTCTAGGCTGTGGTGTCTTTAGGGAAGCAGACTAGCTGGCAGTCTGCTCCAGCAGAAGGCTCAGGGCTAAAGGAGTATATTTATATATTCTTTTAAAACTTCTACTGTATTAAGTTTCTACACTACATCTCAAATGAACCTTATTTTTAGATGTCTCTATCCAAATTTCCTCCTTTGTCAGTCTCTTCCCTTCCCCTTCTCAAATGATTGTCACATTACAGCCCCCTCATATGTCTATATCAAATTTGAGTTCCCTTTTCTAGGGAGATCTTTCTATTTACACACTCCCAGTCATTTATTCTATACCTAACCTCTGTGTTCCTATGGACTACAGCTAATATGTTCATAAATGTGAATACATAGCATATTTGTGTTTATGGGTTATGTCAGGATAAATTTTTTTCGTTGTAGTTCATTTTCTACACTCTATATTCCATTTACTACCCCTCCCCTCCCCCCTCCAACTGTTCCACATCCCATACCTCCTCCCCATTATGCCCCATATCCACATGGATGCCCCCACCCTCCACCCCATCTGACCTCTAAACTCCCTTGGGCCTCCAGTTTCTTGGGGGTTAGGTACATTTTTAAAGTTCCTTGTGTTTACCTGCACTTTTTATGATTTCTGTTCTAAAGGCTGACAATATTTATACAATATTCTATGTAAATATGCCACCTCTTCTTTATCCACTCATCTGTTGAAGGACATCTACGTAATTTCTATTACATAGATGTATGAGTAGAATACCAATGATCATGGTTGAGCCAGTGTCTCCATGGTAGGATGAAACATCCTTTGTCTATCTGTCCTAAAGTGGTATAGCTGGATCTTGAGATAGATATATTCTCATCTCCTGAGGAGCTGACACCTTGATTGTTATAGTGACTATGAGTTTGTACTCCTATCAGCAATAGATGTTCTCCTTACTCCACATCCATGCCAGCATGAGCTGTCATTTGCTTTTATTCATTTATCCATTCTAATAATATGAAATATTAAGATAGCTTTGATTTGTCTTTCTCTGAGGAATATTTAAGTGTTTCTCATTCATTTGAGTTTACTCCTTTTAAAATTATTTTTTTAGATTTTTGCAACTTCTGCTACCTTCTTCATTTTTTCCCTTCAGTGCCTTGAAGTTTTTAACATGGAAGATTTTTACTTAGTTGGTTAAAGTTAAACCAAGATCTATTTATATTATTAGACACTTTTGTGAAAGCTGTTGTTTCTCTAATTTCTTCCTCAGTCAGTCATTTGTATATAGAAGGGCTATTGGTTTTGTGAAGTAATTCTGAATCCAGCTCCTTTGGTTAAACAGTTTATCAGCCTCAGGAATTTCTTTGGTGCAATGTGTACAATAATATCATCTGAAAGTAAGTTATTTTGCCCTCATTCTTTACTATTTCTTTTGCATTGATCTCCTTCAATTATTTAAATGCTCTAGCTAGGACTACAAGTATTATATTGAATATTTATGGAGAGTGAGGAAACTTGTCTTTCTCCTGCTTTTAATAACTGTATGAGTTTCTTTACACTTAAGTTGAAGTTGGCTATAAGCTTGCTATAAACAGCCTGTATTATATTGAGTCATGTCTATGTATCCCTAATCTCTCTGAGTCACTTTATTTCTTTCTTTCTTTATTTATTTATTTATTTTGATGAAAGGATGTTGAATTTTTTTAAAGATTTACTCTGCATCTAATGAAATGAACTTGGGTTTTTTGTTTGTTTGTTTATTTGTTTGTTTGATTTTTGTCTTTGTATCACAGATACATTTTTTATTTCAGTATGTTGAACCTTCCCTGCATTTCTGGAATGAAATCTGCTTGGTCTTTTTGATGTGGACTTTCTTCCTTTCTCCCTCCCTCCCTCCCTCCCTCCCTCCCTCCCTCCCTCCCTCTCTTCCCCCCTCTCATTTCTGATTGCTAGTATTTTATTGAGAATTTTTGCATCTGTGTTCAAAAGGAAAATTGGTCTTTAATTTTCTTTCTTTTTTAGATCTTGTGGTTTGTGTATGAGCATTTTGCTTCACAAAATGAATTGAGGCATATTTCTTCTCTTTCTGTTTTGTGGAATAATTTGAGGATTATTGGCATTAACTTTTCATTTTAAAAATGGTAGAATTCTGTGCTAAAACTATCAAACCTTGAGTCTGAGCCTTTTTTGATGGGTATCAGGGGCAGTGATCACTTCTATTTCATGGTATTATTGGCCTATTTAAATTGCTTGTATGATCTTGATTTAATTTTGGTAAGTGATGTCTGTTGAGAAAAATTACCTATTTTCTTCAGATTTTCAAATTTAGTGGAATACAGGTTTCTAAAATATATCCTTATGATTCTCTGGATTTCTTAAGTGTTTGTTGGTATGATCATCTTTTCATCCCTAATTTGTTTCATTTTGGATTAGCTCTTCCTTCATTTTAATTAGTTCAGACAAGAGTATGTCCATTTTTGATTTTTTTTTTAAAATAGCCAACTCTGTGTTTCATTGATTTCTTATATTTCATTGTTTTGATTTGATTATTTTTTTCTTGTTATTGTTTTATTAATCATTTCATTTGTTTACATTTTAAATGATATCCCCCTTCCCGGTCTCACCTCTATGAACCCCCATCCCTTTCCCCTCCCATTTGCCTCTAAGAGAGTACTTCCCCACTCACACACCAACTCCTACCTCACCCCTCTAGCATACCCCTTCTCTGGGGCACCAGGCCTCCACAGGGCCAAGCATATCCCCTCCACTGATGCCAGATGAGTCAGTCTTCTGCTACATGTGTAGCAGGAGCCATGGATCAGGCCATATCTACTCTTTGTTTGGTGGTTCCTGGGAGCTCAAGAGGGGTCTGGTTAATTGATACTGCTGTTCTTCCTACAGGGTTGCAATCCCCCTGAGCTCCATCAGTCTTTCCTAATTGATTCCAGCTTGAGTTTGATTAATTTCTGCCATCAACCCCTCTTGGACATGATTAATTTTTTGATTTATGTTCTAGAACTTTCAAGTGTTCTATTAAGTTGCTATTTTGAGATCTCTCTTTCTCTCCCTCTCCATTCATATACATATATGTACATATACATATATATATATACATATATGAATGATGTTGTGAACTTTCCTCTTAGGAAATCCTTTATTGTGTCTCATGAGTAAGGTCTCATGCTGTGTACTCATTTTCATTGAATTCTAAAAGTTCTTTAATTTCTTCCTTTTTCATTTGTTTGTTTGTTTCCCTTTCTCTCTCTCTTTCTTTCTTTCTTTCTTTCTTTCTTTCCTTCCTTCCTTCCTTCCTTCCTTCCTTCCTTCCTTCCTTCCTTCCTTCCTTCCTTCTTTCTTTCTTTCTTTCTTTCTTTCTTTCTTTCTTTCTTTCTCTGTCTGTATTTATTTATTTATGTCTTGATACATTTCTCATTCAGTAATGAGTTGTTTTGTTTACTTGAGTTTCTAAGCATTCTGTTGTTTTTGTTGTAGGTATCCAGAGTTAATCTCTCTGGTTTTAATAAGATATAAGAAGTGATGTCTAGCCCTGATGTTAACATGATACCTTCCTTGCATTCACCAGTTGAATCAATGCTGTTTTCCCATCCATTACGTTTGGTGTTTAGAGATATCAATAAGCAGTGTTTGTTGATTACTGTTACTTTGTTGTTATACCATGTGTGTGTTTGCATTTGTATGTGTGTGTGTGCATGCATGTATGTGTATGTCTGTTTATATGTATTTGAGAGTGCAGGTGTGTGGATGTTTGTGTTTGTGTATATGGGTGTGTTTGTGTGAGTATATGTATGTGTATATGTATGCATGTGTGCGTGTGTGTGTGTGTGTGTGTGTGTGTGTGTGTGTGTGTTTGTGTACACACGGTAGCACGTGCTTGTGTATGTGGGCAAATGCTTCCACCGCTTTGATTTTCAGTTTTGGATTATTCCTTATGTTTTCTTGGGTGTGGTTTATATCTGTATGTTGGTGTTTTCCTTCTAGCACCTTCTATAAAGCTATATTTGTAAACATTGCTATTTCATATTTTAGCAATGCCTAATTATGAAAGGTATTTTATTTATTTTATGTAGTACAGATGTAAAGAAACTCTGAGGCAGCACTTTACAGCACAAGAATGTAGAAGAGACTGAAAGAAAGGAGATCCAGGAACATGTCTATTTGTATTTTTCAAATATATCTCTACTGCTTGAGATTTTGTGTTTTGGGGTTTGTTTCAACCTCATCATTTGTTTGTTTGTTTCATTCTGACTTCCTTGCCTTTAGCCAGGCAAGTTTTGTTATATCTTACCTTTGAGTATATGGGCAAGTATTTCTGTGTGTTGTATATGCAAGTGTACATGTGTGCATGTGGCAGTGTTCTGTACATAAAAGAGGACATGTGTGGAAGACAGAGTTCAATGCCAGGTGTTTTTCTCACAAAGATTTTTCAGGACCATCCACAGAACTTCTAAACACAAGGAAATAGAGGTTTTCAGATTCACCAAAACAGAATTTTAGGTTTTCATTCTTCAAGTAATGGTTGTTTGAATGTGAACTGGTTAACTTACCTGATAGCTGCATACCCAGGAGACTCATCATGGACACATGTAGAGGTATGCAGACACCAGTAATGGGAGATTAAATTTCAAGAACAGACACAACAATGGCTCAGGCTGCATATGTTGCACTTCCAAGTCAGAATTTATCCTCAGATTTTTCAACATACTTCCTTAAAGCAATAATTACAGGAATTAAATGATCTGTTCCATATAATTATTTGTTAGTATACTCAATTGTTATACTCTAATTTCAGTTCCATAAAATATTACAAATCTCTGGCATGAAATAATTTTAATAATCAACAATGAAATACTTATTTTATACTCTGTGTAGATCTTACAGTTTAACCTTAACCTATAATTAAAGCTTACATTACAAATATAATGTCTTGTCCCCAATTTCAATGGGATTGCTTCAAGTATGTCTCCATTTAACTTTATATTGGCTGTTGATTTGCAGTAAACTGCTTTTATTATGTTTAGGTATGGACTTTGAATTCCTGATCTCTCCAATACTTTTAAAATGAATGGATGTTATATTTTGTCAAATGCTTTTTTTGTACCTCTGTATGAAAAAGATGTTTTATTTGCTTGCTCTTGCTTTATTTATTTGGCTATTCCTTGTCTTAAGTGTCCTCCATGTCTCATTTTCAGCTAATTTCTCAATTTTTCTTTTCTCTGGAAGGCTTTTTGATAAAGGGTGCTCCCACTTTCACATTTCTACAAGTATCTGTTTCTTTAATCTTCAGAAGCATTCAGCAAGGAGTACCTGCTACAGAACTTATAATGTGCTGTAGCTTAGAACTCTGCTTCAAGTATGGTTGGGCATTAAAAGGTCATGCAGCTCTCAAAACCCTAAAATACAACCAACTACAAGGAGAATAATGGACTTGGGCAGACAGTTCAGTCTGTACAGCTTCAGTTCACACATGAAATTTTATAAGGAATAAATAGTATCTGCATTGCTTATATTAGACTTCAATATAATGAAAGAAGCTGTGGGTCGATAACCAGCCTCCAAAGAACGAGGTTTTTCAGTGAACTGTCATCTCAGCATTTGGGGAGGAATTGAAATCAGAAAGATCAGAAATCCAAAATCATCTTAGATTATCTGGAAAGTTCAACACCAGACTGGCCTACATAAGGTTACTTTTCAATTAAAATAGGAGAAAAATTTACTGTTTTAAGAAGAGTTCAATGAGGACCTCAGTAATATCAGCTACAGTGTTCTTTTATATTGAAGCAAGTTTTGGTGAGAAGGTAACATGCTAACTGGTGAATGATAAAGCTTATGGACAGTTCTCCAGTAATTATCTATAGTTTTACATAAAGCTTTAGCTTCATTTTAAGGTAATTCTTGCAAAAACTACAACAGATCGGAGATGTAGAAAATAGCATGTGGGAATGTATTGATAATTTGGTCAAAATAAGACTCTTAGAAGGCATGCTAGTTGTACTGTTTGGTTTTGTGTGTCAACTTGACCCAGGCTGGAGTTATCACAGAGAAAGGAGCTTCAGTTGGGGAAGTGCCTCCATGAGATCCAGCTATAAGGCATTTTCTCAATTAGAAATCAAGTGGGGAGGGCTCCTGGTGGGTGGTACTATCTCTGGGCTGGTAGTCTTGGGTTCTATAAGAGAGCAGACTGAGCAAATCAGGGAAAGCAAGCCAGTAAAGAACATCCCTCCATGGCCTCTGCATCAGCTCCTGCTTCCTGACCTGCTTGAGTTCTAGTCCTGACATCCTTTGGTGATCAACAGCAATATGGAAAGTATAAGCTGAATAAACCCTTTCCTCCCAAGTGCTTTTTGGTCATGATGTTTGTGCAGGAATAGAAACCTTGACTAAGACACTTTCTTTTTTTTGGTTTTGCACTTCGCTCTTCTAGATTTTTGAATCCCAGTTTCATCCTTATCTCTAGGATCCCTTAGAATTCATCATCTTTCTGTGTCTGCCTTGGAGTGCTGGAATTACAGACATGCCCCTTGAAATTCTCCATGGGTACCTATTTTAACTTTTATCACAATGTTAAATTCTCTGAGCCTCAGATCTTTACCTACTAAGTGGGATGTGAAATATGGAATATCTGCCTTACATTTTTGGACATTCACATTGGAGTTCAATAGAAATGGTATGCCAAGAGACACAGTCCTGGGAAACACGGTGCTGTTGGTATTTCTACCCTTGATCCAATCCATTTTCACTGTTCCTTCTGTGAGCATGAAGAATAAATTTATTACAATGCAGATGTATGTCCAGGTAGTATTCATGGTAATATTCAATTTACCAATGATCTTAAATCCCTTGACATCTGTGGCTGACTCCAGTATTCATATATCAGACTAAAGCTAGTTCCAACGTTTTGCTCTCTCTAAAACACAACAGAATACTTTTGTTCACAGCACTTCTGAAACCTATTTTCAGGATCCTAAAGAAGACACATAGCTTATCGGTTTTGATATATGTGGGTTTTTTGGTTTTTGTCCATATAAAACTGGACTATTTTTGTTTATTTATTTATTTTATTAAATATTTTCTTCATTTACATTTCAAATACTATGCCGAAAATCTCCTATATCCTCCCCATGCCCTGCTTCCATACACATCCACTCCGGCTTCCTGGCCCTGGCATTCCCCTGTACTGGGACATATAATCTTCCCAAGACCAAGGGCCTCTCCTCCCAATGATGGCCAACTAGGCCATCTTCTGCTACATATGCAGCTAGAGACATGAGCTCTGGGGGTACTGGTTAGTTCATAGTGTTGTTTCACCTATAAGGTTGCAGACCACTTCAGCTCCTTGGTTACTTTCTCTAGCTCCTTCTTTAGGGGCCCTGTGTTCCATCCAATAGATGACTGTGAGCATCCACTTCTGTATTTGCCAGGCACTGGCATAGCCTCACAAGGGACAGCTATATCAGGGTCCTGTCAGCAAAATCTTGCTGGCATATGCAAGTGTCTGGGTTTGATGGCTGTTAATGGGATGGATTCCTGAGTGGGGCAGTCTCTGGTTGGTCCTTTCTTCTGTCATAGCTCCAAATTTTGCCTCTGTAACTTCCTCCACGGGTATTTTGTTCCCCATTCTAAGGAGGAATGAAGTGGATATTAGCCTAGAAACTTAGAATACCCAATATACAATTTGCAAAACACATGAAACTCAAGAAGGAAACCAAAGTGTGGATGTATGAGTTTTTAAGTTAATTCACCTTGTAGAAAAAAAAATAGCAGAAAATAGTGTTTTTTTTCTTCACACCAAGATCCTTCAGGTTCCTACAGTACTACCATCTTGGTTTAGGGTGGTCCATTTGTTACTTCTGATAAACTCACATAAACACATAGTTATTAAGCAAGATTCTTTTATTTAGATTGGTTATATCTCTGGTATTTGTTCTCATTCTGTATGTTTTTTAAAATTTTATTTGTAATTCATTTTTTATACTCCATATTCTATTCCCTGCCCCTCCCCATCCACCCTTTAACTGCTCCACATCCCACACTTCCTCCCTTCCCACCTCACCTCCACATGAATGTTCCCATCCCCCACCCCATCTGACCCTTAAACTCCCTGGGGCCTCCAATCTCTTGAGGATTAGGTACGTCATCTCTAAATGAACACAGACCTGGGCGTCCTGGATTGTATGTGTGTTAGGGGCCTCATATCAGCTGGTGTATGCTGTTTGATTGGTGGTCTATTGTTTGAAAGATCTTGGTGCCAGATTAATTAAGACTGCTGGTCCTTCTATGGGATCACTCTTCTCAGCTTCTTTCACCTTTCCCTAATTCAACAACAGGGATCAGCTGCTTCTGTTAATCGATAGGGTGGAAATATCTGCAACTGACTCTTTCAGCTGCTTGTTGGATCTTTTGGAGGGCAGTCATGATAGATCCCTTTTTGTGAGCACTCCATAGCCTCAGTAATAGTGTCAGGCCTTGGGACCTCCCCTTGAGCTGGATCCCACTCTGGGCCTGTCACTGGACATTCTTTTCCTCAAGCTCCTCTCCATTTCCATCCATGTAATTCTTACAGACAGAAACAATTATGGGTCAGAGGTATGACTGTGGGATGAAACCCCATTCCTCATTTGATGTCCTGTCTTCCTGCTGGAGGTGGGCTTTATAAGTTCCCTCTCCCTACAGTCTGGCATTTCATCAAAGATCCCTTCCTATGAGTCCTCTGAGTCCCTCAACTCTCAGGTCTCCGGTGCATTCTGGAAGGTCTTGGCAACCTCCTATTTCCTGAGGTTGCCTGTTTACATCCTTTCTGTTGACCCTCAGGGCTTCAGTCTTTTTCCCTCACCCAAAACCAGATCAGGCTCCCCTCTCCCCTCTCTCCAGTGACCCTCCCAAATTCCATATACTTTCCTTCACAAGTCCCTCCCTCCCTCCCCACTTGTGACTGCTTTCTTCTCTCTCCCAAGTGGGACTGAGGCATCCTCACTTGGCCACTTCAGCTTGTTGTCCCTTTTGAATTCTGTGGACTTTGTCTTGTGTATTCTCTATGGGTTTATTTTATTTTATTTTATTGGCTAATACATACTTATTAGTGAGTATATACCGTGCATGTCCTTTTGGGTCTGAGTTACCTCATTCAGGATGATATTTTCTAGTTCCGTCCATTTGTGGTCGAAAGTTAGGATGTCCTCTTTCTTAATAGCTGAGTAGTATTCCATTGTGTAAATGAACCACATTTTCTGTATCCATTATTCTGTCCTGTGACATCTGGGTTGTTTCCAGCTCCTGGCAATCATAAATAAGGCCTCTAAGAACATAGTGGAACACATGCCCCAGTGGCATGGTAGGGCAACTTTTGGGTATATTACCAAGAGTGGTGTAGCTGCGTCTTCAGGTAGTTCTATTTCCAATTTACTGAGGAACTTTCAGATGGCTTTCCAGAGTGGTTGTACCAGTTTGCAATCCCACCAGCATCTGAGGAGTGTTCTTCTTTCTCCACATCCTCCCCAACATGTGTTGTTACCTGAATTTTTGATCTTAGCCATTCTGACTGGTGTAAGGTGGAATCTAAGGGTCATTTTGATTTGCATTTGTCTTGTCTGATCACTAAGGACTTTGAACATTTCTTTAGGTGCTTCTCACCCATTCGAGATTCCTCAGTTGTGAATATTCAGTTTAGTTTTATACCTTATTTTTTGATTGATTTGTTTGTTTGTTTGTTTGTTTTTTTATTTGCTTCTTGAGTTTTTTTTTTTAAAACTTTTGGATATTAGCCCTCTATCAGATGTGGGGTTATTGAAGTTTTTCCCACTCTGTAGGTTTCTGATTTGTCTAATTGACTATGACCTTTGCCTTACAGAAGCTTTACAGTTTCATGAGGTCCCATTTATCAATTCTTGATCTTAGAGCATGAGCCATTGGAATAGTTTTTAGGAAATTTCTCCCTGTGCCAATGAGATCAAGGCTCTTTCCCACTTTCTCTTCTATTAGATTCAATGTATCTGCTTTTATGTTGAGGTCCTTGATTCACTTGGATTTGAGCTTTGTACAAGGTGACAAATATGGGCCTATGTTCATTCTTCTACATACAGACAGCCAGTTAGACCAGCACCATTTATTGAAGATACCTTTATTTCTTCTTTACCACTTTGTATTCCCTTGATCTATTTTTGTTGTCTTATTGTTCTAGCTAATACTTCAAGTACTTAGATATGGGGAGAGTGGGCATCCTTGTCTTGTCCCTGATTTCAATGGGATTGCTTCAAGTATGTCTCTATTTAACTTTATATTACCTGTTGATTTTCAGTAAATTGCTTTTATTATATTTAGGTATGGACTTTGAATTCCTGATCGTTCCAATACTTTTAAAATGAATGGGTGTTATATTTTGTCAAATTTTTTTCTGCATCTAAGGAGATGATCATGTGATTTTTTTCTTTGAGTTTGTTTATATAATGGATTATGTTAATGCATATTCATATATTAAACCAACTTTTCAGCACTGGGATTAAGCCTACTTGATCATGGTGAATGATGGTTTTGATGCGTTCTTGGATTCAGTTTGCAAGAATTTTATTTAGTATTTTTGCATCAATATTCATAAGTGAGATTGGCCTGAAGTTCTGTTTTTTGGTTGAGCCCTTGTGTGCTTTAGCTATCAGAGTAATTGTGGCTTCATAGAATGAGTTATGTAGTATTCCTTCTGTTTCTATTTTATGGGATTGCTTGAGGAAAATTGGTATCAGGTCTTTGAAGGTCTGGTAGAATTCTGCACTAACTCCATCTGGTCCTGGCCCTTTTTTGTTTGATGTTTTTAATGACTTCTTCTATTTCCTTGTGTGATATTGGCTTGTTTCAATAGTTTACTTGCTCTTGATTTAACTTTAGTATATGGCATCTGTCTAGAAAACCATCCCTTTCGTCTAGAGTTTCCAGTTTTGTTGAGTATAGGCCTTTATAGTAGTATCTGATGGTTTTTTGAATTTCCTCCATTTCTGTTGTTATGTCTCCTTTTTCATTCCTGTTGGTTTTGTTTGTTTGTTTGTTTGTTTGGTTTTTTGTTTGTTTGTTTGTTTTGTTTTGATACTGACTCTTGGCCCTTTTGTTAGTTTGGTTAGGGGTTTATCTATCTTGTTAATTTTTTCAAAGGACCAGCTTTTGGTTTTATTGATTCTTTGTATTGTTTCAGTCAGCTTTGGCCATGTTTGACTATTTCCTGCCTTCTGGGTCAGTTTGCTTCTTTTTGTTCTAGGACTCTCAGGTGGGCTGTTAAGTTGTTAGTGTAAGGTCTCTCCAGTTTCTTTACCAGGGCACTTAGTGTTATGAACTTCCCTCTTAGCACTGCTTTCATTGTGTCCTATAGGTTTGAGTATGATGTGCCAACATTTTCATTAAATTCTAGGAAGTCTTTAATTTCTTTCTTTGTTTCCTCCCTGACCAAGTTATCAATAAGTAAAGTGTTGCTGTTTCCAAGTGTATGTGGGATTTCTGTTGTTTTTGCTGTTACTGAAGACCAGCCTTAGGACATGGTGTTCTAATAGGATACATGGTACTTCAAATTTTTTTTTTTTTTTTGTATCTGTTGAGGATTGTTTTAGTGACCAATTATATCATTGATTTTGGAGAAGAAGGTGTATTCTTTTCTTTTAGGGTAAAATGTTCCATAGACATCTGTTACATCCATTTTCTTCATAACCTCTCTTAGTTTCACTGTATCTTTGTTTAGTTTCTGTTTCACTGTACTTTGGTGAGAGTGAGGTGTTGAAATCTCCCAAGTATTATTTTGTAGGTTTCAATGTGTGTTTTGAGTTTTATTAAAGTTTCTTTTACAAATTTGGGACTCTTGCATTTGGGGCATAAATGTTCAAAATTGAGACTTTCTTTTGGTGAATTTTCCCCCTGATGAATATGAAGTGTCCTTTTTTATCATGCTTGATAAGTTTTGATTGAAAGTCTATTTTATTGGATATTATGATGGCAACTCCTGCTTGTTTCCTTGGACCATTTGATTGGAAGAATTTTTTCACTCCTCTTATTCTGAAATAGTGCTTTGTTGTTGAGGTGTATTTCTTGTATGCAGCAAAATGCTGGATCTTGTTTGTATCCATTCTGTTAGTTTTTGTCTTTTGATAGGTGAGTTGAGTCCATTAATATTGAGAGATATTAAAAAGAGATGACTGTTGGTTTTTGACATGATTGTTTTTGTAGACGGTATTATGTGCTTGTGGCTCTCTGTTTTTGTTGTGAGATTAATGTCTTGTCCTTTCTTTGGTGCAGGTATCATCCTTGCCTTAACGTTGTCCTCCAAGGATCCTCTGTAGGGCTGATTTGTTTGATAAATAGTGTTTGAATTTGGATTTGTCCTGGAATATTTTGTTTTCTCTATCTATGTTGACTGAGAGTTTTGCTAGATATAGTACTCTGGGCTGGCATTAGTGTTCTCTTAGAGTCTGCATGACCTCTGACCAGGCTCTTCTGGTTTTCATCGTCTTAAGTTGAGAAGACTGATGTAATTCTGATAGGTTTACCTTTGCATGTTACTTGGCCTTTTTCCCTTGTAGCTTTTAATATTCTTTCTTTGCTCTGTGTACTTATTGTTTTGATAATTATGTGAGGAGAAGATTTTCTCTTCTGGTCACATTTATTTGGTGTTCTATAGGCTTCTTGCACCTTTATGTCCATCTCTTTCTTTAGGCTGGAGAAGTTTTCTTCTATGATTTTGTTGAAGACATTTTCAGGTCCTTTGAGCTGGAAATCTTTGTTCTCCTGTATTCCTATTATTCTTAGATTTGGTCTTTACATTGTGTCCTGAATTTCCTGGATGCTTTGAGTTAGGAGTTTTTATGTTGTGAATTTTCTTTGACAGTTGTGTCAATGTTTTCTACCATATCTTCTACACTTGAGATTCTCTCTTCTATCTCTTGTATTCTGTTGGTAATACTTTCATCTGCAATTCCTGATCTCTTTCCTAGGTTTTCCATTTTCAGGTTTGTCTTCATTTGTGTTTTCTTTATTGTTTATACTCCTACTTTCAGGTCTTGGATTGCTTTATTCAATTCCATCACCTGTTTCCCAGTATTTCTTTCAGTGAGTTATTGATATTCTCCTTAAAGGACTCTATTATTTTCATGAGATTGGATTTTAGGACAGACTCCTAATTTTCAGATGTGTTGGTGTATTCAGGGCTTGCTGTGGTGGGAGAACTGGTGATGCCCATGTATTTGGGCTTCTGTTGCTTATGGTCTTACACTTGCCTTTCACTATCTAGATATTCCTGGTGTTTTTTGACTCCTGTATGGAGTCTGACTCTTTTGTCCCTGGGTTGCTTCAGGTCTCCTGTTAGGCTTGTGGCCCAGGCTGTATCAGATCACATGTGGGGCCTTCCAACTGGGGATCTTCAAAGGGGTAGAGAAGTTGTTGATCTGTTGTGACAGCTGCAGAAGAATTTCTGGGAGGCCTTCAGACTGTGGGGTCTTCCATGGTGCAGTCAAGTCCAACTGCGCTGAGTGTAGCTGATTCTCAACTGCTCTGAGTGCAGTGTGTCCTCAACTGTTCTGAGTGCAATGTGTCCAACTGCTCTGAGTCCAGTGAATGAATCCTTTAGGATATATCAGGATATGGAGTCTCCAGGAGAACAGACCAACTAGGAAATTGCCCAGCAGCAAGAACCAGGCAGAAGGAGTGGGAGAGATGGAGGGAAGGGGAAAGGTATTCGAGAGGGAAGCGTTTAGGTGAGTGATGGTACTGAGTCTACCAGTCTCCCAGCAGCAGCTCCAGGAATCAGGGTGGGTTCTTACCAACTGTTCTGAGTGCAAGAGTCCTCTAGGTTGGGTTGGGATATGGAGTCTTCACAGGAGCAGACCAACTATGGATCTGACCCAGCAGCAAGGACCAGGCGGGAACCATTTTCTATGTTTTGACAAATAAGAAACAGTACTAACACAGGTAACGTGAATACTTTCTTATTTAGCAGTTTCCCTATGATAGATATATTGTGTGTTCTACCTTTTCCTGGTCCTTTGCTTTCTACACTCTCTGTCCATACTTACCCATTTCACAGTGTCACATAGCTGCCATGAAGCCTTGCAGACTGGTATCCTTAACAGCATTCATTCGAGTTTCCTCCATTTTAATTCCTACTGAAAAATTCATTTGTTTGTAAGTAAGACAAATTAATAGTGCATGAGAATACTTAGTTGACTGAGTACACCAAAGTTTATTTGATTTGTTCAGCTACTGGGGAATATGAAGGGCAGTTTGAGGCATATGATAAGGCCTTCATTTCACAAGCCTTATAACTTGACTTCATCTCCTAAAACCCACAGGGGAATGAGGGTACAAATTCCTGAAAGTGACCATCATAGGTGAACTGAGATTGACATGCATCAGTACACACACACACACACACACACACACACACACACACACACAGACATACACAGTGTATACATACACATATGCCCATATGGAAAACACTTACAAACACACACTACACATAATAAATAAACATGCAAAAATTATTTAAGCTTCATCTATATGGGACTATCAAAAATTGTAATTTGAGACCAGAGAAATGGCCCCAAAGTTAAAATCCTATACTGTTCTTGCAGAAGAAACTGAGCTAGCTTCCTGGGACCCATGTGGAAGAGTTGATGACCCTCTGAAACTCTATGTACAGGACATATGCCAGAATATATGATGCATATATTCACTCAGAGACACACTTAAACAAAATTAATTTTTAAAAAAAAAAATCTAAACCATAGAATTTAGTCTCATTTAAAGACTTGGCTTAGATAAACCTCAGTCCTGTATAGACAGATTTATAAAGAAGGTGGCCTTTGTCCAAACACAGCAAAGGACAAACAGCAAAATTGTGTATTTTTCATGACTCTGGAAGGAAGCAGCTGTTGCAGTTAAATCGGAAGAGAAGGGAGATGAGCTCAGGGTCACCTGTGTGATGGCTGGTTTTATGTCTGCTGATGTTAGCTAGATAAATCTTTCAGAAGAAACCTCATGTAAGGTTTGCCTGTGAAAAACACTATGGTGTATTTTCTTTATTGATAATTGATAAATGAGGGCTTAGCCCAATGTGGGTGGTGCAGCCCTCAGAGCAGTAGTTATACATGAACAATCATGATGAGCAAGCCAAAAAGCAAATCTCCTCCAGGAACATTCCCTGCCTTGAGTTCCTGCCCTGCCCTCCCTGGCAATAAACCCTTTCTTATCCAAGCTGATTTGAGTCATAGTGGGTTATTGCAACAGTAAAAATATTAACAAATACACTTGGCAAAGTACGAAGACATGCAGGTGCCCTTTACACCTGTAAAATTTCAGCTCTGAGTCTAAGAAATTCTTAAGTACTAAATGTAATTAGTTGAAAATCATGAATACAAGGTACTGGGAAACTAAGGACCCCATTCAACATAACAAACTCCTATTTATGAAAAGACTGGGCTCAAACAGGCTTTAGTCATTTCTTCCTAGAAAGGCATCATTAAAGTGAAATATATATTTAAAATAAATAGAAAACTATAATTTCCCTTGATTTCTCCAAGAAAATGACGTTTAAACTGCTCAGTAAGCACGTGAATATGAAACTTTCATTCATAAGTTTGCCAGAGTGACAAATCTTCAGTAATATCAGTTCATGAACGGATAGATCCTGTTTGATACAGTTCAATTATAGCATATTACGCAGAAACAGAAAGTAACAGCTGCTGATGCCTTCCCCTCCTAAGTGCCATGGGAATTAAAATCACAATCAGACTTAGCAGTTTTTGTAAAGGTCAGGAACTTACCTGCTAAGTGATCTTACTTACATTATTTTGTAAATAAGACAAAAGGATAAGAATAGGGAGTGGACCAATGTATCTCAAAGACTTGGATCTGGCTAGGTTTGTACTGCTAAGGTGAACGAATTAAATTCTGAAGTAGATTTTTTTTTTCCTTTTGAGACATGGTCTCATATACCTCAGCTGAGGGCTAAACTGTATCTGAGGCCAAATCTGACTTCATTCTTGATCCTTTTACTTCCATCTTTCAAACTCCATGATTATCAGTGCACCAACAGGCCAGGGCAAACTGTGCTCAGCTTCACATAACTGTATATGCTTTTCAAAATTACAAAAATAAAACCACAGAAGGCTGAGTTTTCTGCTAAAACAATAACAAGATGAAAATAATATAATAAACATATTCTTTACAAGTTCAGTTTTCTTGTGGCATCAACTAGTTTCCAAAGTTACAATCCCCATTATAAGTTTGTTCTTTTTCCTCTAAACTTGAGTGGCAAATGGCTAAACATCCAGAAGTTCAATTCCATACAAAAACTGGCCAAGATGTAGTTTTGGCCAGCATGTTTAAATTCTGCAGAAATTTTAAAAGCACAAAGAGGAAAATCCAAAACATTTTGAATATATTAGTTAAAATTCCTTATAGCTAAAAGAAGATGAAGCCTGTGCTAATTAATACTCAGCACATTAGCCAGCCTGGTCTACAAAGTGAGTTCCAGGACAGCCAGGGCTATACAGAGAAACCCTGTCTCTAACCCCCCCCCCCAAAAAAAAGAAAAACAAAACAAAACAAAACACCAAACAAACAAACAAACAAAAACCTCAGCACATTAAATTTTTTAGGAGAAGTTAAGTTTAAATAACAGTACAAGATCATGTATTTTAAAGATATTTTTATTGAAGAAATATATAAAAATCAAGCTCAAAGGACCACCTACATGTATGCCCATTTGGTATGTTTCTGACTTGTTTGCATGTTTATAGCCTGGGGCAATGTCAACAGTATTTCTGTTAAGAGAATGGATTTTTTTTGTGTGAATTAAAAACCTCATAAGTACTCATGATCCACTAAAAATTAAGTGTCCTGCAGGGCATGGGCCTCCACAAGTGTCAATGGTTGATGTGTGAGTAAGGCTTGTTTTTATAATAGTGTACATATTCTCAAGTTCCTCCTTCAAGGAATGTCCTCTTTAATGATTCCATGATAATCAGTGGCAGCAAAAGTCTGGGAGGCTAGGATACATCTATGTCTCTAGCAAAATGGTAACTGCTGGGACCTTTAGGACAGTCATTTAAGTCTGTGGAAAAGAACTCCATAAACTTGAGTTTGAAAATATATAATTTCTTTTTTTTTTTTTTTTTTTTTTTTTTTTTTTGGTTTTTTGAGACAGGGTTTCTCTGTATAGCTCTGGCTATCCTGGAACTCACTTTGTAGACCAGGCTGGCCTCGAACTCAGAAATCCGCCTGCCTCTGCCTCCCGAGTGCTGGGATTAAAGGCGTGCGCCACCACGCCCGGCTGAAAATATATAATTTCTTAAGTGTGTAAAATATAAGGATACAACATGAATTGTATGAGAAGCTTTACAGATCTGAAGGAACTGAGGCAGTTGCACTATGAGCCAACTTGGCAAGATACTAAGAAAGGAGATAAAAGAGATTTAGGGAGTGGTACTCACAGAAGATTCCACCCAGCTTAGGCTTTTGCTAATGCTTAAAAGGACCAGCAATGTTCTGAGTTCAGGTTCAGCCTGGGACAGAGGAAGTTTAGACCCCGGCATGAGCAAGTTTAGGCACAGACTTGGAAGAAAGGGTAATTTCACGGTGGTGTTCCACCCACCTATCTAGGGTATCATCTGTGCTTATTAGATGCAGGCAGATCTCTGAATTCTTTTGCAATGCAAAAATAAATAAGGTTGCTGTGTGGGAGGGTCAAGAGGCTGGGGACCTGGGATATTAATTCATGGGATAATCAAAAGTGAACCTAGGGTAAAGACTGAATTGATATGTAAATTAAAACTGGGCTTTTGATCTGCAAGATATGGTATTCAGAGAATTTTTTAGAATAGCAAGAGAGAACTGACTTGAACAGAAACTAGGAAAGCTGTCTTTAGCAGAGCATAGGCCACCAGCTTGGACCCACAATTTGACTTCAAGTCACTTGTTTTGCTGCTTTCAAACACCTCTTCTCTCAGAACCGTGCTCCAAGCAGAGTGACCCGTCCAGCAGGTCCAGTTATTCGAGGGTCTCGAGGGGACCTCCTCCTAAGAACCAAATGGGGGTTAGAGAGAGACGAGGGCCTTGTGTGAATAACGACACGGAAACCGTTCTGGAATGCATCAAAGCCCCCAAATGTATTTGCCAGGCCCGAGGTTTAAGTGCACAAGCAAAATGGGAAGTGCCTTTCAGCAGGAAGGATGAGGCAGTAGAGTTGCACAAGGAAAAGGGGAAGTACAGATACTTATCATCGAGAGGGATGGGGCAATACAAGCAAAAGAAGTATTTATCAGTGGGGGTGGGCAGTAGAATTGCACATTCTTAGGCAGATACACGGGGAAGCAGGAACTTGGCGGTATCAGGGTATCTTGAGGTCAGGACATCCGGCGCTGACTTAGGGCTGGAACAATCTGTGGTTGTTCTCAGAGCGGTGTGCTGGTGGCCCGCTTTTGACCCTCTTTTCTTCTGGGGGGGGGGGGGACCCAATTCAGAGATCAGGACAATAGCGTTGCCTTAATAGCTCCCAACAGCAGAGGCTGGTTCATGACATTCCAGAATTTCCACTTCACTAGATATTTTCATTTAAGTAATTTACACAAATGAGGGAAAATAAATATTTTAATAATGAGTAATACATACACTAACCAATGCATATTTTTACCTTTTGTGAGGCTCAAGGAAACAGAGCCCAGCTGAAATCACAGATTTCATGGAAGGAGGAATTGCATTGTTCTTTGTATCTGACCAATTTGGCAGACATTTCTAGAAACATTTGGTGAAACCAGCACCTTGTCAACTGCCTTGAGGGATGTCATATGCCTTGGCAGTTGAATTTGTGACCCTCTCAGTTCTTGTGACCTCAAATACATTTTGGAGATGACCATGCAAAATAAATAAATGAGTAAAAATAAAATAAAGTAAAATCAAAGTCTCTTCCAGGTTTTAGCCATCTCATATAATAAAATGGCAACCACCCCAGCTAATAAATGATGAGCAGGTCACAGACTCAAGTAACTAACAATGAACTGTTTATCAATTGCTCCTTATGATCAGAAACATTTCTCTCTTTCCTCATTTATTGGGCCCACTATGTAGAAGGTAGGTATATGGAGGGCACTGAACTTACATTTGTGAAAAAACAAAACAAAACCAAAAAACCAAAAAACCACAGAACATGTGTTCTAGAACTCAAAGTTTAACACGCAGGACAGATATGAAGGAAAATTGTATGTTGTCATCCAATGGTTTGACAATTGTGTAAACTATGGAAAAGTTAAATCTGCTTTAGAGCATCACTGTAAAATATTTGAGAGAGAATGAATATTATTGATATAATTTGCAAAGTGTATCTATAAATGTTCTAAGTAGAGAGAGAAAAGAGGTTATTCAAACCAACACACTAGCTTGTACAAAAACAAGCATGGTGGAAGGGAGACAACATGCTGGGAATATGGTAAGATCAGAGTAGAGACAGAAGAACACACTAATGAAATATGAGATACTGGAAAAAAGAGTGTGTGTGGCTCAGTGTAGACACACTATGGGTACTTGTTCTGTTTTTATGTTGTAAACTATGGAATATACTGAACAGACAAACTGATGAAAATAATGTGGGGCATAGAGGCTCATGTGTGAATGTCCACCAGCTGAGAAATAAAGATTACAATGAGTTTAACATTAGGTTAATAGCGATTGCAAAGTAGAACCATCTCAGTCAAACAAAAATTAATTGGTAATCAGTAAATTAAATAGTCAAATAATTTAAACAAATGAGAAGATAAATAAGCTATCTGAAAGATAAGATAGAATTCACAGTACAAGACCTACATGTTCTAGAAATCCCACTAAACTATTGGGTACTTGTTTCTGTTTTCACTTACCACATACTCTCTTGATTCTTCATCTTTGTGAGTTTACTCCATTTTCCTCTACTTATTTCCTAATTCTCTTTTGGTATGCTCATTTCTTTTATATGGTCCTAATTTGTTGACATGTTCTTAAAAGGAACAACTAAATATCCTAATGAGGCTTAGCTCTGGGTTAGCAGTATTTGTTGACTTCTCCACTTTGACAATCCTTTTCTTTCATTTCATAATGTACTTTTGTCATTCTAGGGTCCTTTTCTTTTTGCAACCCTGTGGTAGTCTTCCAGTTATGAAATTTCTCTCCATTTGATTGTAGAATTTTTATGTTTCCAACCATTCTCTTGAGCATCTATTAGATTTTATAGAATGCTCTGGATCAATTATTCACATCTTAATTTTGTCCCTAAATACATCATTTTATTCACTATCAAAAGACTTGAACAGTATTCCACTGTCTTAATTAGTTTTCTACTGCTTTCTTTTTAGTAAATTGTCATATTAAAGTATGTCTCCTTTTTAATGTATCAGTCAACATAGGCTAAGCTATGGTAAATAAATATATGAAACCTAACATTTTAGTTATTTAGCACAGACATACCATGGTAATAAAAAGTAGTGTGATACTACTTGGAAAATACTCCTTATTTGAACACTATAATCAGAAAGTTATAACTTTTAAGGCCATAATTCCAGAGGGTAAGATTAGAGTGAATCCACAGTACTGTGATAGGTTAGGTTATTGCCACATTCATTGACATGTCAATGTCTTAAACCTACAGACAATAATAGCTAGAAAGTTTGTATACTGAGCTGATAAAATGCAAGATAATACCATATTATAAAAAGAAAACATAATTTTGTTTATTTCAAAATTTCAGTCTCTGTATTGTGACTATGTGACAACATTGGGAATGGCTTTATATCACACATATCAAAACTATTCTTTGTTTCTGTGTATAACTCATTACACAGTGATTGATCAAATATGGAGGATGAGTATCTAGACTTAAAGAACTACCTTGTCCTTTGTTAGAAATTGTGTTCTTCCAAGGTAGAATTCTAGTCAAGTAGAACATTGTATTTGGAGAATAGAAAACAAAAATACATTTTGGGTCAAAGGCAGCCAGAATATGCTTCTACCTCTCATTCTCAGAGACTCACTGATGATACAACATCATCCAATAGCTGCTGATATAAAGTACACATTTCATTTTACAGGAAACCATGAAATTTCACAGAATGCAGCCCAAAGATCTGAATCTAGATATAATGATCTTCAGTTCAAAACTTTCAAACAGTTTTAAGATGATACAGTATAACACAGATCCAATTACCTTGTGTTTCTAGACTATTATAGTTTCTTTTTTAAAAATAATTACATAATTTTAAACAAAGTCAACACCCATAACACATTTTGAGAAAAACATGGCTACAATATGGTCAAACACAAAGTGATGTGAAGAAAACATTAGTCTCAAGAAAAACAAAAAAAGAGAAAATATTCTCACTTTTACATTGGGTTTGTAACTAAATACCACCAAGTTGGTGGTTATTGTCCACAGTGAGTTGTTGCTGTATTAATAACTTACTGTCAACCACTTATATCAACAGGACTATGATTGTTAATGGCATCAATGGTAGCAAGGAAAACTCAAAGTATTACTTCAGTATATGATGACTGCCACCATAATGAGTCTATCCATTGGACCATTTTGGATGTGGTAGTATACCCCAGAACAATGGCTGCCAAGTCATCACTGATAATGCTGTAGAACACATCTTCAAGTATTTTAGTGTTTTGTTTTCTTCCAAGCTTTTAATTCATTGACCAGAGTCTTATAATAACTTCTGAATTTGAATATCATAAAATAGCATTGGTTGTTTCAAAGCTTAAGTAGGACAGAAAAGCTGACATGCTCTGACTTGTCCTATTGAGAGGTCCATGTGGCCAGGATCTGATTTTGACATCTTAACAGTCTGTGATGACTCTAAGCATGCCAGGCACAAATGGCCTCTCTTTCTAGAGACACAGATATCCTATAATAACTTGGGATTTCAAAACCTTAAAGGATATGTGTCTTTTTCTTTTTAGTATTCTCAGTTTTCTTATAAAACTAATTACATCTTTAAATTTAGCTTTTGTACCAGGAACAATTAGGTTTTAGTCTAATTTCTGCCCAGAGTGAGTCCTGCTCACAGTTGATAAGGGATTCTTTAAATATTGCTGTTAATAATCTGTTTCAAACTTCTTAGTCTACATTCTTTATTGTCTGACCAAATGTGTCATTTTTAATCAATTCTTTAATGTCTGTTAAAGGTTAAACCTATAGTCATTTATAAGTACCACTGTCCTCATATCTCTTAATGACTTGATATTCTACACAGGCAAGTTGAAGTAAATAGTACCCTCAAAAATTGTCTCCATTTCAATTCCCATAACTTCCAAATATACTATTTTACATAAGAAAAAGAAATTTGCATGCATCAGTAAGTTAAACGTCCTAATGTAATATGATTAAGCAGGTTTGTCAGGGTGGATACAATCTAGTTGTACAGATCCTTAAAATAGAAGGGTTCCCAACTTACAATCAAGGAGATAAATAATAAAGGAGGTGAATGTGGAGTTGGGCAATATTAATAATTTTGAAAGTAGAAGGAACAAATGTGAATAGGGTTTGAAAGTTAAAACTGGCAGTGGAAGAACCTTCTCTTCAAGAGAAAGCCAGGCCTTCTAACACTTGCCATTTACCCCATGAAGCCTCTTTGAGATTTCTAATCTATAGAATGTTAAAATAATATATTTGTGTAATTTGAAGCCTTAAATAGAGTGATTTGTTTCTACAGCAATAGATAAGAAATTCACTCATGTCCATAATTCCCTCAGAGAAAAAAATTAATCATTATTATTCATACCTGAAAAGATATTTGACCAATGCCAAAGAAATGTTGATAATACTTTTTTCTTGAAAGAGGTTATTAATTTTTTATTTTTAAATTAATTAATTGATTTACTTTGCATGTGTGTGTGCATGTGTGTGTGTGTGTGTGTTAGTGACTATGTGTGCATCTGCCCATAAACATGACATCTCATGCATGTGGAGGTCAGAAAACAATTTTCAAGAGTCACATTTTTCCTCTCACTATGTGTGTCCTGGGAATAATAGGTTTGGTGTCAGGTATCTTGATCTGCTGGGCTCATCTTGCCATCTGGAAAGCTGGAATTTTGTGTTTTAAAACATTAAGGATTCTCCAGGTTGACAGCTTTTGGTTCATGTGTATCGTTAGAAGGTGTCAGCATCATATCCAAATTCGAATATGATATTTCAAAAGACTGACAAAACTTCAGGTAAAAATGTTTTATAGAGAAATAGGTCATTTCTAATAGCAATATACATACTGCACAATTGTTTTGCTAGAGATAAATACATTCTGTGCAGCAGGGGACCTCATAGACAGTTCCTGTCTGCTGATCTGGATACTGAAGTGGCAAGGGCAAAATTGACAAAGATTGATGAGTTTTATTGCTCTATCAAAGATATTCCTATAAAAACCTGCTATGTATGTGAGTGTGCAGTATGCTGCTGAAAAGACAACACAGCACTGATATAATTTATTGACATTATCACTATTTGTTAGAAGTTCCCACCATTTTCCCCACCATTGCTCTGTACAATCAATGCATGTCTACACAGAACAAAATTAACCAGTTTCTCACCATTATTATGGAGATTTTTGAATAGTCTATGGATGGTTTTTACATTCTAGGGAGCTTTGGGGAGTACAATATGTCTGTATTTGATGGTCATTAGCTGTTGTCCCTGTCTATGTACCAAGTTTATCTATAGATTAAAAGCTACCAAAAGCAGGCAACACTGATATGTGTGTTACACACTGGTTCTTCACTGAGATTCTTCTTAATCTCTTCTTTGCACCTACTTGTTACAAAATTCCAGTCTCTCTTTGTTTAGGTGTATTCTCTTCTGAATGAATTCCTAATGTGTTCATTCTGTGAGTCTGATCTCAACTCTCCCTGCAGTTTACTCTATATAAGCTTGGCATCCTGTCCAGCAATCAAATAAACAATATTTTGAGTAAAGGAGTAATTCATCCCTTATCAGGATGAATCTTAATGAGATTTCTTATGAATTATGTCTCATTGAAGAAGAACTTAATAGTTGTGATCAGAGGCCAGATGAAATGTCCGTAGCTTACAAACATATCATTATTTAATATTATTAAGACACATGGGATAATGATGATATGTTAAAATTACATGCTCCCTATGATAAATTCCTATTGAAATCCAGATACATGCCCTAGATAGCATTCACTAATTCTTACATATAAGGAACCTTGTCAGGACAGAGTTAAGAATACCTATTACATATATGTCAAAGAAAGAAATTCTCTTAAAGAACAAACCAGTATTGTAATGGTACCTCTCTGTAACATGTATAATCAACTATCTTTTGCTACTTCAGACATTGGGAGAAAAGCCCCTTACTTACAAATTTCAAATGGTTTTGTTTTAAAATTCTGATGAATCGGTTCACAGTGTCATCTTTGAATTATCATCTTAAGACAGAAGTCCATCAGTCCTACAGTATTTTTGTTGTTTTCATGATAAGTGGATAGTGAACATGTGCCTTATACCTTGGTATATGTTTGCATGTAAAATGTCTTATATGTCAATCTTTATAAAAATCTTCTTTGAAAGTTTTACAGTTTTTCATGATTTGTCTCAATTTGAAAGTTAGGATTTCTGAATATTTCCTGCCAGTATCATACAGCATTTCATATTTGATTGTCTTTATGTATCTCCTCGGTCATTTTTATGCTTGTCATCAGAGTGAGAAGAATAAAGACAGGGAAGATCTTGACTTTCCTTCCCTATGAACACACTTAAGACTTGGATCCCAGCAGTTTTATTATAAAAGAAAAAAACATAATGTGTGGTTAAGGCAAGTAATTTGTTGTGAGTCAAATCTTGAAAGATTATTGCATAAACCATGATTGCATATACCATGGTAATTCTGAGGGCTGTTCTGTTCTTGTTCCAGCCAAAGTCTTTCTTTCTTGGGATGGTTTTGGAAAATCTGAGCATGTACCGTCTATATTTATGCCCTCACCTATGTTTCTAAGACTGGTTATTTTGCTTTATAGACATAGGAAGGTAAAACATTTCTTATAGAATTATTTGTGACTAAATATCTGTAAAAATTTCTTAAAGAGCTCCTTGGATATGTTTTCCAATAACAAATAAAATAATAATAACATTCAAATATTACACTTAGAGAATAAGCAAAAATCTTGAAGTCGAAAAAAGCAAAGTGATTTTGTCTACCTAATATATTTTATGTATTAACTAATTACTCAAATTATTAGTTGTGTTAATACATTTTGAAAACTCTATTTGCTTACTATCTTTCAGCTTGGTAAAGACAATAAAAATAGGAGTTATTTACTATATAGCAGAGGACTGTCTGGTGTGGTCTCAGTGAGAGAAAATAAACCTAAAAAAGACTTGAGGCCCCAGGCAGAGGGGAGGCGTAGGGGAAGGGGGAACAACCTCTTGGAAAGCAGAGGAAGGAGGTGTGGTTGGGGGCAGACCAGGAGGGGAATAAAGTCTGGACTGTGAAAAAGAAGGCTTAAAGAATAAAAATGAACATTATTTTTAAAAAAGAAAAAAAATAAAGAAACTATGAATGAAAGCTGTATCTATGATTTCTATCTGTCATAAAATGAAAATACCTAGTTCAGCCAGCTGAAAAAAATTCAAAATACTGTTTAAGGAGTATATGATTGGCTGATGAGATTGACCAGTGAGATAAGCATGTATTGATCTTGCCAAAAACCTTAGTTTGTTCCTGGCATCCATGTCAGATGGTTTACATCCACTTATAACTCCACCTCAAAGAGTCCCAAAAGTCTCTTCTGGACTCCTCAAACACTACACGAAAGTGCACAAATGCCACAGACCCTCTTGGGTCCCTTGTCTGCGTAGGACAGGTCTCTGGGTGCAGGTGGGCAAGGACTCAGTGAATGACAGACAGATGCAACACAGGAGATTGTATAGAATCTGAATGTATTGTCACAAAGTGAACACCAGTCTTATAAAATACAAAAAATAAAGGGGGTAGGAAGTCGTAGCAGGCAAAGTACATTGAAGTTACCTGACACAAAACAAAGGAATGACTTCAAAAGGACTTACAGGAACCAGGTAAATATTTACAGTAAAGATAAAGCAGTCCTGCCAAGGGTCAGCTTAATGGCAGGTAAGGATTTCACACCCTAGTCACAATAGTGCTACTCCTTTGAGCCTTGTGAAAGCTAGCACCAGGGGGTTCTGCTCTAGCAGACCTTATGATGAACAATGCAATACCACAACCCTCCTATTCCTAGGCCCTGAATAATTCTTGTATGAGTGTAACTTTTAAGTATCTGTGGAGAATCTCCATGTCTCAGAAGAATTCACCACTTGCTTCTAATATGCAATGTAGCCTGCTAACTTGGCTTTGGTGAAGATCCCTGTCTCAGTGGGATTCCCTAACTCTTACATGGTAAACTCACCTATTAGCTAGGCCATTGTGTTTAGGTGAGACTGGCTACTGCCCTAAGTAATCACTTTGCAAACTAGCCCTGAGCTATTCTAGCTCTGTTCTTTGTAATGCCTAATTAGTTTCACTGTCTCTTCTAAGCTCCTAGGCTTCAAGCATTTTCTAGGACATTTGAACACTGGCGAAGGCTTAGCTATGTCAGAATTCAATCTTAAAAGGCACTTATAATAAGATAATACTAAAAGAGAGCACATGGATCCATACACTAGACTAATGCGGGGATAGGGTATGAGTATATGGGTCATGAGAACACCAAAGTTCCAGGAGGTGAGTTTCCGTGAAACACTTTGCCTTGTGAGTGCTCCTAGGCCTCTAGGCCTGCCAAGCAAAATTCACTGGAGTGTGTGTAGCACACAAATCCACATGCAGTTAAACACATATACACATAGAAATAAAAATTTGTAAAGAAGTATGTTATTATAATATGTAAGCTGAAATAATGTAAAATAAATAAATTTCCTTTCTAACACAGAAGAAAATCTCACTATGCACTCATAATTATGAGATGTCATCATGGAATTCTGACAAAAATATCATACATTCCCAAGACTTTTTACTTAGTAAATTTTTTACTTAGTAAATTCAGAGAAAGGTGAAAATTATGTCCTATACCATAAAGGTATCCCAGTATGCTAAACAATAAACCATTTAAAGAGATTTTGTAAACATTTTGAACTCAATATAATAGATGAGAAACTATTACTTTTAAAAAAGAAACAATGGGGTGATGTTATAAAAGAAGGAGCACTCACCATAATGCATACCCAGAGCATCTGAACATGAATATTCAGATGAACTTTGTACTGCAGAGTGTAAGAACACCACAGCTATTTTACCCCCCCCCCCAAAAAAAAAGACATGGATTTTAAAGCCATCTCCCGTGTATTTCTTATTTTCACACTGGTAGACATTTTCAATAACGTTGTTCACAGCAAAGACATTAGTATCTCCTATATCAAGTGCAGGAGGTAGAAAAGATGTTCTCCTCCCAGAGGAGTGCTCTGAAAGGGAATGACATGAAATATCTGTTCTTTACTATGACTCTGTATGATTTTTATAAACTAGAATCATATATTGTAGAGTTCAGTATAAATTATGAAATGCTTTTATATCAGTGAATTAATTTCACAGATTGTGAGACAGTGAGTAAAATATTTTGGTGTCCACATGAACCTTAGAGTTAATGTTAAATATTTGAAAGGATCCATTCATTTGAAAGGAAAGAATAGGTCTTAACAAATTTTATAAATTCAATATTGTAGTGAACGTTGTGAGATTTGAATTCTCCTTATGTGAGTTAAGTGAAACACTGGATGAATCAATGTAGTATTTGAGACATTATATAGATACAAGTACCTAAAATTATACAGTTAAAAATAGTCATGAATGTTTTATAAATATTTTTCTTGAAAGTTCTCACCTCCTAAATTGGATACAAATGCACCTTTTGGTTATCTTCTTCGATTAACTGAGGGCTTGATTAACATCTTATGTTAAGTGAATTATGATACAATTTCTAATATTTAGCAACTGGTTATATTTTCTAATTGCTGAATGAATATTAATGGTAATTATATTATAAAGGCATATGTTAATTATCAAAATCCCTATGAAGTTCAATAAGTCAAATGTGTAATAAGTCCATGGTGTAATCGTTATTTTCAAATTTTACTATGTATTTAACTTTATTGATTGATAATGTTGTTTATTTAAAAAATTCATTTTATTGGTTATTTTTCATTTACATTTCAGATGTTATCCTCCTTCCATGTTTTCCCTCCACAAAGCCCTTATCCCCTTCCCTCCTTCGCCCTGAGGATGCTCCTCCGCCCATCCACCCACTCCTGCCTTAGTGCCCTCGCATTTGCCTACCCCAGTCAACGAGCCTCCACAGAACCAAGAGGCTTCCCTCCCAGTGATGCCCAATAAAGCAATCCTCTGCTACATATATACATGGAGCTATGGGTCTCCCTGCCCCCATGTGTACTCTTTGGCGGGTAGTTTAGTCCCTGGGAGCTTTGGGGGGGGGTCTGGTTGTTTGATATTGTTGTTCTTCTGATGGGGCTGCAAAGCTTTTCAGCTCCTAGAGTCCTTACCCTAACCTCTCCATTGGCTTTCCTGCACTCAGCCCAATGTTTGGCAGCATACATCTGCATCTGTATTGGTCAGGCTCTGACAGAGTCTCTCAGGGGACAGCCATACTGGGCTCCTGTCAGTAAGTGCTTCTTGGCATCAGTATTATCGCTGCTCCATTCTTTGTTCCTGTATTTCCTTTTAGAAGGAGGAATTCTGGATTGATATTTTGAGGTGCGTAGGTAGTGCTATCCCTGGAATGGGGGCTATGCCTATCCACTGGATATGGTCTCTACAGGTCATAGCTCCCCTTTTTAGATGTTTCAGCTAAAGTCCTCTGTTGGGTCCTGGGAACCTCTTCAATCCTTGGCATTGGGAACTTTCTAGTGACTGCCCCCAGTTCCCACTCCCCCACGGCTACACACCTCCTTTCAAATTTCTGACACTCTGTACTTCTCCCACATCACCTCCCATATATGAACTGTCTCCTCTTCCCCACTTTCTCTCTCCCTCCCATCTCTACTCTCTCGCTCTCTCCCTCTACTTTCTAGAGTTTATTTTCTGTCCCCTTTGAGTAGGACTGCAGCATTCACATTTTGTTGTGATCTTCTTTCTTTTTGGGTTTTATATGGTCTGTAAATTGTATCATGGTGTTTCAAGCTTCTTTTTTTGGCTACTATCCACTTATCAGTGAGTACATACCATGTATGTTCTTTTGTGGCCAGGCTACCTCACTTAGGATGATATTTTCATGTTTCATCCATTTGCCTGTGAATTTCATGAAGTCATTATTTTTAATAGCTGATTAGTACTCCATTGTGTAAATGTACCACATTTTCTGTTTCCATCCCTCTGTTGAGGGACATCTGGGATGTGTCTAGCTTCTGGCTATTATAAATAAGGCTGCAATAAACATAATGGAACATATGTCCTAATTATATGTTGGAGCATCTTTTGAGTATATGCCCAGGAGTGGTACAGCTGCATCATGAGGCAGAACTATTCCCAATATTCTGAGGCAATGCCAGATTAATTTGCAGAGTGGTTGTACCAGCTTGCAATTCTACCAGCAATGGAGGAGTGTTCCTCTTTTTCCACATCCTCACCAGCATCTGCTGTCACCAGAGTTTTTGATTTTAACTATTCTGACTGGTGTAAGGTGGAATCTCAGAGTTGTTTTGATTTGCATTTCTCTGCTGACTAAGGATGTTGTTTATTTCTTTAGGTGCTTCTCAGACATTCAAGATTCTTTGGATGAGATTTCTCTGCTTACCTCTATATCTCTTTTTTTAATAGGGTTATTTGGTTATCTGTTTATGTTCTTTGCATATGTTGGATGTTAGCCCTCTATCAGATGTAGGATGTAGTGTTGGCAAAGATCTTTCCCATTCTATGTATTTTGTCTTACTGACAGTGTACTTTGAGAAGCTTTTCATTTTTATGAGGTCCCATATGATCTGTCCATTGGTGAGAATGAGGTATTAAAATCTCCTCCTATTATTGTGTGAGGATCAATGTGTGCTTTGAACTTCAGTAATGTTTCTTTTACAAAGCAAGTGACCTTGCCTTTGGAACATAAATATTAAAGACAACACAAAGGATTTCTTGTTATTCCAGATAACTATGAGAATTGCTCTTTCTATCTCTTTGAAAAACTAAGTTGGAATTTTGATGGTCATTGCATTGTATTTGTAGTTTGTTTTAGGTAAGATGGACGTTTTTACTGTGGTAATCCTACTGATCCATGAGCATGGGAGATCTTTCCATCTTCTGAGGTCTTCTTCAATTTCTTTCTTCATATACGTGAAGTTCTTGTCATACAGATTTTTCACTTGCTTGATTAGCATCACACCAAGATATTTCATATTATTCACAACTGTTGTAAAGGGTGTCATTTCCTCAATATTTTTCTCAGCCCATTTATCCTTTAAATAGAGCAAAGTTACTGATTTGTTTGAATTAATTTTTTTATCCAGCCATTTTGCTGAAGTTGTTTAACAGGTGTAAGAGTTCTCTGGTGGATTTTTTTGGTCACTTATTTATACTATCGTATCATCTGCAAATTAGTGATATTTTGACTTCCCCCTTTCCAATTTGTATGTATCTCTTTGATCTTTTTTTCTTGCCTAATTGCTCTAGGAAGAACTTCAAGTACTATGTTGAATAGACGGGGAGAGTGAACATCCTTTTCTTGTCTCTAATTTTAATGAGATTGCTTCAAGTTTCTTTCCATTTAGTTTGAAGTTGGGTATGAGCTTGTTGTATATTTCTTTTATTATAGTTACGTATGGACTTGAATTGCTATTCTCTCCAATACTTTTAGCATGAAGGGGTTTTATTGTTTATAAAAAACTTTTTCAACATCTAATAAGGTGATTCTGTAGTTTTTTTTTCTTTAAGTTTTATTATATAGTGGATTACATTGATAGACTTCTGTATATTGAATCACCCCTGAATCCCTGGGATGAAGCCTACTTGATCACAGTGAATGATCGTTCTGATATGTTCTTGGATTCAGTTTGCAAGATTTTTGTTGAATATTTTTGCATCAATATTCATGAATGAATTTGATCTGAAGTTTTCTATCTTTGTTGGGTCTTTGTGTGTTTTAAGTATTAGTGTAACTGTGGCTTCATAGAATGTATTAGTATTTTTTTCTGTCTCTATTTTATGAAAGACTTTGAGAAGTATTGGTATTAGGTCTTCTTTGAACATCTGATAGAATTCTACACAAAAACCATCTGTTCCTGGGGATATTTTGGTTGGGAGACTTTTAATGACTGTTTCTATTTCCTTAGGGGTTATGGGACTGTTTAGGTGGTTTATTTGATCCTGATTCAACCTTGGTACTTGGTATCTGTCTAGAAAATCATCCACTTCATATATAGATTTTACAGTTTTGTTTTGTTCTTTTTCTTTTTATATAGGCGTCTGTAGTAAGATCTGATGTGTTTTTTTTTTTAATTTCTTCAGTTTCTGTTGTTATGCCTCCATTTTGATTTCTGATTTTGTTAATTTGGATACTGTCTCTGTGGCCTCTGGTTAATCTGGGTAAGGGTTTATTTATCTTGTTGATTTTCTCAAAGAACCAGCTCCTGGTTTTGTTGATTATTTGTACAGTAATCTTTGTTTCTACTTCATGGACTTCAGCCCTGATTGTATTTGCTGCTATCTACTCCTATTGGGTGTATTTGCTTGTTTTTGTTCTAGAGCTTTCAGATGTGCTGTCAAGCTGCTGGTGTATGCTCACTCTAAATACTTTATGGAAACACTTAGAATTATGAGTTTTCCTCTTAGCACTGCTTTCATTCTATCCCATAAATTTCGGTATGTTGTGCCTTCATTTTCATTAAATTCTAGAAAGTCTTTAATTTCTTTATTTCTTCTCTGACCAAGTTATCATCTGTTTGTTGTTCTATAGTCTTCCTTTACGTATATGTGCAACTCTTTTTTTTTTTAGCTTAATGAAGTTTTCTTCTATTGTTTTGTGGAAGATGTTATTGGGCCCTTTGAATTAGGAATCTCTTCTATACCTATTATTCTTAGGTTCAGTCCTTTCACTGTGTCCATATTTCTTGAATTTTTGAGTTAGGAGCTTTTTGCTTTTTGTATTTTCTTTGACTGTTGTGTCAATATCTTCTAGGGTATCTTCTACTCTTGAGATTCTCTCTTCTATCTCTTGTAATCTGTTGGTGATATTTGCATTTGTGATCTCTTCCTTAGCTTTTTGATCTCCAGGATTGTCTCCCTTTGTGTTCTCTTTTAATATTTCCACTTCCATTTTTAGGTCCTGGACAGTTTTATTCAATTCCTTTACCTGTTTGATTGTGTTTTCCTGTATTTCTTTAAGAGATGTATTTGTTTCCTTTTTAAGGGCTTCAACTTGTTTACCTGTATTCTCCTGTAATTTTTTTTAAGGGAGTTATAATATCCTTCTTAAAGTAATGTTCATGAGATGGGATTTAGAAGTGAATCTTGCTTTTAAGGTATGTTGGGACTTGGTGTGGTGGGAGAAATGGGTTGTTGTTGTTCTGATGTTGTCAAGTAGCATTGCTTTTTGTTGCTGATTGTCTTGTGCTTGTCTCTCGTCATCTGGTTATATCTAGCGCTAAATGCTCTTGCTGTCTCTGACTGGAGTCAGTCACTCCTGTGATACTGGTCATGCCAGAACTCCTTGGAGTCTAGCTATGTCTGTGATCCTGTGACCCTTGGATCCTATGATCCTGAGATCCTGATGTAGTAGAGTTCCACGGAATAAAGCTGCCTCTAGGATCCTAAGATTCTGGTATGTCTTAGTTCCTGAGATCCTGTTGTACCAGAGTTCCTGGGACTCAAGCTTTGCCTGTGTACTGGTGGGGAGCCAGAACTGTGGGTCTACTCCTGGAACAGGTACAAACCAAAATAAACCCATGTGTTTGGATGGGCAATGGTTCATGCTTCCCTTTTTCTTGTGGGGGTCCCAGTTATGCTGAGTGTTGGGACAGATGTTGTGGCTTCAACTGTGATCTTGGGTGTGTCAAACCTCCAGTGATCCTGAGTGTGTCAGATCTCCTGGGAATCGACTTCTTCTGGGTGTTGTAGGAGGGAGTGCAGAGTCAGCACCCAGGTGCACTCTAGGCACATGTTCAAACTGTGATAATGTTCTTTTGAATTTAGCTTAGTATGACAGAAGTCATTATTGAAATTTAATTTTGTTAATTAATAGGCATAGAAAATAACACATTACCTGTGCTAAAGTTGAAAACATGGCTAAAAGAGAAGAAGGGGAAACAATTTGTCTTTTAGCACGTGTTCCTCAAATAATTTTTTGAAGTACATAGTCTAAATCTTTTTCCTGTCCAGCATTCAGTTAACCTAAGTTGAAAATCAAAAGTTGCATTTGTAACCAACTTAGGAGGTGAGAAATTTTCAAGGAAAGAGAAAATATAGTGTATTAATAATTATTTTTAATTTTATTTGTAATTTAAATATGTATAAAAAATTTATAAAATCTACAAAATATAATTTCAGCATATAAAGTCAGAGTGTTGAGGGCTCTCAGTGCTAGAGAAAGCCAAGGAACATGGTAAATGGTTGTCTTCAGGACATGATATGGCTATTGCATATATAAATTCACAGTACCTAAACTTACAGTTAACTATAAAAATAAAAGCAGCAAGATGTTATTGTTTTTGCTTTTGGTGAGAAAACTGAAGTAGAGGAAGGGGGAAAAGCCAATATTAAAAAACCCAAGATGGTAAAACAATTATGCATGAAAGTGGAAAGAGTTCACCTCCTGCAGATAGACAGGGCCACAAGTGGAGGGACTGAGTTACCAACCCACAGTCAAAAATTCTGACCCAGAACTCTTACTGTCTAAAAAACCCTGCAAGGACAAAAAATGGAGCAGTGACTGAAAGAAAGGCTGTCCAATGACCAGCATAACCCAGGATCCATGTCATGGAAGAGCAATGAGGCCTGACAGTACTACTGATGCTCTGGTATACTTACATATGTTAGACTGGCATGGCTGTCCTCTGAGATACCCTATCAGCAGCTGACTGGAACAGACACAGATATATATGCCCAACTATTGGATTGATGTCAGGGACCCCTATAATTGAATTAGGGGAAGAATAGAAGAAGCTAAAGGAAGGGGTGATGACCCCATAGAACAGCAGTCTCCCAGACCAGGGAGTTTCCAGCTACCAGCGAGGAACATACAGGAGGCCCCTGGCACATATATAGCAGAGGTCTGCCTTCAGTGGGAGAAGATGTACTTAGTCCTCAAGATACTTGAGGTCCAAAGAAGGAGGAAGCCTGGTTGGGGTGTGTGACCTCTATGAAGAAAGAAGGAGGAGGAATGGTATGAGGAATTGTGGGAGGGGGGACCAAGGTAGTGGAAACAACTGGGTTGTAAATAAATAAAATAATCTAAATTAAAAAAAAAAATAGAGAGGAACCAATAAAGAAGCTTGGAGGCAAGAACAGGATGCAAGTGAAGAAGATGTGGGAATGTGTGACCTTAGAGAACATAAGATGACTGCTGAAAGACCTTGCTAGAATAGCATGCTGGGGAACTTCCCCTAGAAGGTTGTGAACACTCTCTTCCCGGACTGATCCAGCAAAACAAGCTTTACAAGAAAGCAAGGCAGGTACAGATAGTGACCAAGAATGTTTCAGTTCACTCTTCTGGTGAATAAGCCCTCACCTCACCCATCAGTGATGCTTAAAGAAAGTCATGAAAAGACACTTGCTCTAAAAGGGAGAGGCTAATTACCATTTCTAAAGGGGGAAATAAAAAGGTCAGCTTGGGCCAATAATAGACCTAAAATAATAATAGACCTAAACCAGCCAGTGTCATTATTAAGGCCTACTCTTAAACTGTATAAAAATGTATAAAAAATGTGTGCTTAGGAGATTCAGGGTCACCTCTGCCTCTATTGCCGGATGGCCCAGCCCATTGTTCTGGATGAGTAAACCTATTGCTTATTGCATCAGTCTTTGTCTCTGTGTCTCTGTGAGTGTGATATTCCAGATGTAAGGCTCTTCAGGTCTTACAAAGAGGTTTGGAGAAAGATCATGCATCTGCAAGCATCACTAAATCAGAACAATAAAATGATCACCTGAGAAAGCATGTATACTCTGAAGGAAAACATTCTGCTTGTACATGTCATGTTGATTTCAGAGTATCCTGAGAGTTACACTTCTGAGGTTAGGATTCTGTATTTTTAAGTGTTTCATCTAAAACATTTGACAGTGCCTATAAACTTCCTTTATACATCATGGAGTTTGTAAGGAAATTTGTAAGTACCAGTGTTGGGATCATAAAGTCATGATCTGATGAATGGGAGAGCCAAGAAAAATTAGCTTATTAAAATAGACTCCTAAACATTTTCTCACTAACAGAAGAAGTATTAGGACCTTTGTTAGCATGCCATAATTCTTTCATTTTTATAACTACAGGAGCAATGTGTTTTAAACACATAGAAAATTGAATGCACCAGTGTTCCTTAAATACAAAACTAATCTCCATGCATTATACAGTGACTATGCTCATTTAATCCTTAAAAAAAGAGCTACAGATATATATATATTTAAAATAATTGATTTAATAATATTGCTGAACTAAGAGGTGACAGTATAATATTCTGGTCTTTGTAACAGTTAGTAGCCTGTATTGCCTGCATTGAGATATAAATTTAGGTTTCTTTTCAATAACTTAGTTTATTAGTAAATACAAGAAAATTATGTGGATTTGAAGAATTATCTTGACCTTCAATTAATCAGAGATGTTCAAGATTTCTAAGGCATTGGGAAATATATGTTACAGAGTATTTATAATCTGCTTAAAAATAGAAGAGTATGTGGGGCTTCCCTTTAGTAAAAGCAAGCATGCCTTTCAAACAACCTCCTTTCAGTCTCTAGAATCTACATAAGAATAGCAGGTTGCCTGTATAATTTATAATCCCCTCTCTAGGGCCCCTGTCTAGGGTAAGCTGTGTAGACACAGAACTTTCTCTTTAGCATATTAGTGTTTTCGTGATTAATAAGCATCTAGGTGCCACATTTACCGGCTATACAGAAAGGACTACAATATGTTTCCAAACTCATATAATTAAAGATCAGAAATAGAGAAGAACAGAAAAATATAAAGCAAGAATCTTACATAATATAAAGTAAGAATCATTTTTAAAGTAAAATACACATGGAAAAGAATGAACATGAGGTAGTGGCAGTCTTTTTTTTGACTCTGAATGGTAGCAGTTCTGTGTGTTCTATTGTGATAATGGGGAACTTGACAGGAAGTGAGACTTGAATTGCAGTCTCACTTCCTAAGTTGTTTAGTTTGGTCAATATTTCTACCCTTATCTGAAAGCATCAAGGTAGAATGTAGAATGAGGTTGTATGGTGCATACTTTCCAATTTTGATTGTCTGTCTGAATGAATTAACACGAGCAAATGACATAAATAAGAATACCAGCCTGAATATCTTTGATTCTTTCCATGGATTTTAAAAAAGAAGAGAAGACACAGTCTAAATGAGAACAGCACAATCCCATGGTTTCCCAGAATTAGTAAGAAGAAAAAAGGCAGGCAGCTGAATATTGTCCTTTCTTTGGTCTGTACTAGGCACTGATTCCCCTACCATGCCTTCCCACTCACTACATTGGGTTGCATTCTTCAGAACTGTGAATGAAAATGAATGGGTCCTCACTAAAACTGCTTTTTGTCAGCTGTCTTGTCCCATCAATGAGAAAAGTAGTGTGTGTAGCATGTGTTTGTTTTAGAAAAGTGTTCAAGATGGATAGTTACAGGCATCTTGTTTCAGATCAGAAATACAAAGAGTTTTAAAATCATCTGATGGTCTTGCAAGATGAACTATGCCAAACAAACTAAATAGCTCAGTAAATTAAAAATCAATTATTTCCTCAGAGGGTCACAACTGGTATCTGTTGGCTTAGAACTGAAAAGTATCAGAGCCCCATCTAGGAGACACCCTTCATGATGCTTTGATACACAGCTGATGGCTGCTTTTGAACAAATGACACAGAATACTCAAGTGCTAAGTCTTTGAGGATATTCATAGATATTCACCACTAAAGAATTCTACTTGGACATTGTGGTGACAATTGAGGAAATTCTCACTGGATTTCTGACAAATCTCCCAGATTCTTCATACCTTTTTTTTCCTATTTGCTAAAGGAAAATGTGTACTACACTTTTAAGGAGTGGGAAAGTATTAGTGTACAAGTCTTGCCTCCAGCTTCTATCTTGTCTTACCTATAACAAGAATAAAATGAGTGGATATCTATGTAGGTAAAATAGGGTTCTCTAGGGACATAAAAAAGACCTAAACTTTCATCAAAAATAAAATACTACTTTCTGCCTTACTCTTACCCTTGAGTTATTGGACAGTTTTTCCCACCAAATCTAAAGACCCTCTCATGAACTAGGGAGATGATTCATAACAACCAGGATGCAAAGCAACTATCATGACACCCAAAACTTAAAAACAATTCAAAAGACCCCTACATTCTTAATCAAGTACCAACTGGTAGGCAGAAGAACTCAAAACCAGCCAAGGCACCTGAAGCTTATATAGGTAATTCCAAGGATAGAGATTTCCCAGGCATCAGCATCCATGATGCAGACACCTTTGAGTCACCTGTGTGACAGTTTTTCATATTCCCATCAGGAAACTAAGAAAAAAATTAAAGAGCTGACAGAATTTATCATCAGATTCCTCCACATGTGTAAGTAATGATAATAATGTTCAATTTTCAATAGTAACACTACATTCTTGCATCTTAATAGATAAAAAATGAGCAGACACAACATAATCCATGAAATGGAAGAATAATCAAAACTGTGTTTTCTGATTTGTTCCAACCACAGTTACCTGTTCTAGGTCTTTACCACTCAGAAACACAAAGGGCTTCATATTTTGGAATAATCATAACATCTTGTGAGCAGAATCCTTCTATTCATAATGAAATAAAAGTTCTGCCAATTTTCTTCAATTTACTTAATATCTTGTCCTCATTGCAGATGAATGTTATTGGAAAAGATTATATGTTGTTTTTGTTTTTGATTTTTGTTTACTTTGTTTTTGAAATAGGGTTTCTCTGGATAGTCTTGGCCATTCTGGAACTCACTCTGTAGACCAGGCTGGCCTCAAACTCCGAATCCACCTGCCTCTGCCTCCCAAGTGCTAGGATTCTAGGAGTGGACCACCATTGCCCAGCCACATGTTGTTAGTAAAGAAAAAGAATAGAGTTGAGATAATTGGTTGGCTGCTTCACACCTTTTCTTTTTTCCCACAAGGAAGCCCTGGTTATTATCAAAGCCATTATTGATAAAGGGATAAGGCACTATACTTATATTGGATTAAACACAGCTCATCAGAAAACTCATCAATTGTGGGGAATTGGGCTATGAGCAGACAGGCAGGACTCCAGGTGAACAGAGGTCTGAACCCTGAAGGGTGATAATTCACTTACATGACACAGTAGGTGTTCCCTCATGTTCCTAGAAGTCTGGCTCCTGCCTAAGTTACCACTTCCCACAGCCCCCACAAGAGAAGCATGGCTAGAAGTCACTTAGATAATGGCCCAGGCTTCTGCCCTTCAGGCTAAACTCCTCACCAGTTACCTAGCAACAGTGAAGACCATAAAAAGGGCTGTTCCGCCCCACCTCACTCTCTTACCTCTTACTTGTCTCTCTTACATCTTACTCCTCACTCTCACCCCTCTCTCCTCTTTCTTTGTCTTTTCTCCTCTCTCCTCTATCTTTGTCTTCTCCTCTTCTCTCTTCTCCTCTCTTCTCTCCCTCTTACTCTCTCTTTCTCTCTAGCCTTTCCTCTTCCTCTCCCCCTCTTTCTCTTTCTCTCTCTCTCTTTCTACCTTCTCTCTTTCACCCTGCCTTCCTATAACAAAGCTCTAAAATCATAGAATGTCTATGCTCATCAAGGCCCATTGCACTTGGAGGTCGGGACAGGCTTTCTCTTAATGAGCCATTTCTAACCTCCCATTAGAAGGCCTTCCTGTGCTCCAGTCAAGATCCACTGCACTCACTCTCACTGGTGTTGGGAACCTCTCTTCCCTCATCCCTCTCTCCTATAACCCTGGTGGCTTTAGCAAAGTAGCTCTGGGGCTCCCAGGTAGGCCAGCCCCTTGGCCACCCCCTGAAGAGTGGGTCAGAGGCTTAGATGCCCACCCAGGGATGAGTGGAAGGTAGATAGCAGCCCTCCCAAACCTGACAGACCAGAGCATAGGTAAAACTCTGGCAGGGTGTGGGGTTTTCCCTTCCCCCTCTTCCCCTGGGCCCCCCTTTTAATTCCCAAGAATCTACCATTAGTGCAGACACTCATTATTGGACATTCCAAACTCATAATATGGTACTTTTAAATGCTTAATGTAGATACTGTAATGCTGCGCTCTTCGTCTCTGAGTTCTGCTCCTGATAACTTTACCAGTTAATTATGATGATACCTTGTTATAAGGTACTTGAAAAGATATTTAATACAATATTTTACTTACTTTAAAAAATGCATCTAGGTTTCAAGAACTACTCACACTGTTCATTCTTTGAAAAATGCTTCTTTCCTATATCTCTGATTTCTTTCACAGTCACTATGATAAGAACAATGAATCTTGGATATTTATTCCTGTAGTGACCACAGCACATTATGATTCTTAATTCTTAAACAAGTTTTGTGACTAGTGAACTTCCTTTGATATAGTAAATATTCTCTAAATATTTATAAATGTGTAAACAATTTATAATGATGGTGTTTGTTTTCAAAGTATATTTTCTTGTTACTTTAATTCTCTCAAAAAATTTCAGGTCAGTATGAACTCATGAAATGCTTTATTTTACAACTTTATCAAAAGGTTGTTTTTAGACACTGAATTCCCTAGTCAGGTAGAAATATTCATTCCTCAACATTCCGTTTAAACCCAAATCAATTACTATCCCCATAGCATCAAGTATTTATATCTTCTACCTTTACTATTCTTAAAGCTACAGAATTTTACTTATACGAGTACACAATTCAGTTGGCATATCTCATTTTATTTGTGTATGTGTGTTCATAGTTGAATGAGTACACATGTGTGTATGCATGTGAGAGAAGAGGCTTTCTTAAATATTCCACATCTTTCTGGGGTACAGTTCCTCACTGGGCCCAGTACCTCTAGGATTAAGCTTTAACTAGCTAAACCATGAGTGCCAGGGATCCCCACCTTATCCCTAGCTTCCAAGTGCTAGGGATTCACTTTTACATGGGCGTTAGGAATCAGTCTCCATTTCTCATGCTCATAGGGCAAGCTTTCCTCTGGCACAGCCAGATGCTTGGTTCTTCATCTAATTTTACTTGTATTTCACTGTCATTTTCATATTTAGTATGTTGGACTAATACAAGCCTGAACTAAAATTTATTAATTTGTACCTGCCATGCACACTTTCATGATATAACTGATCAATAATATGTGCTCTGTGGAAACAGAACTAATTAATCAATAATAGATGAGTAGCTAGTATTCACATGTTACTGAGACAAAATTTGTAGATAATTCATTGAGCATTTGACTATTTCATAAAAATAGTTGTTTAACAATTGATCACCAATTAAGTGTTTTATTTTTATTTTTTGTTTCATGATTCTGAGGATTGAACTAGGACATTCAGTATGCTAGGAAAGCACTAAGCTAAATCCTCAGGCAAAGTTAAGTAATTTTATCTGGGGTAAATATAACTGCCCACAAATCTTTATTGTTTATCCTAAATGGTTTTTATAAAAAAATGAAATATTAGCAGGGCAAGAATTAAAATGATGCAAACTCAAGCTAAAAGAATTGTGGAGGCTATGTTTATCATGAGAGTTATACATGTGTGCCATTTTCAAAATGTTGACATTCTCAGATTTAAGAATTGTGCATAGTTGGATATAAGGGAGGAGGACAAGAAAGAGAAAATAATGTCCTGAATAATGTGCTGGCAAGAATATCCAGGTCCCAGGAGGCATACTAAATCATGAACAATTCTTCTAATTAGACTATTTTTAGAGTGCTATCAGAGAAATAATAGACATATGATTATATCAATGTAAATGTATCAGGAAAAGTATTATAAAATGAGAGAATCATTACTAAAGGAATAATTTCAATTCCACCATGATAAGTCATCCTTTCTGAAGGCAGATGTAATACAGGTTGATAGTATTAAGTTATATACATAATGCATTTACAAATGTGTTTCTTGTAGTCAGAAGTGAATAAACTGTAAAGATTTGTTCACAGGAATAATTATCACTGCAGTTCTCACCAGAACTAACAATGAGTGCCTCAAATGTTTATCAGTGAAGAAGTAGTAAAGTTACATAATGTACAATGGTGATCTCTCTTTGTATCTCTCTCTGTCTCTCTCTCTCACTCACACATACACATACACACACTTGCACATGTACACACACTTGCACAGAGAAAGAAAGAGAGACAGAGAGAGACAGAGACTGAGAAAGAGGGAGAGAGAGATCGGGGTAGGGAAGGAGGAAGGAAGGGAGAGAGAGAGACAAAGAGGGGGGAGAGAGATAATGTAAGCACATAAATTGTACACTGCGGATATTATTAAAAGAAAGTCAGAATTAATATCAATATCTCAGCCCCAATGAAAGTCTTGACTTTATGGCCAAAATGATTTAGTTATTCTCTATGAGCTCAAGTTTCTTTCAATACCAAATAACGACTTGTTTCATTCTGATGGTAGGTGCTAAAGATATTGTGGACACTTTTTTGGTGTTAGATGTAATATTAAAAGCACCTTTGCTCCTATCCATATGTATCTGAACTTCTACTCTGTCTTCTTCCTAATTCTGAGATGGGAATAGACAGTGTTGTGAAAAACTCATCTTCATTTCTAGCATTTGGTTATTATCAATTTGTATTTAGGGAACCTAGTAAAACTAAAATCAACTTCAGTTGTACAATTACTCAATGTAAATGATATGTACATTCAACCTAATTTGTACAATTTATAAACTACTGCAAAATGTACAGGTAATTAATAAGTTGTCTATGCATTTTTATGGGGATAGTATAAAATTGCCCTTTCACCACATTATATTTCCTCTATTAAATAACACAAAGATGTATCACTCAACAGGCAGGGAACTCTGCATAAAAATCTGTTGCCTAGACACTACATATCAGAAATATGCTGTATTTTAAAGACTGGAAGATTTGTGACTTTTCATAAGATGGCATAACAAATTTTCATTTACTCCCAGATAAAGAACAGAAGCTAGAACAAAAAGAAGATTGCACAGTAGAAAACCAGAGACTTTGCTGGAGATTTTAACTGGAGCATGAGTGAGGAAATCCAGTCCTTTAAGTTACACCATCACACTCACATGGGAAGCTGCTTGCCTGCAACACCACATTTAGGCTCTACTAGATTGTCCTCTTCCAACTGTGATTGGATTGCTTATCCTGTTTTAATCTTGTGAAGGTGACTCTCAGCTAGTGCACTTCTTTCAAAGCATTCATGATCCTGCCCAGGGAATGGTACTCCCCAGATTGCCATTTACTATATTATCAATAAACACATTCCCCAGAAGACATGCCCCACAGTCCAACTTCATCTGGAAAATTGCTCAGTAAATTTGTCTTCCCAGAGGAACTTAAGTTGTACCCAGTTGACAGTTAAAACTAGACAAGGCAGTGACTATTAGCAGAATTAAATTTATGTACTTTTCAAAATCATGGGAAGAGTCTATTTTCTTATCAAAACAGCTTTTTAAGTCTAATTAAAGTCATGATGTCTTCCATTGTAACCAGTGTCAGTAGGAAGCGTCCCAAATGTCCTCATGTATTTTCTGTCTCCATTTCTTCCCATCTCCTACTGTGCTCTCTAGTCATTTTAGCTTATAACATGGTTTTTTTTTTTTTTAGACTTATTTATTTATTATTTAGAGGTATATTGTAGTTGTCTTCAGACACTCCAGAAGAGGGTGGCAGATCTCATTATGGATGGTTCTGAGCCACCATGCACCATGTGGTTGCTGGGATTTGAACTCAGGACCTTCAGAAGAGCAGTCAGTGCTCTTAACTGCAGAGCCATCTCTCTAGCCCAGAACATGTTCTTTTACTCTGTCCCCATTAGTTCTTTTATCAGAGATTTGTGATAATTTTAGACATTATATAATCCAAGATAAAACTTCTATTTCATGATCCTAAAACTTTTGTTGTGTTTCATCATATTTGGGGACAGGATTCTATCTCTAAGACTTGTAATTAATCCTTCACCACCCTAGTTGCTCCATTTCTTATGGCTTTCGTCCATTTGTTTTTTTAAGGTAATTCAGTTTTTTTTTTCCCCATAAATTCTAGGATAAATTAAGGACAACACTCAGAGTTCTTCTTAGGAGATCCCTGTTTCCACCCTCAGTTTTCAGTAGTCTTTGTTTCACTTTACTCTGACATTGTTCTGTTGTCTGCTCTCTGCATAATTACACCTTTCTTCCTTCATAAGAAGGAAACCACTATTGATGAGGTAGTGACAGGTAAAGAAAATTGAGTATGATTATTAAGAAGACAAACATTATTTTTGGTAGTTCTTCAGTTATTAGGAACATTTATACTAAAGAGAGTGAGAGGTGAAAAATAGAAAAAAATTAAATAACTGATAGATTTCTGGATGGAGGAAATGATGAGGTTGGTTTGAAATATAAAGATGAAATACAAAAGAGATGTAAGAAAGCAGAATTTTAATAGCCACAAAATTTAGTTTAAAATTTAAGACCACCTTTTAGTTCAAATGATTTAATATGCATTTTAATTGTGTATATCTTTGAATTGCATGTTCTTAGAGATAAGATTGACATCTAACAATGTAAGAAACTATGGTGATCCAAAAATATTCCCCTAAAAAGACTATAAAAGGTTCTTTTTAGCTTTTCTACACAAAATATGCAAGACCACTACAAACGAAATATGACAAAATAGTTTTTGATTTTCAGGACAGTGCCAAGTATCTTGTCAGTTCTGAAAGAGAGTTGGCCCATACTCTTTAGATGCAAGCATACTTAGTATTTTTGACTGGATGCAGGCCCAGACTATGAATAGCTAACTTGGTGAGATTTGTTTTCAGTTTGCTTGCAAAGCTTTATTTGATGCCCCATTCACAAATGATACTTGCTGAATTATAGAACCTCATTATCCTTCATTACAAAGAGTATGCTAAATAGAAGTTACTATTACATGTCAGGCACTGCTTGTGAGATGAAAGAGCTAAGGAAGGCAATAGATAGGCAGATTGTTGGCAAAAAGAGGTAAGAAAATGTGGGCTTTGATCCTCTAGTCTGTGATATAACACAAGTCTTATAATACATAAGTCTTATAATACATGACCAATCTTGTGCTAATGGTTTATTATCTAATAGAGGTAATTAATAAGCTCTTAATTAAAGAGATATTTATTAGACCAGTCCTCTGCTAAGAATGAGTACTGATGATCTTAGCACTAAATAATTTGTTATGCATTGTAAACGCTTTGGACCTATTTACAAAGATTTTAAGGAAGCTTTAAAAAAATCTCATTCCTCTTCCTCTCCATCTTTTTCTCCTCTTTCCTTCTTCATCTCTCTCACTCTCTCTGTCTCCCTTTATTACAATCTGTATATATATATATATATATATATATATATATATATATATATATACATATGTACGTGTGAATGTGTATGTGTGTGTGTGTGTGTGTGTATGAGAGAGAGGGGAGAGAGAGGAGGGAGAAATGGGAGAGAGAGAGAGAGAGCTAGAGAGAGAGAGAGAGACAGACAGACTGAGCACATGCATACCACCTCATGTTTGGAAGTCAGAGAAAAATCTTGGGGCAATTAGGTCTTTGATATTGTTTGAGGAAAGGTCTCATGTTATTCACCACTATATTCTGTAGGCTAGCCAATCTTCTTTAGGATATTCTGCATCTCCATCTCCATCTCCATCACACAAGAGGATTCCAGGGTTATAGATACAGCTATGGCAAGTAGCTTGATCTGAGTACTATGGATCCAAACATGCTTGATTGCTAAGTAATTTGCCTACTCAGCAATTTCTCCAGCCCTCAGAAACATTTAGATTGTTATAAGAGAGTATTAAATGTCTAAGATTTACAGAGTTTATGATGATTTACTTTCATGGGCTAGGGAAGTAGCTCATTAGTGGAACAAAGGCCTTACTTGTTCAACAAAGGTCCTGGGTCTAAACTCTACCATGTTTTGTTTTTGTTTTTGTTTTAATTCTCTTAACTATCACAGGGCAAAGAGTCAACATATGTGATTTTCTATTGCTTTGTAATTATTTTCAAGCTTGTCATATTTTTAACATGCAGCAAAATAGAAGATGCAGTTTCTATCTTACAAGAGTTGCTTGTACACTAGAACAAAATGGAGCAAATGAAATGGGACAACCCAAATTCCCATTAATAATTATGTCATAATTTTGGATATGTTTACATCATTTTGATGATATACTAAATATCTATTGCTGCATTGTGAATTTAAAATTCCCCATGTAGACTTGTGTTATAAGCATAACCTCCACTTTCGCACTCTAAATGATGGCAGACATTACATAGATAAAACCTGACAGGTGAAAGTTAAGTTTCTTGTGGGAAGCCGTTCTGGACTCCCTGGCCAGCTGACAGAAATCTATGCCAGGCATTAAACAAGCCCATGTTTCGTGGATGGCCCGCCCTTAATCCCTGATTGGCTGAGCAAGCCTGCCTGTTGAGGTGATGTGACCTCTGTTGATTGGTGGGGGTGTGGTTGTGGCTTGAGTGGAGAAAAACACTTGTAACCAGAGAGGCGGGGGATTTGAAGAGAGAAGCTGCCTGAGTAAACTGCTTTAAGAAGAACCAGTGGTTGTGTTTTCCTTGCTGGCCAAGTTGGACTCAACAGTTCCTGAGAACAGGCCTTTGAAGAGGGATTTAAAAAGATCAGCCCCATCTTCTTACTGTCTTGATCTTTCATAGTCACCATGATATACAGCTTTTCTGCTTCAGATGCTTCTCACCTTTGTGTATTGTCTCCATTGAGGCTCAAAAGCACTTGCCAGTCTAGAGAAATGAAGCCTACAAAACTGGGAGTCAAACAAACAAACAAACAAACAAACAAAGAATCAACCAAACAACAACAACACAAAATACTGTTATTTTTAAAAGTTGATTGTCATGGACTTTTGTTACAATGGATTAATAGTTAAATAAAATAAAAACTTTACTCTGTTATTTAAGAAAAACTTCTATTAGAATCAGTGTTACTTAGAGTATTAGTAAAATTCTGCAGAAAACAGAACAAGTGGAACGGGTGGAGGAATAGGTAGATAAGTAAAAGATAGAAAAGGAGATGGCAAGATTATAGTAATATACAGCAATACATACAAAATAGAATCATAGATAGACAGCTAGATATGGATAGATGACAGATAGATGATAGATAGATGATAGATTCATAATAGCTAGATAAATGAAAAATAGAAAAATTGATGATGCATAAATATAAATAAAAGATATATAGATGATATAGATAAATAGATAGTTAATAGCTGTTAGATAAATGGTATATTAATGATAGACAAATATACAGATGATAGGTGGTAGATGCTGATTGATGATAAATTTGAAGACAGAGAGACAGGCAGAAAGATAGTTCCTTAGGGTTTTTAGTTTTGTGAAAGACAATTATGACCATGACAACTTTTTTTCTTTTTTTTTTCTTCAAATGTTTTTTTTATTATGTATTTTCCTCAATTACATTTCCAATGATATCCCAAAAGTCTCCCATACCCTCCCCCCGACTCCCCTACCCACCCATTACCACTTTTTGGCCCTGACGTTCCCCTGTACTGGGGCATATAAAGTTTGCATGTCCAATGGGCCTCTCTTTCCAGTGATGGCCGACTAGGTCATCTTTTGATACCTATGCAGCTAGAGTCAAGAGCTCCGGGGTACTGGTTAGTTCATAATGTTGTTGCACCTACAGGGTTGCAGATCTCTTTAGCTCCTTGGATACTTTCTCTAGCTCCTCCATTGGGGGCCCTGTGATCCATCCAATAGCTGACTGTGAGGATCCACTTATGTGTTTGCTAGGCCCCGGCCTAGTCTCACAAAAGACAGATATATCAGAGTCCTTTCAGCAAACGCTTGCTAGTGTACTTAATGGTGTCATCATTTGGAGGCTGATTATGGGATGGATTCCTGGATATGGCAGTCTCTAGATGGCCCATCCTTTTGTCTCAGCTCCAAACTTTGTCTCTGTAACTCTTTCCATGGGTGATTGTTCCCAATTCTAAGAAGGGGCAAAGTGTCCACACTTTGGTCTTCGTTCTTCTTCAGTTTCATGTGTTTTGCAAATTGTATCTTATATCTTGGATATACTAAGTTTCTGGGCTAATATCCACTTATCAGTGAGTACATATCACTTGAGTTCTTTTGTGATTGTGTTACCTCACTCAGGATGATGCCCTCCAGGTCCACTTTTATAATGGAAAACATTTAACTGGGTTAATTTATCTAGCTTACAGTTCAGAGACACTACAAGCACAGCAACTCTATAAAGAAAAATATTTAATTAGTGCTGGCTAAAAATTCAGAGTTTTACCTAATTATCATGTAGTATGCAGGCAAACATGGTACTGGAAGGGTAACTGAGAGTTCTAAATCTTGATAGAGAGGCAGCAGGAAGAGAAAGTGACACTGGGCCTGGTTTGAGCTTCTGAATCTTCAAATCCCAGCTGAAGTGACATAATTCCTCCAGGAAGGGAACATTTTCCAACAAGACTATACCACTTAATAGTATCACTCTTTATTAGCCCAGGGGAGCCATTTCTATCCAAAACACTGAACATAGACAAATAGACATATAATAGGCAGGTAACTAGTTGATTTTGGAAGGAAACTGACCCCTGAAATCACAAAGAATTAAGAAGGACAATGTTTTAAGTTCCAGAGTCCTATGGCCAAAAGACCTAATGTCCCTATCTCCTAGTGTTTGAGGTGTGTAAGAGTGAAGCTGAGCTTTCTTTCAGTGTTTGTTGTATTCAGGCTCTCCATAGACTAGTGATGCCTGGTTTAATAAATGAGTAAAGCTCTTCTTCAATTTGCTGATTCTAAGGCCAGTCTTTTCTAGAAACCCACAGACACAGTAGGAGGTGTTTCTCTTGTAAATTCCAGAGCATCCCCAAACCCAGTCAAACTGATATTTAAAAGTATCAATCACCACTTGTAAAAATAGCAGCATTTTGTCTTCTGAGAGACCAATTTTGTAGTTATTTAAAAGCAGAAAACCCAAAAAACCTGGGTTATTAATTCATATCAATACACAATATGATAGACCTCATGATATTAGCACAATCAAAGACTTATTAATTGCAAGGATAAAATACTATTCACAATAGGTTTGTCAAAAAATTGGGAATGATAGACAACAGAGACTATAGTGGCCTAGGATGGAGTTCAGTATTTAACAATGGCCTGTCATGTGTTTCATTCTGGCTTTGATGCCCACTACTGTGATAACAAAGATAAGAGACAATACGAAAAAGAGCTTGACACAGTACACTTGAAATAGTCAAAGCTGGGCGTGGTGGCACACACCTTTAATCCCAGCACTTAGGAGGCAGAGACAGGTAGATTTCTGAGTTCAAGGCCAGCCTGGTGTACAAAGTGAGTTCCAGGACAGCCAGGGCTATACAGAGAAACCCTGTCAAACAAAACCAACAAACAAACAAAAAGAAAAGAAAAGAAATAGTCAAGTTGTGGGTTAATGAGATGGGAAGAGCATGTAGCTAAGCAGATACTGGGTGGCATGTAGGGGCAGTGGCATTATGGAGAGGGTGGTATAGATATAATTTGTCAGAATATCATTTCTTTTTCAGAATAATGAAAAGAAAGTAAGTTTCTATAAATTGGAGCAAAGAATCACTTACTGATTTTATAGTTCTCAACCCAGTCTACTTCGAAGATGGAAGAAATTGAAACAATTCAAGCAATTCAGAGAAATGAATGCAGTCAGAGTGAGGCCAATCAGATTTCAACAGGGATCCATAACAAATGAAACAGACTCAAAATCGATGTGCTGAAAAGATGGTTATCATGAGAGACCTGCTCATTTACTTATGAAATAGGACTAGAGCATGAGGCAAAGCCCCACAGGACTTCAGTTTTCAAGGAGTGTGATATGCTGACTCACAAATGCTGCCACAGAGACCATACTTCAGGGTTAATGTGCTTGGACCTAGAAGAAGAGTATGTCTGCACCCAGTCGCACACCTGGACTGTGAGTTAGTACACTACTATCTACTAGAAGATCATCACAGTCAAAAACCCTGTGGAGAGAGAACATTCTTGAAGTTGACTTTTTATAGGAAATGACCCATTAAATTATATATGCAGAAAGATTCACCAAAAAATTATTGTTCATCTAGAAATTTCATTACATAGAAAAGACTAAGTTCAAATCACAAAAACCTGTAGTCTGTTTATTTGCATATATGGACTTTTACATACACTGCTGGCTTTTGGTTGGAGTCTATATTTATTCAGCAGCAGTTGCTGACATACCAGTGCTTGTTTGTATTTTCTAAGATCTAGATCTTCACTGAACCTACTGACTTTGCCTAAATTGGATTTCTTATCACCAGGAGCCTTGCTCTTCCTTCTCAGTGAATGTCTGAGTCACATTGGTCTAGTAGGTAACTACATCCTCTGAGTTCCTATACAAACTGTAACATCCTTGGAGGCCAGTTTCTCTAGTCAGTATACGTGCCATTAGCTCACTTCCCCAAGCTCTCAGAAGGGAGTGTCCTCTGATCCCAACAGGAACAATTGTGAAAATGGAGATAAAGAGGAAAGGGAAAACAAAACCCTACTAATATTAAGTCTCAGAACAGTTTTATTCTTTATCTGAAGAACTATCTAGTAATTATGTGCCATTTTATGGTGACTAAATAAATAATTTCTCAAGAGAGAAAAGAACACACCATTTTGGGAATATTTTCAGCATCATTCTGTAGAGATTTTTCTACAAAACACTAAAGACAAAAAAAAAAAAAATACATAAACATACACAAGAGAGGATCATGCAATTACTTCATCTTGCCAAAGATTTTGACATGTATTGTTGTTTTCAGATGGCTTACACAAGATAAACTTGGAAGGTTTTTTTCTCCTCAGTTTCCTTGTAGAAAACTAAAACGAATGAATTTGATAGCCAATCAAGTTAAGAAACCCCCTAAAACCAAGAATAAGAATAATGCATGCTAAACTCACTGACAGTAAAGAAATGGTCTCAGACGACTATCTCAGGGGTAACTAAATATACATATATGGAAAAATGGTATAGTTCAATGAATAAAACACACTGTATTTCTACACCTTTTTGAAAAATACATTGCCACCTTGTTTCAACCAAAGAGAATTGTAATGCAACGAACAATGTATAGTGAAACACACACTTCTTAACCATTTTTCAGATGTATTTAGAGGGTTACATTACTTTACTAATTTATTAGTTGATATTTTTCCATACCAAAATTAACGACTTTTAAATCTGAAAAAAAAAGTGGCATGAAACAAACATTTCTATTTTTAGTTACTCTGGCTGTTTGGTTTCATAATATTGGTATGTTTATCACCATGGTTTCACTTCTAGTTACATATTATAGTAATGTGGCATAACAAGTGGCTCAGAAGCTGAAACCAAAATGGCTGCTGCTGAATCCTAGTTTGTTTTTAATGTTTCCAAAAAGCATATTGCTCAACCACGTTCAGTTATGATTCTAATTTGCAATGTCAAATTTGAAAGCAGGTAGCTACACCACTTCAAATGTATTCCTAGGGAGAGTTCTCAAGATTGCTTCCTGCTTCTGACTCCAATTGTAAACACACAGCAAGACTGGAATGTGGCCATAAAGTGATTTCTATTTTTTGAGGTCATAATTTTGCTGTCCTGAAAAGTAGTATTGATATCATATGTATTGATATCATCAGTACTACTAGAGCAATTGGGAGAGGCTGAGCAATTCACTCTAACTTCTTGTAGATTTAATAATAAGGTGCCCTTATTCACTTAAATATGTAGGAGCATCTTAATAGGTGACTCCAAATGTTTAGCAGTACCTTAGGCACTGCAGTGGTAATTTGAGCCAGGTAGAACTGAGCAGCATATGGAAGCCCTCATCGTTTGCCACACATCTATGGACAACTGAATGTTCACTGCTTGTTTTGCCTAAGGGTAAGCAATCACTAAAGGAAATATTCTCCATACAATCTCAAGAATGGAAATGATTCTTTGCTGCCTCCATGAATTTTTATCACATTTTGTACAGAATTGGGCTCCATTCCTGTTGTATATTTGCAAATAGGAGGAGATTCTGAGTGACTTCCCCTACTAAATTGGCTTCAGTTTATGATTTCTTGGTTTAATTAGGGGTTCATGGATCTCATTACAAAGTAACCATTTTTCATAACACATGACAATTTTTCTTAACTTTGTTTTGTTGATATATTGTTTTTCCTATTAGTAAATGCAATAGCAAATTAACATAGAAGATGAGTATGGTGATGTAAGAGTGATATAGGCAAAACAAGTCTGCTCACACATTATCCATTGCAAAACAGAGGGCAGAGACAGGTGGATATGAATTATAGCTAAGAGACTGGGAAGAAAATTTTCCATCCAATAGAAACTGAAATCCATGCATCTTTTCTTTTATTTAAGTATGGGTTAATTCATTTTAATGTTCCATGCCAATGTATTGTATCGAATTTAAAGCTGAAAGCTGCTGTAACATATGGGATAATATATTTTTCATAACACTAAGTGTTAGTGATAGTAGCCATAATGGTAGGCAGATTGAGATTTATAAATTTGATAAGTCTATTTTTTCTCTGACCTTGAAAATATGATTTCCAATATATATTTTACACATCAGACTATGTGTCAAAAGCTGTTCCATACACTGAATAACTTTAACATTTTGAGAAGTTAATTTTATAATGTATTCAGTAAATATGAAGACAGAAGATATATATAACCTTATAAACAATGCAGCATAAATATTTACTAAAAGAAAATGAATGTATTCTAGCAAAATTAATCATAGGGTCTTTATCCTGAGCTTTTGTCCCCGCCAGCAAGAACACACTTGGGACAACCGGAATCTTCTGCGGCAAAAGCTTTATTGCTTCTTCTTCAGGAGGGAAGACCCAGAACCCAGAAAATGGTGCTGCTTGTATAGCCCTCAGCATGATGTTTCAGCACCTGATATGGCATGACAGCACCTGATTAGTTGCTCGCCCATCACCCCATTACTACGCCCTGAGATGGGCAGTGACTAGGCATGAGTTCACTCTTTCACTTGCGCATAAGGCTTGTTTACTAATTAGGTGCAGTGGAAGCCAGCACCATCTTATAATGGTGATTGCTCATGGCATGGCTCTCCACATCTCCCTTTTATTTTATTAAAATTTGAGGCTGGTCTAGGCCTCTGCAGTCATGTCCATCTGCTGTGGCTCCTGTCTTAGGTCATTCCTCCAGTGTCACAGCCTTTCCTGTCAAAGGGTAACCCTATCGCCACCGGGCCCCGTGTCTTAGGTTGATCTGTGCATGAGGAGAGTTGCCCGTCCCTGGATACTACAGTGCTATGTGACAGTAACTACTAAATGACCTAGGGCGAACTCTACAAAAGAGGCCAGCCACCAATGTCAACTAATTCTTGAGCATAGATAGCCAGATTTCTGGGGAGCCCCTTGCTCAATGGCAGCAAGTGCTTGAGCTATCACAACTTTGTCATTTGTTTGTTGGGTTCTGAGCTTGCAAACCAACCAAAGCATGAACACAAGTCCACAGCAGGTGGCAACACCAAGTAAACCTACCCCCACCCATTCCTTAAAATAAGAAAATGCAGATGCAATCCAGGAGGAGAGGCCCTCTGTCAATGACAGGTCCACTCGCGTTGAGTTGATCTTTAAAACTGCCACCCTCAGGGCCTCAAGAGACTCATTGAATCCCTTGGACCAATTTCCTGCAAGATACAAGGAAAGCTGTCTAGACAGATTAGCTGCATGAGTAAAATTTTCATATTGGACACTGGTAATGCACAGAGCACCCAATTTTCTTTCACAACCCAACTGGGCCATCTGGTATAGGACGCCTATCTGTTCCTCCGCCAGGTCAAGGCGCTGATTCAAAATCATCAGCCCTCCCTTCAGCTGGGCACTAGCACCTGCCTCATTACTTAGAATCCATTGGTAATATGGCCAAATATTTTCTTTTTCTGTAGCATCTCCTTTATCATTCATTACAGCAAAATCCAATGGAGGTGACAAAACAAAACCCTTTGCTATTTCTTTCCGAGGAAAAATTTTTTGATTAACAAGGTGAAAAAAACTATAGGAAATGCAAGGTCCGGATGACACCAAGGCATGCTGTGTATAGCAGTAGCATTGTCAATAGGCCATCGTGATCTTTTGGGAATAGTCGCATTTCCCTTTATCATAATAGTGATGATGTTTATAGGTGAAGTTACATTATTTTCAACATCACTTGAGCCTGTCTGTGCTCCTTGAGCAACTTGCATTAAAGCATTAAATAACACTCCAGAGCTTACTTTATTTTCGCTAATGAAATCTGTCCAATTAGAGATAATCTTTTTCTTTAAAAATATTCAGTTGTCAAAAACAAAGGCAAGGTAGAAGAATTGGAATGTACTGGTAAAGGTACCGGCCATGATCTTATTATGGCCCAGAAAGGTATACTTATCCCTGTCTCAATCACCAGGAGAAAGAATAACAGGATCATCTTGAGATTCATCTTGCTCTTTCACGGTCCTTGTCAGTCGCGTCGAAACCCAAAGTTAATTTTCTTCACCCTGTGGAAAAAACACAAATAGCTCCCCAGGATCTGATTAAGATAGGATCCAGGCCATACCATTTATTACCAAGGACATTCTTCCACTTGACCATTTCATTGAGCGGTTGAGGCCATTGTCCGTGCCTTTCAGCTGGTGATCTCCCAGCATTATCCAATTTTAAGAAATTCAGAGCAAATATTGTAAGGGATAGAGCCATCTTTGGTGTCATAGCCTCTATCCCCCCTTTTTGGTTTTGCTTTTTATTTATTTATTTATTTATTTATTTATTTATTTATTTATTATATGTAAGTACATTGTAGCTGTCTTCAGACCCACCAGAAGAGGGCATCAGATCTCATTACGGGTGGTTGTGAGCCACCATGTGGTTGCTGGGATTTGAACTTTGGACCTTCGGAAGAGCAGTCGGGTGCTCTTACCCACTGAGCCATCTCACCAGCCCCCTTGGTTTTGCTTTTTAAAGAAGTTTTAATTCTCCTAGTTATCTAATGACCGGTTTGAAATAGAGGCCTTCATATACATTCCGTGTCCTCCCCATGACATAGCCTGTGGGAGTCGGTTGCCTTGATGCCAGGTGTAGGTCATGAATGTTTCTGACTAACAAGAACAGAACATTTGTTTCTAGGGTGGCTTTTCAGCCCAGTCATATATACTATTTAGATTTACAAAATAAACAGCTAAGACTTATCTGTTTAGTCTTTCTTGCCAGTGGCTAACTTCAGCTTAGGAAATTTTCCCTTGAATAGGAGCCAGGTAATGATGTATATGCTCTAATATGTTGAATATAAAAGGGGTGCTCATGCATCAAAATACATCAATATTCTGCAATAACCAAATTAATGGCTGTTCGGAACAAAACAGACACTTATACATGTAAGCAAACGCTGTACACGATAACTTTATATAAAGTAGGCAAGTCAAAATCACAATGTATTGATAAATTTTACAGCCTAATTGACCTTTTATAAACTTTGAATTTAAATTTTATTTAGAACAACATCTGGCTAGGTCTGTAATAAGGCTCTAAGAAGTAGCACACAAGCCGAGCTGAGGCTGCTTCCCTCCGAGCTCAGCCTCAACCCAAATGCAAACTTTTCTCAATCTGAACACTCTGCCAGAGTCTTGGCTCAAAGATTATCCCTATGTTGAAATATCCTTAAAGACCTGTTTTCCTGTGTTTGTTCATGTTGTTTAGAAAGACTCTAACCTTGAGTTCCCAATTTTAAAATAACTTTCTGTTACAAGCAAAAGGCTGTCTGCCCCTTTAAGAGCTCCATTTGTAATCGGCCCTCAGCAGGGCTTTTTCAGCTGTACTTGGCTCCCAGCCACAGTGCAGCTAACTTATAAACAAGTTAAAGAATGGACAGCCAGCAGATAAAGTTTTAACCATTTATATTTTTTAACATGAAACACAGAACAATAATCATTCAAACAACAAAACAAAAACAAACACGAATTGACAGACATATGGACAATTTGTTTTGGCGCACCAAAAACAGACAATAGACAGACAGGGAATAGAACTTGGTGTCTCAAAGGGACACAGATATCCTAACCAGAGCTAAGAATATCTCCATAGGAGCCAGAGAGGAAGTAGGATGTCTCCCATTTTCCTTCTGTTCCCAGCAGAGCTCTGAAATAGCTTATTTTCATTTTTTCTCTTTTTTGCTAAAAGATCCCAAACAGGGGATAACTGCTTTTCTAAAACTTATTTTCTCTCTCTCATGTTCAGACTCTACTTCCTTATCTCCTTCTTCTGGGAATATTGTCAGAGAATGGAGAGGAGGCACAGTGGCCCTGAGAGCTATCTTTAAGCCTTTAATGAAGGCTGCCTCTTTAGTCAAAGTCCTCAAGAGGAGGGTAAATTGACTTAATTTATATTATCCTTTGTATCTTTATATTTTATATTATCTTTTGTTTTTCTCTTTTCTCCTTTTCTAAACTCACCCAGGGCATTCTTTCCTTAATTTCTCTTTTCCTCGGGCTCAAGGTCCGTGGAAAGGCCTTTATTCTTCAGTGCACCTTGTTTCATTTCAACTCTTACTCTCTTTCTCTGCTCTGCCTCTGATAGACTGTCTTGAATTTCATCCAGAATCTTCTGTCCCGCCTCACCAGCTTCCACAACGGCATGGTCCCTGCCTTAAGTTTGCCGTTCTGCTGTTCCCTCACTAGATCTCCTTTCAGTTTGTCCCATGAGGCGACATATCAATTGAACGGAACTAAAGTCTGTGACAGTGGACATAGCTGCTGGACCATTCCATCTTATGTGTAAAGAAATCTGGAGTTATGTGATTATAATTTTCTTAGCATTTTCTTTGAAAAAAAAAAACCTAAAATATGAACTAGTTGGTGTATAGTAAAAAGTAAAGAAATTCTGAGAAGAGTTTTATTTTAGGAATATATATATATATATATATATATATATATATATGCAGTATGTGTGCCAGTGGTGTTAACAAAACTAATAGTGGAATTTGATCCTTAACAATGCCATTATTTAAGTTGAAGGGTTTATTAGCTCACCAAAATTGAATGTACTGTTAAAGGAAACTGGCTTCTGATGCATGAACATTTGTATGTACACTGAAAGTAGTTCCTAATACAAGTTAGATAAACCAAGCATAGACAGTATGTACCCCTGAGAAGTGTTGATGACTTATGAGGCAGGTTATACCATGGTGCCACATGGTCTATCTCCCTGACAAATCCCTCTATATTCTTAGTGGCGATTTTCAGGCCACTCTGCTTCAAGATCGACTGTAACGCCACTACTGCAGAGTGGGAGATTCCCATACTGCCGCTGTCCAGGCCTGACCACGACTGAAACTGGTCGCTGTCCAGGCCTGATGCAATACTGGTCGCTGTCCAGGTCTGACCACGACTGGGAACCAGTCAGCAGTTCCAGCAGTTGAAGCAAAACGAAACCGAAAGGGAAAGTACAATCACCGTGCAAACAATCGAAAGGGTGTCTAACTCTGGAGAAATTTCAAGACTTTACGTACCTTACAGAACCTTACGTGTCCTGCAGTTCTGGTTCTGCCCCGCGAACGAGGGGAGGGATCTCCCTTGCACCGGTGTGATGGTAGTTCCTGGGTCTTCAGCGCCACTTATCCCGAGCTTTTGTCCCCGACGGCAAGAACACACTCGGGACAACCGGAATCTTCTGTGGCAAAAGCTTTATTGCTTCTTCTTCAGGAGGGAAGACCCGGAACCCGGAAAATGGTGCTGCTTATATAGCCCGCAGCGTGACGTTTCAGCACCTGATGTGGCGTGCCAGCACCTGCTTACTACGCCCCGAGATGGGCAGTGACTAGGCGTGAGTTCACTCTTGCACTTGCGCATAAGGCCTGTTTACTAGTTAGGCGCAGTGGAAGCCAGTGCCATCTTATAATGGCGATTGCTTATGGCACGGCTCTCCACAGGTCTCAGATTATATATACTTGGCTATTATAAGGTAATCCTATTTCTGCCAATTTTATTCAAGTTTAAAAATTCCTTCACCAGGAATGTGGCATTTAGTTAGCAGTCTACAGACATTCATTCAATAAAGGAGAATCATACCTCTAGAACCTGCATTCTTTAAGTTTCAATTTGTGTGAGTAGTAAAGTAAGGTTTTAATTATGAAAAACATTTAAGAACTCATTTCTGCATGAGACATGGGGTGAGGATGGGCAGCTCCCTAGATCTGATGAACAATTGAAGAGCTATTGACTGCTGGCAGCTGCTGGGGGAAGGGGGCTCACTTTGCTTTCTATGTAAGCAGCCAATGCCCCAGTAGATCATTTCACACCTACATGCATATTTGGCAACATTGATAGTCCTCAGTGAGGTATTGTTTAAAATAATGAAAAAGAGAATATGAATTTTGCAGAAAGATATGTTGATAAGTTTGGGGAAAAATTGTAGGGAGGGAAGGAGTCATGGATATGGCCCATAGGTAATATGACTACTAGGAGGTTTGGCCTTCTTGGAGTAGGCATGGCATTGTTGAAAAACATGTGTCACTATTGGGGTGGGCTTTGATGTCTCTTATGCTTAAGCTCCACCATATATGGAGTTTCAGTCTCCTCTTGGCTGCTTTCAGATGAAGATGAAGAACTTTTGACTCCTCCACTTTCATGTCTGCCTGCATACAACCATGATTCCAGTCGTGATGATAATGGACTAAACAAAGTTGATACTATAAGCCAGCCACAATTTGATGTTTGCTTTTATTAGAGTTGCTTTGCTCTAAGTGTCTTTTCACAGCAATAAAATTCAAACTAAGATACTTCCATATAAGCAGTGGTTTATAAAACTGGAAACTGAAAGAACCAGATTTTTACTACTAATAAAAAGAATGTCATCTCATTGGTTTCTGGGGGCCAAGGTAGAGACATTGCCTTCTCAATTACCATGAGAATCATATTATTCTCTACAGTGAAGTTTTCTAATAAAGAACAAGACATACTAATGTCCACTCTTTTAAGAGTTAATGCAAATAGGCTTGTTAATCTCCTACACAAGAAAACATGCCTCAGGAAGACTGTCTATTCTTTATAAAGTCTACCTTTAAAAAGTTATAAAACAAAATCACAATGGACTTTCTGGAGCTTAGCCCACTGTCACTACTGTGGAGTTAACTCCACTTGACTCTGTCATAAACTGTACGCTCCCACATGATGCTCTCGGTGTATTATCTGACTTCTTTCATTAGAGATGACAAGGGCCAGAAGACGAACAGAGTGGGATCCTACATCAAGAGCTTGTAACATTATTGCATCTCAACGATTATTTTCCAGAATAATTTATGGACTTAATGCAAATATACACAAGATATCAAGAAAATTTGCTCACAGAGAAAGGTACATGTTTACATGGAGAAGGACTCAGTGAATGTTATTCTTTCTTAGATAAAATAAATCTTATATTAAACAAAAACTTTTTGACTCTAAAAGTATTTAAAGACTATTGTACTTTGCTATATTATTCTATGAGCTAAATATAGCATTTATTAAATTATTAATAAACTAACCAATTAAAAATTAAATAAAATTAAAAATAAAATGACATAATTTTACTCTTTTTCTTATGTCAATCCCTCCCATCTCCCCTGCTCCTCTCCCAGTGCTGATTTTGCTGGCCTATTTTTATTTGGCAATGAGTGCACCTGCCTACCTTGTTGATGACATCATCCTTCACCGAGTGTAGAAGCCTCCTTCTTTAGCTCCAACATGGACCAAAGACCAGCAGCTCTACAGGGATCTTCTAGGCCTTCAGTGCTTTGCTGGGACTGTGAGGAGAGCAGTCTTCTAAATTGAGAAGCTACTAGGTTCTTGGCCTTACCAGCATACAGATGGACATTGTTGGATTACATAGCTTATACCATTTCAATCACACTAAAAATCTTTGCAATATACATCTGTTCTGTGAGCTTTGCTCAACTTGAGAATCCTAATGCAGCAGGTCTTAATTCTCTTTTTTTTAGTCTAGATAAAATTACACTTGAGATCAATAAAAGCAAAAGTGAATCTTTTCCTTTATAATTAACTTTTAACAATATAAAGCTACTTTTTGGAAATTAGAGACAATATACTGTGTTTTGGCTTGTTATGCTTGAAACTCTGATGATACTGAAAATGGGAAACCTGTTCAGCACTCTCTATTGAGCAAAACAGAATGGGACAAGATTCTCACAGTAGTTTTATAAAATAAATTATACTCATGTATTGACTTTAGTACATTACTTAAAAGATTTTTAATTCTGACCTCTTTCTTATCATCATACACAGAAACAATGATTCCAATAATGATCTAAAATTTAATTTGATAAGATATAATATTTGTAATTGCTTTTGTGAAAACATGATTTCAAATACCACTAAAGTCTGTTTTGTATCTATAATGACATTTGAACTTTATTCTCGGTCACAGTATTTTCTACTTCCACCATACAGTATATTTAATGTGAAAGTCATCCCAAAACTATAATAAAAAATATACTAGTGCAATATGTTCTAGTAATTTCTTGGTTTGTGAAAGCTTGGCCAGGGAGGGGAATATTAGGAGATGTAGCCTTGTTAGAGTAGGTGTGGCTGTCTTGGAGTAGGTGTTTCACTGTGGGTGTGGACTTTGAGACCCTAAGCCTACCTGCCCAGAAGAGTCTTCTCTTAGCAGCCTTCAGATGAAGATGCAGAGCTCTCAGATCCTACACCATGCATGCCTGGATGCTACCATGTTCCCACACTGAAAATGGGCAGAACCTCTGAACCTGTAAGCCAGCGCTAATGAAATGTTGTCCTTATAAAATCCCTATCAAAATTCCAACTCAGTCAGTTCTTCACAGAGTTAGAAAGAACAATTTGTAAATTCATTTTCAATAACAAAAAAAGAACAGGATAAGGAAAAACTATTCTCAACAATAAAAGAACTTCTGGGAGAATCACCATCCCAGACTTCAAGCTATATTACAGAGAAATAGTGATTAAAAAAAATTTTTTATGGTATTGGTACAGATACCATAGGCAAGTAGATCAATGGAATAGAATTCAAGACCTAGAAATTAACTCACATACCTATGGTCACTTGATCATTGCTAAAACCATCCAGTGGGAAAAAGACAGCATTTTAACAAATGGTGCTATTTCAAATGGCAGTCACTATGTAGAAATATGCAAATTGATCCATTCTTATTTCCTTGTACAAATCTCAAGTACAAGTGGTTCAAAGATCTCCACAAGAGAAAGTGGGGAAGAGCCTCGAATACATGGGCACAGGGAAAATTTTCCTGAATAGAACACCAATGGCTTATGCTCTAAGACCAACAATCAACAAATGGGTCCTCATAAAATTGCAAAGCTTCTGTAATGCAAAGCATACTGTCAATAGGACAAAATGGCAAACAACAGATTGGGAAAAGATCTTTCACATCCATTTATACAGTAGAGGGCTAATATCCAATGTATACAAAGAACTCAAGAAGTTAGAATCCAGAGAACAAAATAACCCTATTTAAAAATGGGGTACATAACTAAACAGGGATCTCAATAGGAATCTTGAACAGTTGAGAAGCACCTAAAGAAATGTTCAACATCCTTAGTCATCAGGGAAATGCAAATCAGAACAACCCTGAGATTCCACCTTATACCAGTCACAATGGCTAAGATCAAAAGCTCAGGTGACAGCAGATGCTGGTGAGGATGTAGAGAAAGAGGAATATTCTTCCATTGCTGGTGGGATTGCAAGCTTGTACAACCACTATGGAAATCAGTCTGCCGGTTTCTCAGAAAACTGGACACAGTACTACCTGAGGACCCAGCAATACCACTCCTGGGCATATACCCAAAAGATGCTCCCACATATAACAAGGACACTTGATCCACTATGTGCATAGCAGCCTTATTTATAATAGCCAGAAGCTGGAAAGAACCCAGATATCCTTCAATAGAAGAATGGATACAGAAAATGCGGTACATTTACACAATGGAGTACTACTCAGCTACAAAAAAAGTGACTTTATAAAATCTTAGGCAAACGGATGGAAATAGCAAACATTATTCTGAGTGAGGTAACCCAGTCACAAAAGAACACATATGGTATGTTCTCACTGATAAGTGGATATTAGCGCAAAAGCTCAGAATACTCAAGATATAATTCACAGAACACATGAAGCTCAAGAAGGAAGACCAAAGTCTTCCTTCCAAGGATGCTTTGGTCCTTCTTAGAAAGGGAACAAAATACTTAAGGAAGGAAATATGGATACAAAGTGTGGAACAGAGACTGAAGGAAAGGCCATCCAGAGATGGTCCCACCTGGTGATCCATCCCATATACAGACACCAAACCCAGACACTATTTTCGATGCCAAGAAGTGCTTGCTGACAGGAGCCTGCTATAACTCTTTCCTCATAGGCTTTGCTAGAGACCCACATATACAGAGATAGATGCTCGCAGTCAACTATTGGACTGATCATGGGGTCCCCAATGGAGGAGCTAGAGAAAAGACTAAAGGAGCTGAAAGGTTTGCAACCCACAGGAAGAACAATATCAACCAACCAGGCCTTCCAGATCTCCCAGCGACTAGACCACCAACCAAAGAGTACATATGGAGGGTCCCCTGATTTCAGCCGCACATATAGTAGAGGATGCCCTTGTCAGGCATCAATGGGAGGAGAGGTCCTTGGTCCTTTGAAGGCTGGATGTCCCAGTGTAGTTTAATGCCAGGGTGAGGAGGTAGAAGTGGATGAGTAAGTGGGTGGGTGAGCATGCTCATAGAATCAGGTAGAGGGAGAATGGTATAGGAGGTTTCCATAGGACAAACCAGGAAAAGAGGATAACATTTGAAATGTAAATAAAGAAAACATCCAATTAAAAAAAAATTAAAGAGTTGCCTTTGTCATGGTGTCTGTTCACAGTAGTAAAACCTATCTAAGAAAGTAGCAAATAATGGTTTGGAGAAAAGGACAAACTGTATTTAGCATGTTTAGATTATAAAAAGGAAGATTAAGCCTGGTATACTAATATAATAGGTTACTGAACTATAGCTATGGTGAAAGAATCACCAACAATACTATAATTGCTAAAACTAAAATAGGTAAAAATTAGTTTGTGATTAGTAAGACTTTTTTTTTTTTTTCGGTTTTTTGAGACTAAGCATAATGCCTATGGTAAACTGGTCACTCAACCAATTATATATTCCTAAGGTAAACTGGTCTCCATACAAGCCATAAATTTCTCAACATTACCCCAACCTAAAGGTTATTTGCACAACCAACTGAGTCATATCTCTCTGCTTTTGAAAATAATGGTTGCTTTCTGTGAATGTCCAAGTTGCCTTTCTGTATACATCACAATTGTCCTTTCTGTCTTTAAAAACTTTGGAAGTCAGTTGGAGCTGCTTCCCACTACTCTACATGGGATGGCTCAGCTGTCAATAATAAATAATAAAGACTTCATATGATTTATTCAGATATCTCAGGAGTTCAGGTATCACATAACAGCAACACATGCCTTTAATACCAGCACTCTAGAGAAAGAGGCAGGCAGATCTGTGAGTTCAAGCCTAGCCTGGTTTATTTACTGAATTTCTCGACAGTTTAGGATACATGGAAAAACACTATTAAACAAACAAACAAACAAAAAAAAACAAAAACAAAAACAAAAATAGAAGAATATGAACAACAAAAGATAGAAGATAAAAATCATGCATGGTAGCATACACTACTTCCATGATTCCTGAGACTCACTGTTCAGTCAAACTAGCCTATTTGGTGAGTTCTAAGACAGGGAGAAACACTGTTTCCAAGGTAGACAGTGCCTAAGGAATGGTATCTGAAGTTATTTTCTGACTTCCATAATTATGCACACACTTATGTACATTTACACACATGCAACTGAACATACATATACTCACACAAGAGAATCAAAAGCATCTTTCCAGAAAAAAAATTTGATAGGAAAGATGTAAAAGAATGGTCAGAAGCACCTTCTCACTTGCTTATAAGAATGCTATGGACATGGAGATCGTGAAAATGAAACTGGTAGTCATGTTGAAACTCACAAAGTGCAACCGAAGACTAATTTCAGTTTGAATCATCCACACCTTACAGTTAAAAGCTTGCTAGAACTAAAGTTCTTTCAAACCCTAAGAGAAATGCATCATTAAAAGCCTGTGAAAAGAGATCAGCTTAGCTGTCATTTCCTGGGGCATTAATTTGGAGAACAGTCCATTTCCATACACCTTCTCATGCCCTGTAGATATTTTAGATACTTAATTTTAATGCATGCTAAATCATTGCAGCCTGCAATAGTACTATTTCCTTTTTTAATATCTGCAAGGAGTTTTAAAAAAAAAACAGAACATCAAACTGGCATTTTCTCTTAGAAAATAATTAAATTTAATTTTAAATTAGGTGAAAGAGGGAGCTCTCTATCAGTCAGCCACTTATGGAATGAGACTGGATGAACTTCACACACACACAGATCTCAGCACATCTCATTTTGACTATCTGTGCCTGACAATAATACTGCCTATAAAACATGAACTGTTTGCCTTCATCTCAGATGAAGACTGCATAGGTCAGTTAGGTGAATGTCAAAAGCCTGTCTTATTATCTTATGACAGCTACATTTCTTAAAAACTAAAAAGAAATCTCATGTCATCCTTGACCTACAATTAGCAATTTTTCAAGGACGCTCAACTTTCAAAAAGGCTCAAGGGTTACAGAGATGATTTATTTGGTAAAAGTGCCACCACCGCCCGGCATCATTATGCTTTTTCAAGTGAGGCATCATACTCAGGTGATTCTATTTTATTTTAATTTATTATTATTATTTTACTTATCCATTTTACATCGTGCTCACTGCACTGTCACACATATGAGAGATGGCAGGCTCATGGTTGTTCCACATTTTAGAGTGGAATTTGGGTTACACAGAGTTTTGGCAATTAGCTTTGGGCCTTAGTGTAAGTTTTAAGACATGAGTTAAAATCTCATCCACAGATTAATACCTGTTCATATAAGGTGAGATAACTATAGAGAATTGGAAAAATAGAAAAATCAAGAGAGCCTGAAAGCTTTTTTATCTGTGGAAAATATAAGTCAAGGCTATACTAATAGAAATATCTAGCTTGATCTAATATATAATGGTTTATATAGCTCCCGTGAAATGAAGAAAGAATGGTGTGCTACACAGTGAATGGAGAACAGTCCATTTCCAGATATTAAAAAAGGAAATAGTACTATTGCAGGCTGCAATGATTTAGCATGCATTAAAATTAAGTATCTAAAATATCTACAGGGCATGAGAAGGTGTATGGAAATGGACTGTTCTCCAAATGGTTTGACACACAGTGAATGAAGGAAGATTTCAATAGATGACTCAAAGGGGAGAATTTAGCTGAGACTTAGAATTTCATGAGACCTTATATCACAATATGTATTAAAATTAGAGCTGGGGATAGAGCCCACCAGAAGAGTGTTTGCCTAGGGTGTCTGAAGCCCTTAGTTATAATTCTCAATAGCAGAAAAGAACAATAACAAAAAATTAAAAGTATACTTTAATTTCCTGTGAATTGGGAAACAACACTGCAACATGAATCAAATCTGATAGACTTGGTATCTAGGCTTTATTCTGAATTGAAGATCAGAAATACAAGTGTGGTTGTGGTCCATGGGGACAAAGAGGACTGAAGAAGAGACTCTGTCATTATGACTGAAATACCCAACCCCCTAGTTAACCTATTTGAAGAGGAATATTAGCATTTGAGTTGAAAAGTCAGGAATTATGAAAAGAGACAACAAGACAAACAAGCCATCAATAGAAGCCAGAAAACATAGCTTTAATTCAGCAAGAGAGAAAGAGGGATAAGAAAGTCTGTATTAGACATGCTTTTAAAATACCCACCCCTGGGGCTTTGAGAAATGCATGTCCAGAGGATTTAAGGATCCTGGATGAAAAATTGGCAAGTTCATATGTATAAATATTAATCACCAAATATCATGTGTTATTTAGAGACTTTTAATTAATGACAGAAGAACTCTAAGGAATAAAATTAATAGACTTCTAAGAGCACAGAATAGACTGGAGAAATCACTAAATGTGTATGTAGAAGTGATTATGTGTAAGCAGGGGGACTTGTCTTCAAATTCCCACTAACAAAAAAAGCCTTGTGTGGCACGGTATACCTGTCACTTCAGCAATGTAAGGAATGGAAACAAAAGGACAGATGGATCACTGACTGGGCATGATGATCACCAATCTAACTCAGGTGTTTCTCCAAAGAAAAGGGTGGACAGTGATAGACCAGGACACCTGCCATCTTTTGACTCCGTGAGCAGGTGTGTGTGTGTGTGTGTGTGTGTGTGTGTGTGTGTGTGTGCTCACACTTGGAGACCCATGCATGCTTACATGGCAGACATATACACATATACATGCTCTTGTCCATACATGTACACTTTTAATTTTCCATACAATATATTTTGATCATCTTTGCCTGTCTTCCTACTCACTCAATTTCATGTTCCTTCTCTCTTCAAACACACACACACACACACACACACACACACACACACACACACACACACACACAAACACAGAGCATAATCATACACACAGAAACACAGCATCTATTTTGTTGGCTAGTGACGCTGAGCATGAGACCAACTCTGGAGCATGGTTGATACATACCGTATCAGCCAACTGCAGAAACCTGATTCTCTCCATCTATCATAACAGATGGCTGCATGGTTGGGATGGCCCTTTATGCTCACTTTCCTTCATGCTGGGATCTCATTAAACATTAAGTTGTGCAGATTTTGTACACTGACACATCGTCGGTGACCTCATATGGACATCATCCCCATTTTGTTTGGGAAACACTGTTTGGAGTTTTCTCTGTCTGGCTCCTTAGACTTATTTCTACCTCCTTTTCTGCATAGATCCTGAGCCTTGAGGAGAGTGGTATAATAAAGGCATTCCACGTAAGCCTGATCTGAGAGTTCCCAAGCATCTCATACTGTGCCCTCTGTGCCTTTTATTTTTAAAAATCTCAGTGTTAATTACCTTGTATTTCAAGGAAAAGTGTATAAAGTTATGAGACATACAGAATAGATGGGGTAAAAGAAGTTTCTAAAGGAATCCAGAGAGCTCTTTTCCTTTTTTTTGTTTTTTGTTTGTCCATATAAGAATACAAGCTGGAAATCCACAAACCAAAGGAAAGCCATGGTTGGAATGTGCTCATGTAATGAAAAATCTAGACTTAGACTCTCAGTATCTAGAACTGTAGAACAGCTAGGAAAAGAATTTTGTTGTCTATAAGACAGTCAGCTTTATTGTTGTGTTGTAGATACCCACATTGAGTAAGACCCTGAGCATGAAGAATATAGCTATACATATTGAAATTTCCCAAGGAGAATGTCAAACTGGGTGAAGAATGAAATGTCTGCACAGATAAGAGTAGAGAAAATATAAGAGAAATGGAATATTTCAAAAGAAAGAGTCAGAAGATGTCAACTTAGCAAAAAGTAATGGAGAGGAAATGAAAGAATCAACAAAGTAAAGGTGAATATTTACAGGTCTGTCTAGACTGTAAGCAGACATTTTGAGAAGTACTTTTTCTAGTTCACTAACAGTAAGATCTTAATTAAAATGTGTACCTTAATGACTGAAATATGTTTTTAAAAGTATTTAAAATAAAATATTTTAAATATTTTATCTGTATTATAAAAATTACTGATAAAAAATCAATGATCACTAATTAGTTACAACTTCAATGATTAAATACTTACTATGTTAGTTTTAAGAATATAGAATGGTTTTGAGAAGAGAAATTCTAAATGTAGAATCTGAGGTTTGTAGAAAGGACAAGATTAACATATAAAGGAAAATTTACTCATGTTTAAACTTATTCATGGTGCATACACATGAGACTTTCTTCTTTTCAGATGATATGGGAGGACAAACTTTTCTTTATTCCATTTAAAACCTAATATCACATTATAATACAGTGAAGTACTCAGACCTGCCCTTCCTGTCATCATTATACCCACTGTTTCTTGAGTCTGATCTTCTCATGGATCACCATGTCTCCTACCTTGCTGTGACCTGGTGATGTTTTATATGTGGCTATACAAACAGAACCATTTTCACCTCTTTCACTGCACTGGCACCAATTCAGAAGCTACTGATCTTCAGCCAAGATGTGCTGTTTTCATTTGAGCTGTTGGTTTGAAGCTTCTGCTGGCCCACATAGATGCCTGTGATAGCAGGAATTACCAATATTAGCTCTCCTTCACTATGCCCTCTGCTCAAATCCCTGTTACAGCTGGGTAGAATCGATTTGTCTGTTTCTTTTGAGATAGTAGAATTAAGATTACCTGACCTGCTCTGACTCTGGAATCAGGGAACTAAAAAGGATTTACTTTAAGCACTATGGCCTTAGAAATGATTTCTTTAAATTATTTTTTACAGTCCCTTATGGCTACATTTTGTGTTGATCAAAGTATATCCTTTATAATAAATTTATTTCTTAGCATTTCCACCAAATACATCTTTTGATTATTGTTTTTATTTAAATGTGGTGACTGATACAGAGAAGCTGAGGTCAGGAAGATATTCTCCTTGACTTCTACCTACATACCTGGTCTGTTCTGCATATTAAGTATTAAGAAACATAAAAGAGGGGTAGAGAAAAAAAAAGTGAGGGCCCAAGTAGAAGCTGTTCACTAAAATGTGGCTGTGTGATCTTTAGGTTTCTGACAACCTAGCAGGGAGATAGTTGACTAACCTCCCAGGTCCCTTAGTTTACATATGAATGGAATACCTTGTTCTCTGATAGAGGGACTAGTTTTATTTGTGTTTTAAATAATTTATTTGCTCTTTATTTATTTTTATTTTTTATTTATTTTTGTACTACAACAGGTTTGAAATTGAGATTGTATTCAAGCTAGCCAAATCCTTTATCAATGAGATCCACTCAACCTTGCCTCTTCCTCTAGACAAAAAGACTTTACTTCAAAAGAGACCATGTTCAAAATTGCCCAGGTTGGCCTGGAGCATGATGTCACTCTGCTCAACCTATTAGGCAGCTGAGAATTTCCACTAGCAAGGGACTTCACACTGTAAGATATAAGAGTCACTCTCACATCTGGTCCAATTCTAGAATCCTCTCCATGAACTTTGCATATGGCCATTGCTTGACTGCAACTTTGATTCTCAGTATTTCAGATTCTCTGTATTTTTCTGAGCCCCTTTAAGTGATGGGCTACAAAGACATCTTCAAGATCTCTCAGAACTCCATCGTGAGAACTACCTGAAACTCATTCTTTAAATCCTCTTGACAAGGCAGCTAACTTCAGATCTTTTTCCCTAAGAGATTTGCCTGGGGGGAGTTCATAAGATCTTCTGAAATAAGAAGGACATTAACAGTATTGTGTTCATTTTCGCATGACAGACACGAGTATCAAATTTCTTCCTTTCAGAGTTAATACTAGCAATAGGAACTTACACTTTGCCTGGAAAGCATCACAGCATCAGAAAACTCAGTCTTACTTACTTAAACATCTTACTTAAGCATTAAACAATTCCACTCAACAGGAAGCAAATAACATGGTGCTTTGAAAAAAAAATTAATTTGTTTTGTGTTAAATTCCGTTGTCTAGTATTGTCTTGTCCATAAACTGTTTTCTTTAGTCAGGTAGTTTTAAATATCTATGTTTCAGTCTCTGACCAAAAGATGTAACAAAGGGCATCAAAAAAGATGAATAAAACGCTAGACTGAATATAGATACTCCTTTGTGAAAGAGTATTGGAGAATTATCATAAAGCCAGAAATGCATAAGAAAATAAGATACACACTTTAATAGTGACAATAAGAAATTATTTCCTTTGAGAATCTTGAATTAACTTAATGATACTGGAATAATGTGGTGGTTTTTGGGAACTGACAGCATAAAGATGTTCATACTTTTAAAGTTCATTTTATATATTTCTCACAAGGATAGAATTGTAATGTTTTCCCTCAAATTTGCAGGCCCCTGGAAGTGACTGGAGAATTTAACAAACATACTTTATTATGATTCATTTTGAAAATAATTTTTATGAGTGTAATAGAAAAGGCCTTTGTAAAGCTTTTTTTCTATTTCACAGACTGCTGCCAAGAGAAAATGAATAGTGTCTTTGAGATAGTTACAAACATCCGGTGCAGATGAGGAATCTCACTCTGAAAGCCAGAATTTATTCTATTTGCTGTATTAGAACCATTCTCGACAAAGGCTGTCCCCAGCCCTGTCCTTCTCACTGTCTTACTGATGCACCAGATGTAGGCATAATTTTCTGTTCCTCCTGCAATTATCCAGGCTTCCTGGATTACTGCTCTCAGTTTCCTCCCCTTATGGGTCCTGGGAATAGTCAGCTCTGAAACACACCCCACAGTATATCACTTTTCCTAGCCCAGCACAAGGAAACATGTTGAGATGTAGGATCTTGTCAGAAGTAGCCTTTCTAAAAAAATGTGCTTTTTATGGAGGCCCTGTCTATTGACTAAAATAAAATGTCAAAGTGGAGTCTATGAGTGAATCCATACCCGCTTTAGTTAGCCATGCTGACCAAGGAACATCAGTTTACTTACAAATAATATATGGATACAGTTATCATAGACATATCTATGTATGAGAGTTGAAATGTACAGAAAATAACAGTGAAAATTATTTCACAATCCTCTTTAATTTATTTTAAAGAGAATTTCATGTTTTGTAATTTAGGCCAAAAACCAGCTCTCTGGAATAATCCAATGATCAATGTTAAAATAAGTCTTTAATAGAACATACAGGGAAATAAATGAATCTATAGTTACAAGCTACAGAAACTGATTTTATATAAGTTGGATGGTACATGCATCCAGAGTATATATATATATATATAATTTTACATCTGACTGTATATTAGGTGAAATTTATTTTATGTTTTCTTTACTGGTTTTAAATTATAGTTAAACCCAATTCATTTTTACTGTTTCTTACCCAATTTCAAATCACTTAAAATATAAGGAACTATGTAAAATGTTATGAGCACAAGTCACACAGTAGATAAACCAAAATTAAGTTTCACAAATTATAAATTTGCAATATATGTCAAGTAAACATTATGCAGAGAGAGAGAGAGAGTCGAAACGTATGGAAAACTAAAGAAAATTACACATGAAAGACTTACTGTTGATCCTTAGTAACTATTAAGTGGGCACAAGATATTAACTATATATGCACATATAATACAAATTAGGTGAATTTAGTTCTGAGTTTCAAGTTTTTCTTAGATAAAATGACTGACATGGGAACAAGTAGGTAAATGACAAAAAGGAGATGTTAAATCAGACACACTTTTGATGAAGAAGGTGAGTACCACACTTTTTCAGCTATAATTTGAAGGTGAAATGAATAAATTCCTTTTTCTATTAGTTCAAAACAAAGTAGGGAAGACAAGAATCTAAGGAAGTCATTACAGCAAACTGCAAAGTGCATAAATTGGTACATTCCTAAGGTAAGGTGGATTTGACGGGTTGTGCACTTCAAACTCTTATTTTGACATTACTTAAAGAGTAAGTCAATTTTCCCAATATATATCACATATATGGAAAAACTGAAATCAACGATTGCTTTCCAGTTATCTAAGGATTTTGGATGAGCTATATGAGCATGAACAGTCAAAACCTTCCTTGTCCACTTATAATGTGTGTTCTCCAAATATTTTGCTAGTTGATCTGTTTCCTAACTTATGGGAGGCCTCGAGTTCCACCGCCATTGGGAGGGAAAGAGAAAGATGGGATGGGTAGTAGAAAGTAGAATTCACAGAAGAAGGAGTTAAGACTAAATAAAAGAGAAAGAAAAAAAGTAAAAAGGCAAATGAAAGAAGAAACCAAGGATGGAAGAAAGAGAAAAAGTGAGGGTATAGGGAGATTAGGGAGGATGTGAAAAAGGAGAAGGAATTGGGAAGGTCAGTTTTGCATTCAAATATGATTAGAACAAGTTTAAAACTACATCTTATTCAATAATTTTTGTATGTTTATACATATCCACACATAGAAATATATATTTATATGTTTATATATATGCTTGCATTCATAGGTATATATACATATATACTTATATATGTGAATATGTACTTGCAACTATGTCCATTTATTCAGCTGCAGTGAAGTGTACTCTCTATGCATGATTTATTTAATCACTGACCCATAGAAACAAGCTCATAGGAAGTTCCTGCATTTACTTACTTTCAAGGATGCAGCGTCCTTTCTTAGTATAATAATACCCCACTTGCCTTTGGAAAATTACCTACTTCCAGTTTGTCTATGTTCTTTGATGACATTGACTAATTTAAAGACACATGTTATTCCCTGCACCATCATGATTAGGATCATTACTATTTTCAGTATGCTGATTTATATTATGGATACGTTTACTAATTAATAGAGAAATATAAACTGAAAATAAAGGAACCATGTACCTTCCCACTTTCTCGGTAGGTACTGGCTAATCATTGAGGTCAGCCTTGGAAGTGTGATCTTCATATAGGCAGTAGGCAGCTTGAACACAACTGATAATGACAATGTTCAGACTCTTGTTGCAAGTACTCCTGTATATCTAAACTGGAAAAGCTTCAGCTAACGGTTATGCTAGCCCAGGGGAAGGAGGGCCATAAGAAAAAAATCACAATTATTAAAATTTTAATTGCTATTAAATTAAACTGAGTCATGGACTTACCTTGGCAATACCTCACACTTGTCAACCCAAATTAAATTGAACTGTCAATCATTTAGAATGCAAATAACTCAGAGTGACAATACTATCACCATTTTCTTGAAAAACAATTGTGAGTTTTCATAAATCTGTTACTATTGGAATTGCCATCTTTTGATATTAGTATAAAATGTAACCATTTCAAAAATTTTAAAATAAATTCCACTTGCTTTTCATAATATTAGAACAATCCAAGAATGAAAATTAAGTTCTCAGCACAAGGGGTAAATAATAAAAAGAAGGAAGGAAACATGTGGCTACAGCCATTAGAAAGTTTGGTCCATGCATTCCTGAGTGTGCACATCTTGCACATAGAGCAGACACTCTTATTCTGTGCCTTAGGTGTCCACCAAGATGACATGTAGCCCACCAGGACAGCTTCTGAGCATCTTCACACCCAAGGATAGAACTTTTGAAAGTGCTTGAGTTGTTGTTTTCTGGAAAACAACAGACTGGAAAGCATATCCTGACTTATCCATGAACTTATCCCAAAATAAATATGGTTAGTGGTTTTTAACTAATTAATTAGTTAATTAACCTTCCAAATGCTGCCCTCCTCTAAGTCCTGCCCTCATAGATTCCCTGCTCCCATCTCCCTCCTCTTCTCCTCTGAGAGGATAGGCCCTTCCTGCTCTACCTGCCATGATACTTCAAGTTTCTTCAGGACTAGATTCAGTTTTTACCATTGAAGCAGGACAAGGCAGACCTCTGATATATGTACACGTATGACAGGGGCCTCAGTCCAGCTCATGTATGCTCTTTGATACTTTAAATAAATATAATAAATTGTTAACAACATAAAATATTCACCTTTATCCTTCATTTTCACTCTGAAATGGACAGGATTTTACTGCCATCAACAGTGATGAGGATTTAGCTTTCAGTTGCCAAGCTAATTTAATAGATAATTGTGGCTTGGTATATCAATGGATTAGTAAAGTTTTATCCTCTTTAAACTCTGCTACAACCCAACTGTGTTCCACTTTAGTTTTATGTATAAATATGTATAAAATATTAGTGATTTGCCCCTCCTCTGGTTTCTCTTGAATCATTTATTTGCATCAGCATGTAGTTTTAGGGAAAAATAACATATTGGCTAAGAAGTTTAAAAATCAGTTTTCTAAATAGCTCTAGCCTTATTTTTCCCTTGGTTGCAACCTATTCTAGTGAGTTGTTATAGAATGGTCCAACCAAGCCTTTGTTGCCCACCTCACTGTGAATCAATCATGTATCGAATGAACAGTTATAATTGTTCATTAGTTTCAAGTAGTGTATTTTGATTTCCATGTCCTTGAAACTATGAAATAATATTCCTAGTCCAGTGCTTAATGTTTGTACTTTAAATAGAATACATCCTGATACTGTGGTGGCTATTCCTGAGATCACAGTCTCTTTTATAATTCTGGGGAATATCAGTTTAGTAAGAACAGTGTCAGAAGTGGAACCGAGACAACATAATTGGTACTTTGAGGTTAAGGCTGATGTGACATTTTCTTGAACATATTTTAATATTTATGCATATTCATATTAAAACTCTAACCTCCTGACTTTCAAACCAACCAGTTATTTGTCATCCAAATAGAAGGATAGCTGCCTTAGAAATGAGGCAGCTTACCACAAAAATCACTTGCCTGGGATACATGTTTACTATGGAAGAGATTGTTTAAAGCCTCAATTGTTTCTCAGCATTATGTCAGTGGATGCTGATATTGGACAAGCTTTCCTCACTGATTATATTCTAAGACTCTACTTCCAATGTTTGTTCAAATAATAAATGTTACCAGAAAGGCCATATTCTCTATGCTCTTTTCATGTCAATAAAATAAAATTTTCAGTAGTTATATTTTTAATCTTTCCACCAACGCTGGATGAGACTAGGATCTGTATTAGACATACAGGTCTTCTCTGTTAGATCCACATGTCTGGACACAGTATTGTTGATTCTTTCCCATTTCAAATGTATGATCCTAAAGGTATAAAAGTTCCATGCTCAGGTTACATTGTACCAACCATGTCATCAGTTGCCTCAACACAGTTTTGCTATTACTAATGTCAAGGCTTTGAGTATAAATATAATTCTAAGTTCTTATGGCAATGGTGTCCTGATACACAGCTAGGTCATATTTGCCAATCATTCAATTGTATTCCTAGGTTATAATTTAACTTCACATTTATCATTAGCAGGTATTGGTGTGAAATGTCAAACTGAAATGTTTTCTATTTAATAGCAGCCAGAAATGAAAATTAATGTACCTGACTGAAGCTGTTACTTGGAAAGAACATTTGATATTTAAATTGGAAAGTCACCAGGGGAAGTATTGGTCTCATGCCAAGATTTTCAAGTTCTGTATCCCTGAGGAACTATTTTCACTCCAAGTAACAAGAGGTATTTTGCATTCTGAAAGCCAATGGAGCTACTTAAGATTTTATAAAAGGCATTAACATTTTATGGGACAGGAAAAGAGAAGACCCTTCTTGCCAATTGCATTTGTTTATTTATTTCATGGTCCGGATGAACAACCCCCATCGGTTTTGCCACCCACATTATAAATAGCACAGCAAATTCAGAAAGAGTCTTTCTTCAAAGTACGGAAATGATTTTGAAGTCTGATTAAACTCACAGTGTCCTTGTAAGAGAGAAGGGAAGAAGCAGTGTATTCTGTCTAATTTCAAGGTCAAGAAAACAGGGGAAACAAAAGTTAAGTGGCTAGTCTCCATTTATTTAAATAAACTTATTCAGAAGAGCCAGAAATAAAGAACCAGGCTCTTGGCCCATGCATTGGCCCCATGCTGACTTACAGCCTTCAATATCTTCTTTATTTTTAAGCTCAAGTTTGCACATTCACTAGATTCAGACACAGTGCCATCTACTGACTCACTAGGAAATGTGCAAGCAGCAACCACCTGGTCTTCAGGTCAGGGTGCACTGGAAGGAAAGTTGAGAAAGGAGCATTCCCTTCTACATGCATTCTCTAGTATGCTAACGGAGCCAGGAGTAGATAGGATAATGGGACAGGGAGAAGTAGCCATTTCTTTCTGTGTATAGACAATAACTATGAGAAAATAGGGGTTCTGAGCAAAGACAACTTTACAGGACAGAACAACAGGGATAATCTTCCATATGTGGAAGCTCTGTCTTACATTTTACTAAGGAATTTATATGCATATGTTGTGAGGAATTATCTGAATCTAAGAAATTAGCTGTCTGAAAGGATTAGTGAAAATGAGGAAGGTACAAAAATATTTTCTTGATACTCAAATTAACAAACAAGGTAACACAAGGAAAAAATACATAGTAACTCTAAAAACTGAACTATAAAACCATAAATCTTCAGCAGTTTAATGATAAGGAAAAATCTTTACAATTATACTTGGAAATTTCTAAACTTTCCTTTTGACAGAAGTGATACCAAGTCTGTCTACACAAACTTTCCAAAACTGAAGGAGGTTGAAATAATTTTCCAATCTACTAATGGTTCCAGCATTAGCCTTACTCCAAGTGAGAGAAAAAAACATTACATGATAACATAAACAGAGAGCCATATTTCCATAGAACATATAAATAACTCATTATATTTCAATAAATTAAGTGATATCTAAGGGATATAATACAATTATAGGCACTTCAGGAAATACACAGATATATTAACATTTAAATTTTTTCATTATTATCTATCATTTTAATAGACTCTAAAATATAATCATAATATATTAAACATACAATGAAAATAAAATTAACATTTAATTTAAAATACTCAGCCTATTGTGAAATAATAATAAACTGATAAGGAACTTCTTCATCTTCTTCAAAAAAAACCCCAGATCATTATGCTTAGTATTAAAAAACTGTTTTCCTTCTAGGATTATGAACAGGACAAACTCATTCCTTCTCAACCATTTACTGAATACTCTACTTAGTATAATATGGCAAGGAAAATAACTAAAAAATCTTTATTTTTTGGTTTTTATTTATTTATTTATTTATTTATTATGAGATATTTTCTTTATATACATTTCAAATGCTATCTCTAAAGTTCCCTATTCACTCCCCCTGCCCTGCTCCCCTAACCACTGGCTCCCACTTCTTGGCCCTGACATTCTCCTGTACTGGGGCATATAAAGTGTGCAATACCAAGGGGCCTCTCTTCCCAGTGATGGCCAACTAGGACATCTTCTGCTATATATGCAGCTAGAGAAACGAGCTCTGAGGGTACTGGTTAATTCATAGTGTTGTTCTACCTATAGGGTTGCAGACAACTTCAGCTCCTTGGATGCTTTCTCTAGCTTCCCTATTGGGGGCCCTGTGTTCCACCTTATAGAAGACTGTGAGCATCCACTTCTGTATTTGCCAGGCACTGGTATAGCCTCATAGGAGACAGCCAAACCAGGGTCCCTTCAGCAAAATCTTGCTGCATATGCAATAGTGTCTGGGTTTGGTTGCTGATTATGGGATGGATCCCCGGGTGGGGTAGTCTCTGGATAGTCCATTCTTTCGTCTTAGCTCCAAACTTTGCACCTGAAAAAATATTCAATATCCTTAATCATCAGGGAAATGCAAATCAAAACAACCTTGAGATTCCACCTCAAACCAATCAGAATGGCTAAGATAAAAAATTCAGGTGACAGCAGATGTGGAGAGGATGTGGAAAAAGAGGAACACTCCTCCATTGCTTGTGGGATTACAACCTTGTACAGCCAGTCTGGAAGTCACTCTGTTGGTTCCTCAGAAAATTGGTCATAATACTACTGGAAGATCCAGCAATACCTCTCCTGGGCATATACACAGATGTTCCAACTGGTAATAAGAACACGTGTTCCACTATGTTCATAGCAGCCTTATTTATAATAGCCCAAAGCTGGAAAGAACCCTGATGTCACTCAACAGAAGAATGGAAACAGAAAATGTGGTACATTTACACAATGGAGTACTACTCAGCTATTAAAAACAATGAATTTATGAAATTATTGTATAAATGGAGGTATCTAGAGGATATCATCCTTAGTGAGATAACCCAATCACAAAAGAAGTCATTACATATGCACTCACTGATAAGTGGATATTAGCCCAGAAACATAGAACACCCAAGATACAATTTACAAAAGACAAGAAAATCAAGATGAGGGAAACCAATGGATGGATACTTCACTCCTCCTTAGAATAGGGAACAAAATACCCATGAAAGGAGTTACAGAGACAAAGTTTGGAGCTAAGACTAAAACATCTTTAGATTGAAAGTAAAAGAAAAAATTAAAAGACAGTGCATCTCTCTATAGACAAAATGGCCATGTTAAAAAATACCTTTGAAATCCAATGAAGTCTATTAGAAGTGTTACCCAAATTTAACACCTTTGTGAGATGCAAAACTAGTTCTACACTATAGGAAAGAATAAGAAATGCTGTAAGCACATTTTCTATAATTCAAAAAAAAAAAACCTCATAAAGTACTCACAGATAAGCACAATGAAAGATGTAACACTGATACTGTTGAAAGATATTAAAGAAGATATAAATGAAGATTCATCTATGTTCTTATATCAGGAGGGCTAATATCAATAAGAAGCCAGTTTCTCACAAATCCATCGAAATTTGTCAAATTTTAATCAAATTTCAGCAGGTTGATTTATAAAAACAGGCAATATAATTCTGAAGTTTTTATGGAAATTGAAAGGACCTCATGAAGTTCATAGACTTTTGAACCAGAATATTATTAGATGATTTACACAGCTCAACTTCAATGTCTGTTGTAAAAGTTACAGTTACCAAGGCAATGCTCTGTCATATGATAGAAAAGTAGATCCATGGAGCATATTAAAAAATATCAGAAATTAATTTTCAACCAGATTAGAAAGGCCAGTTTGACATCAAAATGCAAAAACAAAAGAAAACAAACAAAAAAAAACCAGAAAACAAACAAACTCAAATTTTATTACAAAATCAAGTGTAAACTAGACATAATTATAATTTATATGAGGAGATTATATTTTTTCTTTTGACTTAGGCACCAAGTACCAAAAGCAAAATATTCAAAAAGAAGTATGTTTGATCACTGCTTTGTTTTTGGTCAATGGTGGTATATGCATGCTATTAGTCCCAGCACTATTGAGGCAGAGTAGATTGATCTCTGTAAGCTTAAGGCAAGCCTTTTCTATAGAGTAAGTTCTAAGAAAACCAGGTCCGCACAGAGACACCCTGTCTCAGAAAAAAAATAAAAACAAAAGAAAAGAAAAAATAAAGGAAGAAAGGAAGAAGGAAATAAGGAAAAAAATGAAAAGAAAAAGAAAAGTAGTTTGAAATGTAACATAGACAAAATTCTTGTGTGAGGAAAATGTAAAGCCCTTTCAAAATAGCATATCATGAATAAATAAAAAAGATTACGATATGAGCTAATCATCTGAACACAATTCAGTATAACATATGAATGCTAAATAGCCATGAATAAAGTGCTCAAATATTAGTCATTAGAGAAACATAGCTAACTCTGCAAGACACTATCTCTACACACCTATCAAAATACTTAAAAGGGCTGAGTGAATTGAATGTTATGGGAACTGAGGATCCACTTGATTTACTGGCAACAACGAATTAAAATCTATCTGCACAAAAATTTTGTTTAGACTGAAGAGACCCTGTTTCAAAAATCAAGTTGAAGGGTTCCTGAGGAAAGACATTCAAGGTTGTCTGACCTTGTACACAAAAAGTCTCACCTGCATACATGAAGGTGCACACAGAGAAAAGACCATTCATGGGAGTATTGCTTTTGATTGGCAAGGTCAGAAAAAAACCTAATTTCCCATGAATAGCTGAGTGAATGTACAAGGTCCAGAAACATGATTACTGCATAGCAAGGAAAAATAAAAAAGAATCTGAACAAAATAATACACAGGTGTTGTAGCTCAAGATTTGTGGCCTTCCATCTGTCTTCTCAGTGTAATGAGAAGGGAATGCACAGCAATGCCATTCTAATTTCTCATCCCCTCCTTAAACTAGATTCTTACACACGTTCTCGCGACCGGCCAGGAAAGACGCAACAAACCGGAATCTTCTGCGGCAAAAGCTTTATTGCTTACATCTTCAGGAGCAAGAGAGAAAGAGCACGGCAGAGAGAGGCAGAGAGGAAGAGAGAGAGAGAGAGAGAGAAAGAGAGAGAGAGAGAGAGAGAGAGAGAGAGAGAGAGAGAGAGAGAGAGAGACGCAGAGAGCAGAGGAAGAGAGCAGAGGAAAAGACAAAGAGAAAGAGATGAAGAGACGAAGAAGGGGAGTGCCAGAACCCCGTCCCTTTTAAGGAGAATTATCCTCCGCCTAGGATGTGTCACTCCCTGATTGGCTGCAGCCCATCGGCCCAGTTGTCATCACAAGAAAGGCAGAACACGTGGCGGGAAAACTGCCCCTGCACGTGTGCAGATTATTTACTACTTAGAACACAGCTGTCAGCGCCATCTTATAATGGCAAATGTGAGGGCGGCTCCCCACACTAGATCACAAAATTAGTAACTTTCTGATTTTCTTCTACTAAATCTTAACACACACCCCCAACATCCAGAAGAAAGATGCATCCCTGCCTCTGCAGGGGAGAGATACAAAGATGAACTGAAACAGGTCTGTCTTGCTAAATGTCTCCCATCTTATTATCACAAGTTAATAATTGTGTATCATAGTTTTCCTCTTTTATATTGCCATAGTGATCCACTTCATTATGCAGCCTATAACATTCTTCAGGTGTAATGGTTTGGCCTTCACATATTTATAAGACCTACTATATTAAACAATACCCACTGGGTCAGTGGTTAAGTTTCTTCTTTGCTAATCCATAGTGTATTTTGGAGTTAACACAGGTTAACTAAGGTTTAATTTGCAGATAAATCTCAAAGGAGCTATGTTCAGTGTAATAATCAAGATATGAATAAATGTATAATGTATAATTGTAGCACAGACATAAAATTTTAAAAAGTTAAAAACTATTTTATAAGGATAAAAAGTGTGGCAATGTGCAGTGGTTACTTGTTAATGAATATGTTTGGGACAGGTATAGGAATTGGGACAGGGCATATGTTGAGAGTGATAGATAGGTACATGTGACTAAAGCTGAAAATTTCCACTCACTAAGAAGTTTCTTTTGTATAATATGTGTCATTAATACAAGGGAAGAACAAAGCTAATAAGGGATAAAATGCTAAAGTAGATCAAAGTTTGCAAAAAAAGTGTCAGACATTATTTAGTTTCTCTATGTATACATTCTTCTTGCAGTTTACTTTGCAGTTTCTTTCATTAGAGAGGAAACTGAATCTGGACTCCCTTGCGCATCTTTCTCTGGCTCAAAGAATGGGGGATAAATAACATGGTGCAAGTGCAGAGATGGCTCCAGCCTCAGGAAACTTAGGCATTATATCCTTGTCTTTTTTTGCCCTAGGCACAGAGTAAGAGTCAGCCTGGGCTAAACTGATGGAACATGAGATGTTCCTTCAGAGATTGCAAAGGTCACCTTGGGTACATACTCAGGTGGTTCCAGGACATTGGAGAAATGTGAGCTGAAATTATTGAGCCACCCAGTCACTGAATACAAACAAGGAATATGTGGTTACTGCTGTGAGCAACATGTTTTACTGTCAGTTAGAAAACAGAAATTAATCTGTATAGTCTTTAAAAGTCTTGTTAGAAAATAATCCTCTAAACAATAGGTCCAAATTAAAACTCCCTTCAAAAGTTCTGAACATGTCTGAGTTAAACAAGAGTGGTTCAGAGTTAAGCAAGAGTGGTTCAGACATTACATGATCAGAAACATATCAATCATGTTATTATGAATATTATATCAGAAAAGTAAATAAATCAGAGTCTATACTCTCAGAAAACTTTACATTTGTCTACTAGAGATACATCCAAATATAGAGTTGTGAGTATGCACGTGTGTGTGAGTGTGTATGTGCGTGTGTGTTTATCTCTGTATGTGTATGCACTCACGCCTGCATGCATGCATGTGTTTATGTAACTAATAAAAAAAAATTAGGACAGCTCTCCAGTCACCAGGAGACTTGCAGGATTCCAAGAGTCTACCTCCCAGTGGAAACCTTCAGGGGCCCAGCTTGGAACACTGCCCATTCACCCATCCTAGTTATATCCACCATCGCCCCAACTGGTCAAACTGGGACAGGCAGCAGAATTGGATCTTTCATTGCCAGACCGGATGGTTCTGACAAGATACGAATGCAGAGTAGGGTCCACCCAGATCAGAGCCTGCATAGTGAATTCTGACTGATGTGGGAAACAGTTTCAGCTCCTGCGTGGCCTAACTGGTAAACAAGCAATATGCGCATGTGCAAGAGTGTGTTTGCGCCAAGTCACTGCCCATCCCGGGGCATGCTGAGAGAGCAGCCAATCAGGTATGGACATGTCACTCCTAGGTCTATATAAGCAGCACCATTTCTGGGCTCAGGGTCTTTCGCCTATGCAGTCAATGCTCTCCCAATAAAAGTGTGCAGAAGGATCCTATTGCGGCGTCATTCTTGCTGGCGAGTCCGGTAAGCGCAAGAAGTGGCACCGAAATTAGGGAATGCCTTACCATTGCCAGTGTCGAGGAGACCCTCCATTCATGGGGTGGATTCAGAACTGCAGCCAGGTTAAGTTTTTCAAGGTAAGCTCTGAGAGGCATGTTTGGTTCTGGTCTTTCTCCACAACTAGAAGGGGCTGTGGAAGCCTTCGTAATTGTTCTTGTGGCACTTATCCTTTTCCTTATAGTGAAAGTAGGACAGGGAGTGCTGGAGGAGGTTCAAGACAGCATGTCAGAAATAGAGCGGGGTAAAAGACTAGGAGCTCAAAGAAAAAAGGGTATAGCTAAGAAAAAAGGCCCTTCTACGGACCCTGGATCCAAGGAAGTGAGAGAATGGGGAAAGGACGCCCTGGGAGAGAAGAGAGAGGAGCGGGGAAAAGAGGCCCCCAAAAAGAAGAGCCTTTATCCAGTAAAGGAACTTGAGGCTCTGGGACTTGATGGTTCGGATTCAAGTGAGGAGCTTAGTCCCACTGATGAGGAAGATCTGGAGGAGGAAGCAGCTCGTTATGAGGAAGAGAGATATTATCCTGATGAAAGACAGCCTAGCGAATCAGAGAGGAAGTCCAAAAGGAATGGCAGCAAGTGTCAGGTTGTTGTTCGGTCTTCAGTCCCTAGTGCCCCTCCACCTTATGTGGAAAATTTTCACTCAGATTCTTTTATCCCTCGAGACGAGTGGCAAAAATTACAGCAGGTATTTCCTGTCTTTGAGGCAGTGGATGGAGGATGTATTCACGCGTCTGTGGAGCACATACAGATCAAAGAACTTGCTGAGTTGGTCCGTAATTATGGAGTTAGTGCCAATTTTACTTTATCTCAAGTCGAAAGACTTGCTACTTTGGCCATGACTCCAGGAGACTGGCAAATGGTGGCAAAGCCTGTGCTCACTAATATGGGACAGTATTTAGAATGGAAAGCCTTATGGTATGATGCCTCTCAAACGCAAGCAAGGGCTAATGCCGCCGCTGAAGGAGATCAGAGGAATTGGACGTTTGATTTACTGACAGGTCAGGGACAATATGCTGCCAACCAGACAAATTATAATTGGGGAGCATACGCTCAAGTTTCAGCTGCTGCCATTAAGGTGTGGAAATCACTTTCAAGGAAAGAAGAGGCAGGAGGACATCTGACAAAAATTATACAAGGACCTCAAGAGTCATTTTCAGAATTTGTAGCCAGGATGATGGACGCTGCAGGAGAATCTTTGGGGATCCAGAGCAGGCAATGCCCCTAATAGAGCAGCTGGTCTTTGAACAGGCTATACAGGAGTGCAGGACAGCAATTACACCTAGAAAGAGTAAAGGATTGCAGGACTGGCTAAGGATTTGCTGAGAGCTTGGAGGACCTCTCTTTAATGCAGGTTTAGCGGCTGCCATTCTGCAAGGGCAAAAGCGCTCGAATATAGCAGAGTGCAGAGTGTGTTATAACTGTGGTAAGCCACATTTAAAGAAGGATTGTCTTGCCCCCGCCTGACGGCGGGCACCAGGGCTGTGCACAACATGTGGAAAAGGTTATCATTGATCCAATGAGTGCCGTTCAGTTAGGGACATTAGAGGACAGCCTATTCAGAGGAAAGGAAGTGAGGAGGAGTCAAAAAACGGGTATCAGGGCCCCAGGTCTCAGGGCCCCAAAACATATGGGACTCCAGTGATCAACAGACAGACCCCACGGTCTGTAGGGCAACAGAAGGCTCGGCAGGATTGGACCTCCGTTCCACCTCCCAAATCATGTTAATACCACAAATGGGTGTACAGCCTGTCCCCACAGACTTTAAAGGACCCCTGCCAAGAGGAAGTGTGGGGCTGATATTGGGCCGTTCTTCTCTAACTTTAAAATGGCTTATTGTTCACCCTGGAGTTGTAGATCAAGATTATGAGGGAGAACATCAAGTTCTCTGCTCTAGCCCTCAGGGTGTTTTCTCCATTTCACCAGGAGACAGGATTGCTCAATTAGTAGTCATGCCAAGTCTGCATGACCAATTTCCCTCTTCCGGCCTCCCTCGAGGAACCAGAAAGTTTGGCTCCTCTGGAAATGACTCAGCTTATCTGATCATGAATCTTGAGTCCAGACCCTCCCTAAAATTATTGATAGAAGGAAAAACCTTTAAAGGTATCTTAGATACAGGAGCTGATAAGAGTATTATCTCCTCTCATTGGTGGCCGAAATCTTGGCCCATCACACAGTCATCTCACTCTTTACAAGGTTTAGGGTATGAGGCCAGCCCCAATATTAGTTCATGCTCCTTAAGGTGGCAGGCTCCTGAAGGTCAATCAGGACAATTTGTTCCTTATGTTTTACCTCTCCCTGTCAATCTTTGGGGAAGAGATAACTTACAAGCTATAGGACTGGTCTTGGCTAATGAATATTCTTTGCCGGCCACACAAATGATGATGAAGATGGGTTATAAAGAAGGAAAAGGGCTGGGAAAGAAAGAACAGGGTAGATTGGAGTCAATCCCTCAAGAAAGTAATATAGGAAGAAGAGGCCTGGGTTTTTCCTAGGGGCTGTTGAGGGTATAATACCCATACCATGGCTCACAGAGGAAGCTGTGTGGGTTCCTCAATGGCCACTTTCCTCTGAAAAATTAGAAGCAGCTATAGATTTGGTCAATGAGCAATTACAACTCGGACATTTAGAACCCTCTTATTCACCTTGGAATACTCATATCTTCGTGATTAAAAAGAAATCCAGAAAATGGAGACTCTTACATGATTTAAGAGCTATTAACGCTCAAATGTGTTTGTTTGGCTCAGTTCAACGAGGGTTGCCGTTGCTTTCAGCCTTACCTAAACAGCTTGAGGCACAGCCAACAGAGTAGGGTACCCTGATATCCATGGTCTAGGCCATGGCTCATCCTACTTTTTGGAGAAGTCCTGCTGTCACCAGGATTACCCAGCCAACACCATGAAAAACTAGATGCCCAAATAAACACCATAAAGAGACAATCAACAAGTCTAGATCAATATGGCACCACCAGAGACCAGCTATGCTTCTATAACAAAACCTAGATTTTCTAGTGAAAATGAAGCACAAGGAAGGGATCTTAATTCCAAACTTTTAAAGATAATAAAGACGTTTAAAGAGGACATGACTAAATCTCTTAATGAAATACGGGAAAATACACCCAAATGTGTAAAGAAGAAGAAACTGAATATAAAGAAATAAAGGAAAATACAATCAAACAGGTGAAAGATATGAATAAAAGTGCATAAGACTTTTTAAAAAAAAGAAAGAAAGAACGAAAGAAAGAAAGAACAAAAAAAAGAAAGAAAGGGAGCCAGGTGTGGTGGCACATGCCTTTAATCCCAGCACTTGGGAGGCAGAGGCAGGCGGATTTCTGAGTTTGAGGCCAGCCTGGTCTACAGAGTGAGTTCCAGGACAGCCAGGGCTATAGAGAGAAACCCTGTCAAAAAAAAAAAAAAAAAAAAAAAAAAAAAAAAAAAGAAAAAAAGAAAGAAAGAAAGAAAGAAAGAAAGAAAGAAAGAAAGGGAAGCAATAAAGAAAACATAAGCCAAGGCAAATCTGGAGATGTGAAACCTAAGAAGGAGAACAGAAACTACAGATATAAGCATCACCAATATAATAAAGGAGATGGAATAGAGAATCTCAGAGGTAGAAAATATGATATAAGAAATCAATATATCTGTCAAAAAAAGTCCATAATACAAAACATCGAGGAAATCTGGCATACTTTGAAAAAACGAAACCTAAGAATAATAATAGAAGTAGCAGTAGTAGTAGAAGTAGTAGAAGTAGTAGTAGTAATAGTAGTAGTAGTAGTAATAGAAGAATGATTCCCAGCTCAAATGCCCAGAAAATATCTTTGACAAAACTGTAGAAGAAAATGTCCCTAACCTAAAGAAAGTAATACCTATAAAAATACAAGATCCTTATAGAACACCAAACAGATTGGGCCAGAAAAGAGAATCTTCTTATAACATCATAATTAAAACTAAAAGTACAGAACAAAGAAGGAACTATAAAAGCAACAAGATAAAATGTCAAGTAACATATACAGGCAGATCTATCAGAATTACACAATTTCTCATTTGACTCTAAAAGCTAGAATGGCCTGTGCGGATCATAAGAAACCACAGATGTCAGCTTAGAATACTATATCCAGCAAGACTTTCAGTCAAAATAGATGGAATAACTAAGATATTCCATGACAAAACCAAATTCAATAATACCTTTCAAGTAACCAAGCCATACAGAGGATAGTTAGAAGATAAATTCTAACCCAGTAATGCTAACTATACTCAAGAAAACATAAGAAAGAAATAGTTTCATACCATTAAAACAAATAGAACAACAACAACAACAACAACAACACACACACAAAACCACTAACAATATCAAAATAAAAGAAAATAACAATCATTGGTCATTAATATGTCTAAACATCAATGGACTCAGTTTCTCAATAAAAAGACACAGGCTAACAGAATAGATGCATAAACAAAATCCATTATTTGACTGTATATAAGAAACACACCTCAGCAACAAAGATAGACATTATTATAGTATAAAAAGCTAGAAAAGATTTTTGAAGCAATTACACCCAAGAAACCAACTGGAGTAGCCATTCTAATATATAGTCAAAAATAGACTTCCAATTTAAAGTAAACAAAAGAGACACTTCATACTCATCAAAGAAAAAATCCACCAAGAGGACATCTCAATTCTGCACATCTATGCCACAAATGCAGGGGCACCCCACATTCATGAATGAAGCATAACTAAACTTTAAAACACAACTTTAAAACTACACAGTAATAGGGGTTAGACCTGAACACCTCACTCTCACCAATGGAGAGATCATTGAGACAGAAACTAAAAAGATAAATAGTGAAACTAACAGAGGTTATGGTGCAAATTAACATAACAGATATCTAAAGAGCATTTCACTTAACCACAAAATACTATACATTCTTCTCTGCATCTCATGGAATGTTCTCTAAAATTAACCATATAATGTGTCACAGAGAAAACCTCACCAAAAAGATTGAAATAACCCCATACATCTTATCAGATCACCATGGTTTATAGCTGGACTTCAAGAACAACAAACAACAAAAAGCCTACATATTTATGAAAAGTGAACTATTCTTTATTCAATGATCACTGGGTCAGGGAAGAAATTTAACAAATGCATTCAATGAAAATTAAAACATACACCTGAACTAATGGGACACTATGAAAGAAGTGCTAAAAGGAAAGATACTAGCACTAAGTACCCTCATAAAGGAATTAGAGAATTCTCATACTAACAAATTAAAAGTACATCTGAAGGTTGTAGTCTCAATTAATCTGGACACCCTAGATCTCTCAAACACTGAACCTCCAAAAGGACAGCATATACTAGCCGGTATGAGGACCACAACACACATACATTAGAGAACTGCCAGGTCTGTGTTCACTCAGAGATGATGCACCTAATCCTCAAGAGACTGGAGGCTCCAAGAAGTTTAGAGGTCAGGTGGGATCTGGGGTGGGGACATCCATGTGGAGACAGGGGAGTGGGGAGGAGCTATGGGATATGGAACAGTTGGAGGGTGGATGGGGGGGTAACATGGAGTTTAAAAAATAAGTTAATTAAATTAAAAAAAAAGAATAAGCAAATATACCCAGGAGGAGTAGACAACAGGAAATTATCAATCTTAGAGCTGAAATCAACCAATTAAAAACAACAAGAAGAATACAAAGAATCAACAAAATCAAGAGCTGGCTCTTTGAGAAAAATCAACAAGATAGATAAATACTTTGCCAAACTAACAAATTAACAACATCAGAAATGAAAGACATAAAAACAGACATTGAGGACATTCAAATAATGATTAGGTCTTAATTCCAAAGCCTGTACTCCACAAAATTGGAAAATCTACATGAAATGAATGATTGTAGACAAATATCAAATACAAATGCTAAATCAAGATAAGGTTAGCCGTCTGAATAGACCTTTAACCCATAAGAAAACAGAAGCACTCATTGAAAAGCTCTGAACTACAAATGCCCTGTACCAGATAGTTTTACTGCAAAAATTTCAAAGGTGAGCTAAGTCCAATACTCCTCAAAATACATCACAAAATAAAAACAGAAGGAACTCTGCCAAACTCATTCTATAAGGTCACCCTGATACCTAAAACACGCAAAGTCTTAAAAATGGGAGAGAAATTCAGACACTTTTCCCTTATGAACACTGATGTACAAATACTCAATAAAACAGTCACAATCTTTCTGATCTGAGATGGTGCCGTGAGGAGACCTTCGGCACTAGTTTTGCAACCAGTCCCACAACACCCAGAGGAAGATCCATTCCCAGGTACTCAGACAAGCCCAGGATCATAGGTGACAAGGCCACAAAACAGTAATTGGGACCCCTGGGATCCAGGGACATAGGAACCCCTGTCTGGCCAGGGGCAATGGCTACTTCTGATCTGAGCCAGTGCCCTAAGAAGTCTTTTGGTGCTAGGTCTGCACACACTATCACAACACCCAAAGACTGCTAGAATCCCAAGAGCTTGACACACCCAGGATCTCAGGATCAAAGGATCACAGAATCACAGAGACAGCTGAACTCTGAGGGGTTCTGACACAATCCATATAACAGGAGGGACAGGCTACAGTCAGAGACAGCTAGGGCAGGTAGCACTAGAGATAACCAGATGGCTAGAGGCAAGCACAGGAACATAAACAACAAAGCAAGGTTACTGGGCATTGTCAGAACCCAGTTTTCCCACCATGTCAAGTCCTGGATACCCCATCACACAGGAAAAGCAACATTTGGATTTAAAATAATTTCTCATGATGATGATATAGGACTATATGAATGACATAAATAACCCCCTGTCTTAGTTAGTGTTTTACTGCTGTGAACAGACACCATTAACAAGGCAAGTCTTATAAAAACAACATTTCATTGGGGCTGGCTTATAGGCTAAGACGTTCAATCCATTATCATCAAGGTGGGGGCATGGCAGCATCCAGGCAGGCCAGGCACAAGCAGAGCTGAAAGTTCTACATCTTCACCCAAAGGCTGCTAGTGGAAGACTGACTCCCAGGCAACTAGGGTGAGGGTCTTAAGCCCACACCCACAGTGACACACCTACTCCAACCAGGTCACACCTATTCCAACAATGCCACACCTCCAAATGGTTCAAGAATATACAAACCATGACACTCCCTTAAAGAAATATATGAGAACACAGGTAAACAGGTAGACGCCCTTAAAGAGGAAACTTAAAAATCCCTTATAGAATTACAGGAAAACACAAACAGGTGAATGTATTGAACAAAATCATCTAGTCTCTAAAAATGGAAATGGAAACAATAAAGAAATCACAAAGGGAGACAACACTGGAGATAGAAAAACTAGGTAAGAGATCAGGAGTCACAGATGCAAGCATCACCAACAGAATACAAGAGATAGAAGAGATAATCTCAGGTGCATAAGAAACCATAGAAAACATTGACACAACAGTTAAAGAAAATGCAAAATGCAAAAAAGCTCCTAATCCAAAACATTCCGGAAATCAAGGACACAATGATGAGATGAAAGCTAAGGAAAATAGCTATAAAAGAGAGTGAAGATTCACATATTAAAAGTCCAGTAAATATCTTCAACAAAATTTTAGAAAACTTCCCTAACCTAAAGAAAGAGAAGCCCATGAACATACAAGAAACCTACAGAACTCTAAATAGTCTGGAACAGAAAAGATATTCCACCCATCACATAATAATCAAAACAAAAAAATGCACAAAACAAAGAATGAATATTAAAAGCAGTAAAGGAAAAGGCCAAGTAACATATAAAAGCAGACCTATCAAAATTATACAAGACTTCTCACCAGAAACTATGAAAGCCAGAAGATCCTTGGAAGATGTCATTCAGTCTGTGTGGGAAGCCATGCACAATCGCCATTACAAGATGGTGCTGGCTTCCTCAGGGCCTAACTAGTAAACAAGCAATGTGCGCAAGTGCTGGAGTAAATTTGTGCCAAGTCACTGCCCATCCCGGGGTGTAATAGTGGGGTGATGGGTGAGCAGCTAATCAGGAGCTGACACGTCACACAGAGGGGTATTTAAGCAGCACCATTTTCCGGGTTCGGAGTCTTCCTGAGAAGTAAGCAATAAAGCTTTGCCATAGAAGTATCTGGTTGTCCGAGTGTGTTTTGCTGGTGAAACGTTACAAGGACAAGACTGTAAGAAAACACAAAAGCAAGTCAAGGTTACTATACCAAGCAAAACTCTCTATTAACAAAAATGGAGAAATCATGATATTCCATGACCAAAAGAAATTTACACAATATCTTTCTACTAATCCAGCCCTACAAAGGATAACTGATGCAAAATTAAAACACAAGGAGGGAAATTACACCCTAGCAAAAGCAAGAAAGTAATCTTCTTTCCACAAACCCAAAGGAAGATAGCCACATAAACATAATTCCACTCTAATAACTAAAATAATGTGAAGCAAATCACTATTCTTTAGTATCTCTTAACATCAATAGACTCAATTTCCCAATAAGAAGATATAGACTAACAGACTGGTTGCATTAAAAGGACACAGCATTTTGCTGCATACAGGAAATGCACCACAGTCACAAAGACAGACACTAACTACCTCAGAGTAAAATTCTGGAAATAAATTTCCAAGCTTATGGTCCCAAGAAACAAATTAAAATAGCCATTTTAACAATGAATAAAATCTACTTTCAACAAAAAAGCTATCAAAAAAGATGAGGAAGGACACTTCATGCTTATCAAAGGAAAAATCTACCAAGGTGAACTCTTAATTCTGAACAGCTATGCTCCAAATGCTGGGGAACCTACATTCATAAAAGAAACATTACTAAAGCTCAAAGCAAACATTGCACCTCATATAATAATAGTGGGAGACGTCAACACCCCACTCTCATAAATAAACATATCATGGAAACAGAAACTAAGGAGATATGCAGAGAAACTCACAGAAGTTATAAACCAAATGGATTTAACAGACTTTATTTCATCCTAAAATTAAAGAATACACCTTCTTCTCAGCAACTCATGGTACCTTGTACAAAAGTGACCATACAATTAGTCACAAAACAGGCGTCAACAAATAAAAGTAGATTGAAAAAATCCCATGCATCTTATCAGGTAATCATGGACTAAAGCTGGTCTTCAATTATAAACAAAACAAACAAACAAACAAAAAACCAAAATCCCCAAAAAACCAGAGAGCCCACAGACACATGGAAGATGAACAACACTCTACTCAATGATAGTTTGGCCAAGGAGTGAATAAAGAAAGAAATTAAACCCTTTCTAGAATTCAATGAAATGAAGGCACATCATACCAAAACCTATGGGACACAGTGGTATGAGGAAAACTCATAGCTCTAAGGGCCTCCAAAAAGAAAATGGAGAGAGCATACACTAGCAGGTTGACAGCACACCTTAAAGCTCTAGAACAGAAAGATACAAATACAGGCAAGAGGGCTAGATGTTAGGAAATAATCAAACTCAGGGTTCAAATCAACCAACTACAAGCAAAAAATCAACAAAACCAGAAGCTGGTTCTTTCAGAAAATCAACAGATAGATATACCCTTATCCAGACTAACTACAAGGCACAAAGAGAGTATCCAAATTAGTAAAATCAGAAATGAAGAGGGAGACATAACAACAGAAACTGCAAAAATTCCAAAAAATCATCAGATCCTATTACAAAAGCCTATATTCAACAAAACTGTAAAACCTGGAAGAAATGAACAATTTTCTAGACAGATACCAGGTGCCAAATCAGGATCACATAAACCATCTAAACAGTCCCATAACCTCAAAAGAAATACCAACATTCATTAAAAGTCACCCAACAAAAACAAGCCCAGAATCAGATGGGTTTAGTGCAGAGTTCTATCAGTCCTTCAATAAAGACCTAAAACCAATACTCTTGAAACTATTCCACAAAATGCAAACAGCAGGAATACAACCCAATTCCTTCTATGGAGGCATAATTATGCTAACGTCTAAACCTCACAATGACCCAACAAAGAAAGAGAACTTCAGACCAATTTGCCTTACAATATTGATGCAAAAATACTCAATAAACATCTCACAAACTGAATCCAAGAACGCATCAAAACAATCATCCATCATAATCAAGTACCCTTCATCCCAGGGATGTAGGAATGTTTCAATATACAGAAATTCATCAATGTAATCCAGTATGTAAACAAATAAAAAACAAACATACCAACGTAAGATCATCTCATTACATACTGAGAAAGCATTTGACAGAATTCAATACCCTTCCATGATAAACGTCTTGGAAAGCTCAAGAATTCAAGGTCCATACCTAAACATAATAAAAGCAATATACACCAAACCAGTAGCCAACATCAAGCTAAATGGAAAGAAACTGGAAGTCATCCCACTAAAATCAGGGACTAGACAAGTCTTTCCAGTCTCTCTACCTATTAAGTATAGTGCTTGAAGTCCTAGCTATAGCAATTAGACAACAAAAGGAGGTCAAAGGGAAACAAATTGGAAAGGAGAAGTCAAAATATCACTATTTTCAGATGATATGATAGTATATTTTGTGGCCCCCAAAATTCTACCAGAGACCCCCTAAACCTGTTAAACTTCAACAAAGTAGCTGGATATAAAATTAACTCAAACAAATCAGTAACCTTCTTCTACTCAAAGGATAAACAGTCTGAGAAAGAAATTAGGGAAACAACACCATTTACAACAGTCACAAATAGTATAAAGTACCTTGCTGTAACACTAACCAAACAAGTAAAAGATCTGTATGACAAGAACTTCAAGTCTCAGAAGAAATACATCAAATAATATCTCAGAAGATGGAATGATCTCCTATGGTCATGGATTGGAGTTGGCAGGATTAATATATTAAAAATAACCATCTTGAAAAAGCAATCCACAGATTCAGTTTAATCACCTTCAAAATTCCAACTGCAGTATTCATAGAGTTAGAAAGATCAATTTGCAAATTTGTTTGAGATAACAACAACAACAACAAAAAAAAAAAAACAGAATAGTGAGAACTATTCTCTACAATAATAGAACCTCTTGGAGCGGGTGTGACCTCAAGTTATGTTACAGAGCAAAAGTGTTAAAAATTGTATGGTGTTGGTACAGTGACAGACAGGTAGATCAATGGAATAGAATTGAGACCCAGAAATGAACCCACACACCTATGGTAACTTGATCATTGATAAAGGAGCTAAAACCTACAATTGGAGAAAAAGAACATTTTCAACAAACGATGCTGGTTCAACTTGTAGGCATCATGTTAGAAAAATTCAAATTGATCCATTCTTATCTCCTTGCACACAGCTCATTTCCAAGTGGATCAAAGACCTCCACATAAAACCAGATACACTGAAATTAATAGAAGGTGGGGAAGAGCCTTGAACACATTGGCACAGGGGAAATTTTCCTGAACAGAACACCAATGGCTTTATGCTCTATGATCAACAATAGGCAAAGGGGATCTTATAAACTTACAAAGCCTCTGTAAGGCAAAGGACACTGTCAATGGGACAAAATGTCAACAAACAGATTGGGAAAAGATCTTTACCAACACTATATCCGATAGAGGGCTTATATCTAATATATACAATGAGAAGTTAGAGTCTCGAGAAGCAAATAACCCTACTAAAAATGGGATATAGACGTAAACAAAGAATTTTCAACTGAGGAATCATGAAAGGCTGAGAAGCACCTAAAGAAATGTTTACCATCCTTAGTCATCAGGGAAATGCAAATCAAAACAACCCTGAGATTCCATCTCACACCAGTCAGAATGGATAAGATCAAAAACTCAGGTTACAGCAGATGCTGGTGAGGATGTGGAGAATGAGGAATACTCTTACATTGTTGGTGGGCTTGCTAGCTCGGACATGCACTGGGATATATGCCTGGCAGTTCTTTAGAAAATTGGACATAGTATTACCTGAGGACCCAGCTATACCACTCCTGGGCATATACCCAAAAGATGTTCTAACATATAACAAGGACACATAATTCACTATGTTCATAGCAGCATTATCTATAATAGCTGGAAGTTGGAAATAAACCAGATGTCTGTCGACAGAGGAATGGATACAGAACATGTGGTACATTTACACAATGGAGTACTACTACTCAGCTACAAAAACCAGTGACTTCATGAAATTTTCTATGAAAATTGATGGAACTAGAAAATATCATCTCTGAGTAAAGTAACCCAATTCCAAAAGGACACACATGGTATGAACTCACTGGTAAGTGGATATTAGCTTAAAAGCTTGGAATACCCAAGATACAATTCACCAACCACATGAAACTCAAAAAGAAGGAAGATCAAATTGTGGGTGCTTCAGTTTTTCTTAGAACGAGAAACAAAATACTCACAGGTGAAAATATGGAGACAAAGTATGGTGCAGAGACTGCCTATCCTGGGCATCTATCCCATATACAGACACTATTGTGGATGCCAAGAAGTGCATGCTGACAGGAGCCTGAGATAGCTGTCTCCTGAGAGGCTCTGCCAGTGCCTACAAAGTATAGAGGTTGATGCTGGCAGGCAACTATTGGACTGAACATGGGGTCCCTATTGGAGGAGTTAGAGAATGGACAGAAGAAGCTGAAGGGGCTTGTCACACCACAGGAAGCACAACAATATCAACAAATCAAACCCTCCAGAAGAATACACACCCAACCAAGGAATACACATGGAGGGACCAAAGGGCCAGCCTCATATGTAGTAGAGGAAGGTCTTTTTGGGCATCAGTGGGAAAAGAGGTCCTCTGAAGGCTGGATGCCATAGTATAATGGAATGTGAGTGCAAGAAAGTGGGAGTGTGTGGGTGGGGAAACACCCTCATGGAAGCAAGGGGAGGTGGGATGGGACTGGGAGTTTCCATTGGGGGAACCAGGAAAGTGGATAGATTTAAATTGTAAATAAAGACAATATCCAATAACAAAGTCATAAACTAAATCCAATGATCAAGTAGGCATCATTCCATTGATGCAGGGTTGTATAATAAAAAAAAAAATCATCAAAATAATCCACTACATAAACAAACTGAAAGAAAAAAAAAACACATGGTCATCTCACTAGATGCTGAAAAAGCATTTGTCAAAATACAAAACTTATTCATGATACAAATCTTGAAAAGATCATGGATACAAGGTACATACTTAAACACACTAAAGGTAATTTAGCACAAGCCAAGATCCAACATCAAATTGAATGAAGAGAAACTTAAAGCTTTTCCACTAAAATCAAGGACAAAACAAGGCTGCCCACTCTCTCCCTATCTATTCAATATAGTACTTTAAGTTCTGGCAAGAGCAATAAGGTAGGAGATCAAGGTGATAAAAATAGGAAAAGAAGTCAATGTATTGCTATTTGTGGATGATGTGATAGTATATATAAGTGACCGAAAAAATTCTACCAGAGAATTCCCAATGCTGATAAACATTTTCTGCAAAGTGGCTGGATATAAAATGAACTCAAATCAGTAACTATCCTCTTTGCAAGTAATAAACACTCTGAGAAAGAAGTTAGTTAAACTTAATAGCCTCCACTATAGCCACAAATAATGTAAAATACCATCGTATAACTCTAACCAATAAAGTAAAAGATTTGTATGACAAGAACATCAAGTCTCTGAAGAAATAAATTGAGATGGAAATCAGAAGATGGAAATACCTCCCTTGCTCATGGATTGATAGGATTAATACAGTGACAATGGACATCTAAACAAAAGCAATATACAGATCAACTGCAATCACTATTTAAATTTTAACACAATTCATTCCAGATATCTAAAGAACAATTATTAATTTCATATTGAAAAATGAAAAAGTCCATGAGAGCCAAAACGGTCCTGAATAGTAAAAGAACACTACAAAGCTATAGTAATAAAAACTGCATAGAAACAGAGAGATGGATCAGTAAAATCAAATCAAAGATCCAGAAATAAACCCACATACTTATGGATACTTGAATTTTGACGAAGAAGCCAAAACCATACAAAGGAATATGGAGAATATCTTCAACAAATTGTGATGGTTTAACTGGATATCTGCATGTAGAAGAAGAAAATAGATTCATATTTATCACCCAGCCCAAAATGGAAGTCCAAATGTATCAAACACTCACTGTAAAACCAAACACAGTGAATCTATACGAGAGAAATTGGGAAACAGTCTTGAATTTAATGGTACAGAAGGAAATTTCTTGAATGGAATAATGCCAATGGCTCAAGCATTAAAGTCAATAATTAATAAATGGGACCTCATGAATCTGAAAAAATCTGTATTCAAAGGATACTGTCAATAGGACAAAATGAAAAACCACAGATTGAGAAAAGATCTTCACTCACATTTCATCCCTTAGAGGGCTAATATCCAAAATACATACATAACTGAAAAACAATTGCAAAAACCAAATAACCCAATCAAAAAACAGGGTACAGAGAATTCTTAGAAAAGGAATATCAAATGGCCTAGAATCACTAAAGAAATGTTCAACAATCATAGTCATCAGGGAAATGCAAACCAAAATGACCATGATATTTCATCTTGTACTAATCAGGATGGCTAAAATAAAAAACTCAGCCAGGCATGGTTGTGCACACCTTTAATCCCAGCACTTGGGAGGCAGAGGCAGGCAGATTTCTGAGTTCGAGGCCAGCCTGCTCTAAGAGTGAGTTCAGGACAGCCAAGGCCACACGAGAAACCCTGTCTCGAAAACAAAACAAAACAAAACAAAACAAAAAAAAAACAAACAAATAAACATTAAACCTCAATGGACAACACATGATGGATAGGATTCAGTAAAAGGGGAACATCCCCTCCATTGCTGGTCAGATTGTTAACTTATAAAACCACTCTGCAAATTAATCTGGCAGTTTCTCAAATAAATTGGGAGCAGTTATATTTACAGACCCAGATATTTCACTCCTGAGCAAAACATGTACTCAAAAGATGTTCCAACATACCCCAAGAACAGGTACTCCACTATGTTCATAGCAGTTTTATTCCTAATAGCCAAAAACTGAAAGCAACACAGATGTACCTCAATTGAAAAATACTATCCAGCTATTAGAAATAAGAATATCATAAATTTCGGTGGCAAATACATAGAACTAGAAAAATATAATCCTGAGTGAGTAATCCAGTCTCAATAGGACATGATCTAACTAATAAGTCATATGATACAGGTACCCTGCTACACTCCAAAGACCCAAAGAAGTGATGAGAGTGTCTTACAGTTAGTTTATGTTCTTCTGAAATCCCATTTTCCATTCCAACACATTGCTCTCTAGCCTTCTTTCTGAGGAACACTTTAACGAGAAAGATGGAAAACTATATTTAGGAAGGAATTTGTGTTCTAAAGGAATAGCAGAACTAGGATAAATGGGACTAGCCTATAATAGTAAGTTCAAGGCCATCCCAGACTATGGAAAACTCAAAAAATGAAAGAAAGACGAAGACAGATGAGGCTTAAGGTGAGGAAGATGATAGGTAGGAAAGAAAGAAAGAAAGAAAGAAAGAAAGAAAGAAAGAAAGAAAGAAAGAAAGAAAGAAAGAAAGAAAGGAAGGAAGGAAGGAAGGAAGAAAGAAAGAAAGAAAGAAAGAAAGAAAGAAAGAAAGAAAGAAAGAAAGAAGGAAATTGAGGGAGAGAAGGGAATCTCTTAGGTCATGAATGAAACAAATCCATTCTTAGGAATTAATAGTTTGAATAGAATCTAAGGTATTAGATTATATTGGATCCTGCATGCTTACCTAACAAGAAAATTCAGGGTAGGGTTAGCGCAGCTTGAAATTCCAGATAGGTACTCAGATCATTAGATTGATGATTGTTTGCTTTAAAAAAAAATGTATTAGATATTTTCTACAATTACATTTCAAATGCTATCCCCAAAGTCCCCTATACCCTCCCGCTACTCTGCTCTCCTACACACCCACTCCCACTTTTTGGCCCTGCCATTCCCCTGTACTGGGGCATATAAAGTTTGCAAGACCAAGGGGCCTCTCTTCCCAATGATGGCCAACTAGACCATCTTCTGCTACATAGGCAGCTAGAGACATGAGCTCTGCGGGTACTGGTTAGTTCATACTGTTGTTCCACCAACAGGGTTGCAGACCCCTTCCTCTCCTTGTGTATTTTCTCTACCTTCTCCATTGGGGGCCCTGTGCTCCATCCAATAGATGACTGTGTGCATCTACTGTTATCCTTTGTCAGTACTCCTGGGAGTCCAACTCTCACCTGAGTTCAAGTGTTCAGAGCACTCTGTGCAGGCAACCTCTCCTCTTGCAGGGCAGGTGTTCAGAAGTCTGGAGCTCTGATTCACCTCCTGAGTCAGAACCCTCCCTGTAGACTGACTCTCCTCTGGCAAGGAAGGTGCCCATGGGTCTGGGTCTCAGCTCTGCCTCCTGGCTGAGGATGAAAGACTGACGGGACCCTGTCCAAGAAGCTCTGTTGCTTCTTTTGTCCTCATGCTCTCAGGTGATCATGAGGTCCTGGGTGTGCTAGGGGTCCTGAAGCGTGGAGAATCCTCTGGGGCCCTAGATGCCCCTGGCCAGGTTCCTGCAGAAGATGGCGGGGCTGGCCCTGACCTGAAAGGATCTAAACCTGTGGTTGGGAGGGGTTCTTTTGTTCCTGTTCCTTCTGTCACAAGACCCTCCGTGATTCTCTGGAGCTGATGCTGAGTTTCACTTACCCTTGATCCCGAGGTGATCCTGAGGTGATCCCGAAGTCAGGCGATCCCATGGTGAACCCGAGGTCCTGAGGTGTGGAGAGTATTCTGGAGCCCTTAGAGGCCTCCACTGGGTTCAGAAGGAAGATGGCAGGGGTGGCCCTGATGGGAATGGATCCCAGCCTCTGGTCAGGTAGGGTGTTGTGTCTGGCCAATAGATCAAAACCTGGGTTCTAGCCTGGAAAGGCATTTTGGAAACATGGAAGAGAAGAGGGGCTGGGCTGCGTGAGATAAGGAAGGAACTAAGACAAAGCTCTCTGCTCAAGGTTCAATTTTTACTACTTTGACACTCAGTTATAAAGGGAGGGTGAGTGGCCCAATTCCCACCAAATAATCTTGGAGTCCAGTAGCAGGGTGATCACATGTATGGCTCCAAACAGAAAAGTGGCATGTTCCAGCAGTAGGCGTGGCAGAAAGATTGAGCGGGAAGCTCCACCCCTGAGCAAGCAGGTTTCAGGCTGGGGGAGGGGAGACTGCATCTCCTCCCTGTTGTTAATTAAAAAGAAAAAGGAAAAGGAAAAGCCTGGCCTGAGGCAAAAAATTTATCTATGCTCAATAGTTCTGCCTGAATTCTTAGGGCTAAAGAAAAAAAAAACTGTCTCCATGGGATTCCCTAACTTGTCTTATGGTAAACCATATCTGGATAAGACAGTCCTTTCTACCCTAGTAAACAACTAACAGAAAAGCCCTAAGCAGTAGGCTCTGACTTTATAATGCTAATTAGTGCTGAATAGGTAACTTCCTAATTGAATTTTAAGTAGGGCTTTGGAACCCTGGCTAAGCTTGACTGAATAATTTTGAAATACACTATATTAAGAATAACACTGAGTTGATATTCCTCTGCATTTTGGATGACAGGCAGGAAACAGGGAGAAGGGGTGACGACTGGCTGCATAGTACCAGGCCAATTGGCTTTTTTAGGGTGGGAGGCTGTGAAGGGCTTGCCCTTCCAACAGTACGGTCTCCAACCTCTCTCCCCCCTATTAAGTTTAATAAGGCAACGCTTAACTGAGGTGATCAAATGATTTTCTCATCCGTAGATGAGTGGGCTTTTAACCTTGGCTTTGGTGGACATGGACCCGATTCCTATTCCTCCCGTGGGTTCTATCACGACCCACACCTGTGGTTCTTGGTATCTTTTGGGGAGGGGAGGCAGAGCCTTAGATATTTTTGGTTTTTAGCTGTAAATAGATATCAACCTCCATCAAACCGGGTTTATCCCACAGGAAACTCAGAAATGGTCAAGCTGGACCTTCCCCTGCAGTAATTCTCTGCACCAAGCGATACCCATACTGTATTCATATGATCACGAACCAGTATGCACAATTCTGAGTATTGTGCAGCTCCTAAAAGAGAATTGTCAACCTCAGATTTAGCAAGGCCTAGGCAAGAATTATGTCATTAGTAACACTACGATTTGTGGCTAAAATAGGAGCTGGAAGTCTTCCTCCTCATCCCTGTATTTCCCACAGCCTGAGAAACTAAGGGGACCTCACAGTAACAGCAAGGGTGAAAAGCCAGAGGCCAGCTAAGGTACTAAGCCTGTCTATCAAAATAAAAACCAATCTCTTTTAATATTAGAAATATCAACTTTTCTAGCCCTCTTGGTAAACCTAAATTTCAACTCAAACTGAAAGCCATGTGCTGGAATGTCCTTGGAATGAAGATAGCAGTTGCCACATATGTGCTCTTGGCTGGCTGGAGAATGTTGATTAACCTGCTTGAAAAACAAAAGATCTTGACAATGAGAAAGTAGGAAAGCAGATCTTCTTTTGGGGAAGTCTAGGTACTTTATTCAGTTGCAAATTAACAAGGCACAAGCTCAGTCTCTGGGCTGGTTTTAGAATAGGAAAAAGGCCAGAGATTCTCTGGAAGTGGGGGATGTGTTCTGAATTAACTTTGCTAGGTAATTAAGAATATAGGAATCTCTTATATTGGACTGAATATTAGACCAGTCTAAGATTGAGTTAGAATGACTGGTCACACTGAAGAAAAGAGAAAAATCATTATGACTCTATTAAATGACTAATTTTACCAAGTCAGTATGCACAGTCTCTGATGAACTATTGCCATAAAGTTAAAAGGCTAGAAGCTAGTCTAAACTGGAAAAATGGCAAGCAAGAATGGATCTAAAACATGAATTTAATTTAGTTTTTTAGTCATTTCAATCAGGACATTGAGTCAACTTACCTGCCAGCTCGACACACGAATTAACTAATATGCTTCTGCAGTGTTCTGTGGAATGAACCTGTTTTTTCCTTTCCTAATAAGGTAGCTGATTTTGGATCAATCTATAAGCCTATAAGTAGATCCTTTTAAGATACTATAAAGCATTTATTAAATTCTTTGACATTTAAATTTCAAATTTTGAAAATAAAGGTATGATTAAATAGTGTGCATGGGAATGCACTAAATAGTATGTACAGGGATATAATTTCTCTCTTTTTTGTCTTTTAAGAAGTTAAAGTTTTAAAATTTGACAATACCTAGCCTTTTGAATTAATAACTTGTTGACAAAACATTTTAAATACTTGGCTGTAAAGGGGCAGTGACTAATTGCTCTTTCAATCATTTTTCTTAAGGAGCAGTTGTAACTAGAAAGCTTGAAAAGTTTTTAAGAGTCACATGTGCATTTTTATTTATTTATTAACTAGAAATATGCATAAGCAATTGTAAATTTGAGAATTAATAGTATCTGAGGGACGAATAATTTTAAGCAATTGTGAGCTCAGAGATATGGCATTGATTATTAATATACAAATTAAGGTTTGATTGTTCAGCATTTTAAAACAACATCTACAACATACAACTAGATTATTTGTGCTGGAACAGGGGAAACTGTGTGTCTTAAGACTCCGCCCCACAGCAGCTAGTTGGGCCCACGTGGGCCAATGATCGGCTGGGAGGATGAGAAAAATGACTTTACAATAATGTTTTTTCTGGCCAAAGAATTGTCTTGGGCACAACTAATATTTAATTACCAATGAATATAATTAATAACAATTATAAAAGCTTTCTTTATTTTTTATAAAACCTTTTGTAGTAAACTAAAACCCTAAGTAATAAAAGTACATTGTCTCTGAATCCTTTGGTGAGAGCAAGGATTTAAGGTAAACTTCCTTTGAGAAGCATTAGTTAATAAAACACTTTCCACTTAGGAAACAATATGCACTGAAGATTAAAACTCTTGGCTTCTTGTATAGAAGCAGAAACAATAAAAATTTTTCTTACATAATGTAAAGTTACATTAGCCATACCTAGAGGCAAAATTTTCTAGTAATTACCAGTTCACTAGAAGAAAAACTCTTCGAATTTAAGCATTATTCTAAACATCTGAATAGATCTGCAACACAGTTAAAAAGAAATTTTCTTGAACACAGGGAAAAACTTTCTCAGGCACTGTTTGCAAAACAAAAGAAAGGCCACAAGACGCTCTGGGGCTTCCTAGAGCCCTGTATTGACTCAAATGTAAAATATTTTTTAATCTGAGCATCTTGGCCCTCCTGTAATAAGGACCGATTTTAGAGGAACAATATAACAGTCTACACCTCTAACTTTTGATACTCTTTCTTAAGATGACTTACAGTTAAAACGTTCTTCACAACTTTAGTGTTGTGAAAAAATTGCCCGTACTGCAGTTTCCTCCCAGGCAGCAACTATAGCCAAACTGTTCGTCTAATCTATTCACAAAGACAAACATAACTAGATAACTCTGTCACAGTTTTGTATGAAGTGAGCTGTATGAGCGCTCTCGTAAGATGATTACTCTTGTAATATCTTAATTACAATATACAGGTGAATTAAAGATCTTAAATTTGAAATCAAACTGCAAGCTGCAGTCAATAAAACACTGGCAATTTTAACCATAATTTTAAAGTTTTCGTTGCAATATTAGAATATATCTATAACTTTTGGAAAGCAAAACCCAAGTTTAAAACAATTTATCATCTTTAAAATCAATATTAGAAGCATTACCATCATATTACGAAGTTTGGCTGCCAATTAATACCTATGAATAGCTATTAAAGCAAGCTTTACTGCTTTAATAAAGAGGCATTGCTTTAAATCTTATCTTAAATTTTACTATTTAGGATAGGAACCACATTAATTATTATCTAAACTAGAAATATCTTTAGAGACCCAGCCTCTTGGCCTGCCTTATGCCACGTGTTGGAAGGACTCTAAACTTGAGTTATCAAATTTAACACTAACCATCTGTAGCAATGTAACAATTATTAATCTTAACCAACAACTTATGAGCTGAATGTGAAAACATGCAGAGCACATTATCAATAAAAAAGGAACCAAATGAAGCAGCTACATTTAGACCAACCAGAGAATATTAATTTTTGTAGCTACAATCATAGAATAAAAGGCACTTTGCCATTTGTCAAACACATTAGGCACAAACCATTTTTCAGCTTTTTTTCCTCGAAACTAAGAGGCTGTGCACTCACCCCTTTTTCCTAAAACGAAAGAGTTTTTCCAGAAGGGCCCCTCCTGCCATGTGTCTGATTCCTGGCTGAAACACGTGGCAACTCTCGGCTTTGCAGATAAAGTTTTTTATACCATCTTTATTATCCAACATAAAACATAGAACATTCATTCATACAGACTGGACACGAACATACATGAATTGAACATGAGAACAGATTGGTGCACCAGACATTAGACAAGACACAAAAGGGAACAGAGTACTCCTGCTATAAGGCCCAGAGAGAACAAAGCATGACACTCCTGAAATTTCTCTCTGCTTTTTGGGACATTTTCCTCCCTCATGATGCAGTTTTTATTATCTGCGGCAATCCGCCTGATTATTAATTTCCTTTTAACAAACCCTTTCTTTTCTCATGCCTAAAAATGTAGCTTCTGAGAGCCATGGCCTACCGCCTGTTCTAGTTCCCAGCTCCTCTTAAGCTTCACTGCTGAACCTATGTGAACCAGTGCTCAGGTTTAACGCTGTCTCAGCTTAGCCCATACCTTCTCAGGTATGAATTTCCTTTATCCTTTAATTATTCCATGGAGCTCCAAACCAGCAGTGCCTCTTCCAAAAATTCTTTGCTGTTTCTCAGTCCCACGTTGGTTTGCCAAATGTTGTGTCTGGCCAGTAGATCAAAACCTGGGTTCTAGCCTGGAAAGGCATTTTGGAAACCTGGAAAAGAAGAGGGGCTGTGCTGCGCAAGATAAGGAAGGAACTAAGACAAAGCTCTCTGCTCAAGGTTCAATTTTTACTACTTCGGCACTCAGTTATAAAAGAAGGGTGAGGGGCCCAATTCCCGCCAAATAATCTTGGAGTCTAGTAGCAGGGTGATCACAGGTGTGGCTCCAAACAGCAAAGCGGCTCGTTCCAGCAGTAGGCGTGGCAGAAAGATTGAGCGGGAAGCTCCACCCCTGAGCAAGCAGGTTTCAGGCTGGGGGAGGGGAGACTACAGTGGGGTTCCTTTGTCTCTGTTCCTGCTGGCACAAGACCCTTTGTGATTCTTTGGAGCTGATGTTGTGATCCACTCACCCATGATCCTGAGGTGATCACGAGGTCCTACAGCGTAGAGAGTACTCTGGAGCCCTTATTGGCCTCTGCTGGGTTCAGAAGGCAGATGGCAGGGATGGCCCCAACTGGAATGAATCAATTGTTTGTTTTTTAAATCACTTCAATTATATGAAGAGGTTCTGGAGATCAAGTGAACCACATAAGCAACAATTCAGATAGCAATGCTTATTTTAGAAATCCCCAAATGGAAAATGGCTATGAAGGTTATGGTAACTAATGCTATAATCTGTGAATATAACACTGACTACAAGAGGCATTCAAGTCTAACTCCACAAGGATAGGACAATGATGACTTATATATTAGGACTTCTCTGTACTGTGTAGCTGCATCTAAAAATTTATGAAACATTTCTACGTAGAGGAAGAAAAGAGGACCAGAATCCTGTGTATGTTACATAAAACTCCAAGCCTTAAGAAACTCATAAAACTATATTATACTTTTGTGGCTTAGTCTTTAATGTGGGCACTCCTAACAGTAGGAACAGAAGCTGTCTCTGACTCTGTTGTTAACTTTGAAACCCCTTCCCTCCTACTGGGCTGCCTCAATAGGAGAGGGGTGCCTGGTATTACTGCAACTTGATAATGCCAGGGCTGGTTGATATCAGTGAGAGGCTTCCCCTTTTCTGAAGAGAAATGGAGGAGGAGTGGATGAGAACAGCATGAAGAACTGAGAAGAGAGGGTGGAGAGTAAACTGTGGACAGGATGTAAAATAAATGAACAAATAAGTGAACTCATAAAACTGTAGGATTTGGTAATTTCAGACTCAGATGTCTTAAGACCTTTACCCAAATTTCCAAGAGCATGAAAAAAATTCAGGGCAAATGAAGTTCTTCCAAGAAATTGTCTGAAGTTTGGGCAGCATGGTTCTTACGGCCCAGCTCTTCTGCTTCACTCCTGCTGGAGTAAGTTTTAAGTCATCCATGCTATAGTAGAAACCTCATATACTTAATAGGTTAACAAGCCTGACTTGAGTAGTCATTTCTTTAGTTTTTGGCCTCATATTTTCATATATTTTTATATTTATTGTGTGTGTATCTCTGTGTGTGATATAATATGTGTGAGAGTCTGTGGAGGCCAGAAAAAGGTATGAAATCCACTGGAGGTAGAGTTACAGGATGTTCTGAGTCACCTGACTTGAGTGCACGGGACCAACAGCATGTGGTTTCTCAAGAATATTAGCAAGCACTCTGACATACAGAGCCATAGCTCTCCAACTTCCTTGAAAATATATATATATATTTTTTAATTTTAGGTACAGACAAATTATGTAATGAAAGTAGAGAAATCAAGCTGTCTGGAGCTTCCCATACATCACCAATGCACCCCAACCTGGTTTGTTTTTAAAAAATTATTAATGCATATTGACAGATAATGGCCCAAACTGTCCATTGTTAAAATTAAGGTGCACTCTGGAGTATTATATGCATGTTTAAGTATTGCGCAAACATATAATTGCATGTATTAATAACTACAATAAAAAATTTCCACAGGATATTCACTTGCCTTAAAAACTCTTGGTGCTTTGAGCATTTTTTCCTCCTTCCTAACCTTGTAACCATACTTTATATTCCATAACAGCATTTTATTATTGTGCAAGTTTTGGCAGAATGTGTCTTTCCATAGCACATTTTCTATTTGCTAACAATAAATATGGGTTTCAGTTCATAATCTTTTCCTTTAATCTATTTTTATTTTCATTTTTTTGAGAAAATGTGGTCTTGTCACTGTCTCTCAGGTGTTTTTACAGAGACTGTTTCTCAAGCTAACAGTCTAACTGAAAAGAGGGTGCGTTACTTGACAGATGATACTTCTGGGAACTTCAAAAGTAGATACAGAAGATTAATCATTAAAGGAAATTTAATAATTAAAAGATGTTAAAAGATTAATAGACTGAAATATTGCTGGAAACTTTAATTATTTAATAATTACAGTGAAGTGGAAGTTTCTGGTTTCTTTGGAAACTCAGTTATGTCATATGCTATTTTGCTGGGGCAGACCAGAGAAAGGATGTTTTGCTGAAGGAGATACAGATGAAAGAATGTTCTGCTAAAGCAGACAAATGGAAGAATGTTGAAGCAGACACATGAGAAGATGCATGATGTTTACAAAGAATATAAATATGACCCCACAGACAGTTAGAGGAGGCTCTGGCATTGGTTCATCTTGCCCAATCTCTTTCCTCTTCACTGATGATATTCTTGCCTTGGTTTACCTTAGGTCGCATTGCTGATCTTTTCTTGCCATGACTTCAGAGAGTAACTCACCAAAGAACTTCTCATGATATTCTGGCACGTTCTTTCTGCTTCCATGGATTTGAGAGGACTAGAGGGGCCTCACGGTTTCTTCTGGATGGAACTGAAGTTGTTGATTTGTGAGTGGTGATTACTAAGTGGACTGGACTGCAGCTGCTGATTCTTGTTGGTATTTGATAGTAGACTGGGCTGCTGACTAAGAATGGAATAGCCCCAAAGAACTAGTTTTAAACAGTTCCACAACCTCCATTTACCATTAACTTTTCTTTTCCACTACCTCTGGTAGGTGGGGGACTAGAAGGGAGTTTGAACTGTTTAGGAACCCTTATTAAAGTACTTTTTGAAAAATCAAACTTATATTAAAATCTATTGGAAAACTGAAAAGTGGGACTCTGCATGAAGTGTGGACACTGCTTTCCCATCACTGGCCTTCTCTGCTCTCATTTCTGCTCATTCACTTTTCAGAGGGACATTTAGCTTCAGCAGTCAATTAATACAGTCTCAGGCTCTTATAGCAACGAGCCTGTTGGTTTCTGTTATGAAAGGAAGAAATAGCCACAAGTTTTGAGTGCACATCAAATATTCTTCCTTTTTGTTTGTTTCAGTTTTTCTTTGCATTTTAGATTTTTCCCATTTCAGACATACTTCAACCTCAAATAAACTTACTAGAAGTTAATGTGTCAGATTGGCTGGACTCTAGGGCCTTCTTTCTTGTCAGGATTTAATACAGTGGTGAAAATTGAAGCTTGCTTTCTTCTTTCTACTTATGTAATATTAATCTTTTAGGCTACGTTGGACTTATACATAATATTCATTTACTCGTTTATTCTTCTTGGTTGTTCCTAAGGCTTGAATATCTGTGTTCTCCAAAACTGATATAAAAACTGACTGACATTGAGGTTCCAGTGAGCCATAGCTCATTGGGTAAAGGTAGCTGTTCTCAAACTTTACAACCTTTTATCTATCTATAGGATTTGACATGGTAGAATGACAGAGCAAATTCTCACTAGGCATCCCTTGACTTCTATAGGTGCACTAAAGCATGTATTTGCACAGACAGACAGACACTAATACACACACACACACACACACACACACACACACACTCTCTCTCTCTCTCTCTCTCTCTCTCTCTCTCTCTCTCTCTCATACACACTGGCACACTCACATGCACAAGCACACAGAAACTCACATACACACAAAAACCCATTAAATGTAATAAGAGAAAGAAAATAGAAATGCATTGCCATTGTAATAGCATTATGTGGCAAGAGCTTTTAAAAGTAAAAAAAAAAAAATGATGAGTACGCTGTATGGTTCTCAAAATAAATTCAATAATTACCTATGCAAGTTAGAGTTTAATATAGATATTAATCATGCAATCATAACATTATACAACTATAAAATGTGATAGTTGCTAAGAAAAAAATTAGAGAGTATTTTATGAAAATAAAATAGGAAGGTCTGATTTAATTTGGGGATTTAATGAAATCTAGCCTAAAGCCAGAAAGTCTTACATACATGAGAATACTTATTAATGTGATAAGAAGATAACTCTTTTACCACATTGACTCATCAGACTTTTTTGTCAGAAGAAACAAATCACATCAAATTAGTTTTAAATAACTATGTAATTTTGACTCCAATTTCATATCTTACTAGTTTTGACATAGTAAGCAGTTTTGCATCTTGATATCATAATGCTAAGATTCAAAAATACTATAAGGAGTTTGTTAAAAAGTCCAAAATTTGTTTTGTGATTCCAGAAATATACTAGAACAATTTTTCTTTTTTGATATTTGATGACCTTTGAATGAGAGAGTTTGAATTATTGACTAATAAAGACAGGTTAAAAGAAAAAGAAATGAGAAGAAATACCATAACTGAGAAGAAATTACTGCATGAATTTCCCCTGGGCTGTGACATAGGATGAAGATGTCCCTTTCTCCTCCATGAAAAGTGCAGTAGTGCATGCTAGTGCACCCTCAGCAAACTATTTATTTATTTATTGTAATGATTTAAAATTACATATATACATATGCACTATATATAGTATATCTTTTTAGACACTGTATATCTTTTTTAAAATGTTTATACAGACTTACTAAATTATAATTCAAGGTGTTTTTACATTAAGATAATTGAATTTTTAATGTTTTTATTTTTAATCTCTATTGCTTCAAAAGGGATGTGGGGAAGTCTGGTATGAATTCTTTTTAGAACTGGATGCTCTCTGGTAGAAATCAGCAAATTTCTCAAAATTTATGACATAGAAAATAATTTTAATTTTGCAATATAATAAGATTCTATGAAAGAGTCAAGTCAAAAATGGAGGCCGCACAAGTTAAATCAGTTCTATTCTGAACAATATCAAAATGACACAAACTTTCCCTAATTTAAGAAAAATATAAAATACAGGGTGTCCTAGTATCATATATATTTCTAGAGTAAAATAACCTTATACATCAACTTAAGGCTAAAAGAGCCAATATTATCTTACATCGTCAAGTTAGAGCCTATGGAAGCAAGAGCTTAAAGCAAAACTGGTTACACTGCATCCATTACAAACAGTGGCGATAAGTAAAGAATGCATGCCTACCTACTGTCTTACAGTCTCTTTTCACTTGAGTATAGTTCAAAGACTGCAGTCATGATAGATCTTTCTACCTCAAATACTCAATTGAGAAAAGTTCTTTACTCTTACTGAGATTCTCATGAGATGACTGATATAGGTTTTGTCAAGTTAACAATTCAAAGCATCACACACACACACAAAAATTGGACTACAAAGGAGAGGCTGAGAAACAGTTTTTAACATGTGAATTGTCAAAAACAAATTAACTGAGAAAAACGCCACAGTCTATGCCTGTAGCTTCCATCATAGAAAGGCAACTTGTCTGAAGTACTGATTTCCATTTTTCTCTGTGTAGACAATAGAAGCAGGAGTATACAGAAGTCAGATCAATGTCAGGGGCAAGGCTAGATGAAGACAGGTCTGCCTATAATATGCCTGTGCTATGTCAGCATCATAAAGGTCTTCACTGGGCTTTTTCACGCTGCTTGTGTTTATCCACATGCTCAGCTGAACACTGGCCCATCCTGGAAGTAGATAAACAGGACACATCTCCTTTCCTTTCCTAAATTCCCACCTTTATTCTCTTTCTTCCTGATCTCCTCCTCCAGCATTGCTAATACCCCACCTATCTTCCAGTTTTTATGGTTTTCTTTTTCCTTCCTTTGTATTCTCTATATGACCACCATTCATAATCTATGGTTTATTTATAATCAAGACATTCACCTGAGAATTGTGTTTAAAAAAAATGAGATGGGAGAAAAATTCATGGATTTCTATTTAAATTCCTTTCTTTACAGAGAACTGTGCTGACACACTTAAAACATACCCAGACAATTTTTAAGGAAATACCTGATCATAAAAATCTCAGTCCTTCAATTTTATTCATGGGCAATGACAATTGCTGAGAGGTTTTTGTTCAGCTGAATCTGTCACTCTAAATCTAGGCTAGCTAGTCAGACTGACTCAAGTTTAACTCTGACATTTATTTTATAGACATTTCCCCTGACCCAAAAAATTTTGTTTGATTTTGTTTGTTTTATTTTGTTTCCTAAACCAGCATTACTTAATAAAACCAGCAGTCACTGTAATTAATGAAAAAAATGGGACTCTTGATGACTGAAAAATAATGACATATTTACATCCATTGGAAAGCTTGGTTAATACTTAATAATAGTCATTGTAAATAATAAAGATCATATGCATTCACTAAAAGTAAATATAGTAAATTATAGTTCCCTGATTTTAAAATCCCTTAATAATTGCCCCTGGATGTTTCATAATGCCATGATTTTTTGTAGGTAATTTAGAGTAGAGAAAACCTGACACTGCCTTCCTCAACAAGAAATAGATAGGATATGGTTAAAAGTCCAGATGGAAATAAGTGAAATCAGAGAATGTTGGAGAGGGTTATTGTTTATCCAGAATGAAGCTGCCATTGTTACAGGAACTTTTCTAACTAAAACAATTGAAGAAAACACAGGTTTTAATATATTCAAGATTTTCTGACTGTGCAGATAAGGCCAAACCTGTAAGATGGGTGTATTTGACATGAAGCCATTAGACCCCAGCACAATAATTACAGGCATTGGTATAATGTTACCCTGCAGCTTTGGGCATAGTTCCTTAAGCTCAATTTATCATCTACAAAATGGTACTCGGATCAAACAAATAAGACATTCTTGTATATATAATAACATCAGCAAGTATTATGTAGTTACTAGATATTGTTTTCCTGTTACAATGTGACACTTTTAAATTAGCTCTTTAATAACATGGGTTTTATTTTTCCATTTCATCGACACCAACTGTTTTGAAACATGGAATTGAGTATTCACTAAAATTTCATATAAAAATGTCAGAGACTGATAATGTAGTTCAATTTATAAACTGTTTACCTCATAAGCATGAGGCCTTTAGTTTGATCCCTAGCTATCAAATGAAAAGCCCTATATATATATGGCTGTTCTTAATTCCAGTGCTGAGTAGATTAATAGTTAGGAATCCTGGTTCTCACCAGCCAGAAAGCTAGTCTAGCCTAATCATTGAGCCCTAAGTCCCAGTGAAAGTCTCTGTCTGAAGAAAACAAGATTTTCAATTCCTGAGGATCTATACCAAAGGTGATTGACCCCCCCCCCCCATTTGTATACTAACACCTTGTTTTTGTTAGGGTTTCTATTGTTGAGATAAAACCTCATTACCAAAAGCAATGTTGGGAATGAGAGTTTATTTCAACTTGTACTTCAAGGTAACAGTCTGTCTCTGAGATACTCACAGCAGAAATTCAAGCAGGTCAGGAAGCTGGAAGCAGAAGCTCACATAGAGGCCTCTGATGTATCCAGCTTACTGGCTTTCTTTCCTGTTCTCAGTGTGTCTTCCTAAAAATTTCAGGATTACCATTTCAGGGCTGGCACCATCCACAGTTGCTGAACTTTTCCACATCAATTATTAAACAAGAAAATGCTTAGGATCACCCAGAGGCCAATCTGGTGGAGGCATTTTTCCAATTGAGGTTCCTTTCTCTAATAGCTGTAATTTTGTCAAATTGTCATAAAACTATCCAGTATTGGATACTCAAAATGACATTCTCAATATTTTAGGAAGCTCCAGAAAAAAAAAAGATAAAATTACTGACAAATATAATAATAATGCTTATAAACTCTTATTTGTATTAATGAGAATATAAATCACCTCACCTAAAATTCATTTCTAAAGTACACCATTGTGAGTGAATGCTTCTCCAAGTGGAGTAGACATATAACTTTTCAAAAGTTGTTTGAGTACTTTTGAATTTGTAGAACGGATACAATCTCGCATTTAAACTCTGAGAAAGCAGCAGATATTTACCTTAATTTTAAACAGTTTAAGGTTTTCTGATAATATTTGGTAAGATAAATTTAAAAATAACAATAATGGATATCTCCTGAATATTCAAACACATTCTGAGCATCATCAGATGTTAAAAAACAAAACGAAACAAAACATCATTTTCCCTTTCAAGCCCTGGCTTTTGGAATGACAAATCTGAGATCAATTATTTACTAATAAACACCTAAGCCATATGCTTTGACTCATTCCCTGACTAGCTCGTAACCTATTTAACCCATTCACACTATTCTATGTCTACCACTTGGTTAGTACCTCTCCTTCTGTCCAGCCTGCTTCTTCTTTTGCGTAGTCTTCAGTGACTCCTCTGCCTGCCTCTCCCTCAGGAAATTGTTCCAATCTCTTCATGGTTCTCCCTGCATCTCCTTTTATTTCTTTACTATTTTCTAGAATCCTTTCTCTTCCTGCTAGTGTTCCACCTCCTTTTCCCTGACTCAGCTCATTCATAGGCCATCTGCTTGTTTGTTGATAGGTGATGCTTATAACAGATTCTCTTTATGATCAGATATGAAGAATGCAAGAAACTGACAAAGATCTTTGCCAAAAATACCACATGTAGTCTGAAGCAAAACTTCTTGACTCAGTCACCATTAAGGCCACAAATTATCTCCCTTATCAGTGAAATGTCCACTCACATCTTACCAAGGTAACTACTGTTTATGTGAACGTATGATCTGCTCACCATACTCTCAAAAATTTCCCAGTAAACACAGATGAAGTTGTTTTGAATTTTGTAAAATTACCATTTATGAATGAATGTTAATCTCTCTAGCTACCAAGAATTAGAGAAAATGCCTTCTTTGATTCTCAGTAAACAAAGCTATCCTTCAAAAAGGATGCTTGCTAGCTTAAACCTCTAGAATATGCCCATAATTAGGGTTAAACGAGCAACCACTTCCTCTTTGACAAGTTGGAAATCATTTAGGAAAGATTAAATATTTAAGTGGGAATTGCATAAATACAGAGTAGGCCTCCAGAAGGAGACATTTAGGCCATGGGAAGATAGCTCAGCCAGTTAAGGCCCTGTTGCATAGTTATAAGGAGACTGATTTTGAAGTTCCACTCACCTGCGAAGAAAACTCTGGTTTGGGAGATACATGTCAGTTACTCCAGCACTGGTAGGTGAGACAGAAATATCCATAAACCTCATTGGCCTAGCTGGCCTTGTCAATTTAACAAGTTCTTGGTTTAGTGAGAAACTGTCAAAAATAGTAGGATAGAGAGTAATGGAGGAAGATGCTAAAATTCTATCACCTGTCTCTGCACACATATGAAAATATATGGACCACATGTACATGTTTACACACAAACATGTCCATACACTAGTTTCTCTGTCTCTCTCTCTGTCTTTTTCTGTTTCTGTCTCTCTGTCTCTCTGTCTCTCTGTGTCTCTCTCTGTCTCTGTCTGTCTGTCTGTCTGACTCTCTCTCTCTCTCACACACACACACACAAACTCACAGTGCTGATAGAGTCAAATGCCCCTATTTTTGCAACATGCTTGGTTGACCATGCAGTGTGTCCTGTGCAATCAGATTTACAGAGCTAGAATTACTATGTGTTTGATTCATTTGTCTTGCTTTGAACAGCATTGTGCTCATAAATGAACATGCAATTGGTGTTTCTATAGCATGCATTCTACAAGAATCACTTCTAGGTACCCAAATACTGTTATAGAAATCTCATTTGTCTCTGAAGGCTATGTGGCAACAGAGTGCTGACTTATTCTTAGTGTGTTGCAGCATAATATTCAGCTCCCACAACATATTATTTCATCGTTTTAATTTTGTATCTCAGTTCTCTTCTGGGTAAAAAAAAAAAAAAAAGTGCTATTTTCCACACACCTACTTCACAGCCAAGTGTCTCATTTTCAGTTCCAGTCCACACATACAAGCAGTTCCACTAGAAACATCTGAGCTGTTTAGGAACGCAGACATAGAGTGCATCTGCATTTCCTCCCTGCCTAAATGTCTTTTGACTTGTTTGCTTGTTTCTAGGTCTGTTGTTTCCTTGTACTAAGATTACACCTGCGATTACGGTGACAGTGACATGTACAAGATGTTAGGGGGAACAGCTCAGTGATGAAACTAGGTATGTGTTAAATCAGTAGATGAAGAAGACAGTGCCTAGTGCCTTGAAATATGATATTTCTCTTACTTCTCTGTGCTTTTATCTTCCAGAAAACATTTCTTTGTGTGCAACCTTGGAATTATGATTTAGAGTTATATGATAAAAATTCTGATTGCTTGTTTACACAATGTCTAGTGAAAGTAAGAAGCTATAAAGAAGTTCAGTGTATCTTGCAGGAAACAGAACTGAGAACAAAATAAACCACACCACTTAATTATTACAAGATCTCCTCTGTCAAGGACACTAGCTGGAAATAGAAAACATTTTAAAACCCTATTCTGTTTGATAGCTCCTAATCATAGACCCTTATCTATCAAGTCTGACCTACTAATGTTACGCAGCTCTTTTGAAATAAAGACAGAACATGGAAAGTAAAAATTCAACTTGAAAATGTTATTTTATGTTGTATTTACTCTTGAAATAGTGGAGAAGGTGAGTAAAACTGATGCCATATATCAGAAGCCAATCCACAAAAAAAATGAATAATTAATTTATTCTCAAAGAACTCAGACACTTAGTTCTGTGATATAGAGATAAATTAGGACATTTCTTTCTTTTTTATTTTTATTTTTTTCAATTTTTATTAGATATTTTCTTCATATACTTTTCAAATTCTATCCCGAAAGTCCCCTATACCCTCCCCCCCCATCCTGCTTCCCTACCCACAAACTCCCACTTCTTGGCCCTGGCATTCCCCTGTACTTCGGCATATGAAGTTTCCAAGACCAAGGGGCCTCTCTTCCCATTGATGGCCAACTAGGCCATCTTCTGCTACATATGCAGCTAGAAACACAAGCTCTGGGGGTACTGTTTAGTTCATATTATTGTTCCTCCTATAGGGTTGCAGACCCCTTCCACTTCTTGTGTATTGTCTCTAGCTCCTCTATTGGGGGCCCTGTGTTCCGTCCAACAGATGATTGTGAGCATTCATTTCTGTATTTGCCAGGATCTGGCATAACCTCACAAGAGACAACTATATCAGGGTCCTGTCAGCAAAGTCTGTCTGGCATATACAATAGTGTTTGGGTTTGGTGGTTGTATATGGGATGTAACTCTGGATGGGGCAGTCTTTGGATGGTCTTTCCTTACGTCTAAGCTCTGACTTTTTTCTCTGCAACTCCTTCCATGGGAATCTTGTTCCCAATTCTAAGAAGGATCAAAGTATCTACACTTTGTTCTTCCGTCTTGATTTTCTTGTGTTTTGGAAATTGTATTGTGGGTATTCTACGTTTCTGGGCTAATATCCACTTATCAGTGAGTGCATGTCAAGTGACTTCTTTTGTGATTAGGTTAACTCACTCAGGATGATATCCTCCAGATACATCCATTTGCATATGAATTTCACAAATTCATTGTTTTTAATATGTGAGTAGTAATCCATTGTGTAAATGTACCACATTTTCTGTATCCATTCCTCTTTTGAGGGACATCTGGGTTCTTTCCAGCTTCTGGCTATTATAAATAGGGCTGCTATGAATATAGTGGAGCATGTGTCCTTATTATAGGTTGGAACATCTTCTGGGTATATTCCCAGGAGAGGTATTGCTAGATCTTCCCTTAGTACTATGTCCAGATTTCTAAGGAACGTTCAGACTGATTTCCAGAGTTGTTGTACAAGCTTGCAATCCCACCAGCAATGGAGGTCTATTCCTCTTTCTAAATATCCTTGCCAGCATCTGCTGTCACCTGAATTTTTGATCTTAGCCATTCTGTCTGGTGTGAGGTGGAATCTCAGGGTTGTTTTGATTTGCATTTCCCTGATAATTAAAGATGTTGAGCATTTTTTTTCAAGTGCTTCTCAGCCCTTCAGTATTCCTCAGTTGAGAATCCTTTGTTTAGCTGTGTACCCAATTTTTTAATAGGGTTATTTGATTTTCTGGACTACATCTTCTTGAGTTCTTTATATACATTTGATATTAGTCCCCTGTCTGATTTAGGATTGGTAAAGATCCATTCTCAATCTATCGGTGATCTTTTTGTGTTATTGACAGTGTCTTTTGCCTTACAGATGCTTTGCAATTTTATGAGGTCCCATTTGTTGATTCTAGATCTTACAGCACAAGCCATTGTTGTTCTGTTCAGAAATTTTGCCCCTGTGCTCATACCTTCAAGGCTTTCCCCCAGTTTCTCCTCTATAAGTTTCAGTGTCTTTGTTTTTATGTGGAGTTTCTTGATACACTTAGACTTGACTTTAGTACAAGGAGATAAGAATGGATCAATTAGCATTCTTCTACATGATAACCACCAGTTGTGCCAGCACCATTTGTTGAAAATGCTGTCTTTTTTCCACTGGATGGTTTTAGCTCCCTTGTCAAAGATCAAGTGACCCTAGGTGTATGGTTTCATTTTTTGATCTTCAATTCTATTACATTGGTATACCTGTCTGTCGCTGTATCAATTCCATGCAGTTTTTTTTACCACAATTGCTCTGTAGTATAGCTTGTGGTCAGGCATGGTGACTCCCCTAGAGGTTCTTTTATTGTTGAGAATAATTTTAGCTATCCTAGGATTTTTGGTATTTCAGACGAATTTGCAAATTGCCCTTTCTAACTCAATGAAGAATTGAGTTGGAATTTTGATGGAGATTGCATTGAATCTGGAAATTGCTTTCTGCAGGACAGCCATTTTTACTATATTAATTCTGCCAATCCATGAGCATGGGAGATTTTTCCATCTTCTGAGATCTTCTTCAATTTCTTTCTTCAGAGACTTGAAGATGTCATTCAGATCTTTCCCTTGTTTAGTTAGAGTCACAGCAAGGTATTTTACATTATTTGTGACTATTGCGAAAGGTGTTGTTTCCTTATTTTCTTTCTCAGCCCCTTTATCCTTTGTGTACAGAAAGGCCATTGACTTGTGTGACTTACTTTTATATCTAGCTACATTCCTGAAGCTGTTTATCAGATTTAGGAGTTCTCTGGTGGAATTTTAGGGTCAGTTATATATACTATCATATCATCTCCAAGTAGTGATATTTTGACCTCTTTTTTTCCAATTTTTATCCTCTTTATCTCCTTTTGTTGTCTAATTGCTCTGCTAGGACTTTCAGCACTATATTAAATAGGTAGAGAGAAAATGGGCAGCCTTGTCTAGTCCCTGATTTTAGTGAGATTGCTTCAAGTTCTTCTCCATTTAGTTTGATGTTGGCTACTTATTTGCTGTATATTGCTTTTATTATGTTTAGGTATGGGCCTTGAATTCCTGATCTTTATAAGACTTTTATCATGAATGGGTGTTGGATATTGTCAAATGCTTTCTCAGCATCTAATGGTATGATTATGTGGTTTTCGTCTTTGAGTTGAGTTTTTTTATATAGTGGATTATGTTGATGGATTTCCGTATATTTAACCATTCCTGCATCCCTGGAATAAATTCTACTTGATCATGATAAATTATTCTTTTCATGTGTTCTTGGATTCAGTTAATGAGAATTTTCTTGAGTATTTTTTCATCGATATTCATAAGGAAAATTAATCTGAAGTTCTCTTTCTTTGTTTTGTCTTTATGTGATTTAAGTATCAGAGTAATTGTGGCTTCATTGAATGAATTGGGTAGAATACCTTTTGTTTCTATTTTGTTGAATAGTTTGAGGAGAACTGGAATTAGGTCTTCCATAAAGGTCTGATAGAACTCTGCACTAAACCCATCTGGTCCTGGGCAATTTTTTGGTTGGGAGACTATTACTGACTGCTTCTATTTCTTTAGGGGATATAGGGCTGTTTGGGTCATTAATCTGATCCTCATTAAACTTTGTTATCTGTTATCTGTCTAGAAATTTGTCCATTTCATCCAGGATTTCCAGTTGTGTTGAGTATAGCCTTTTGTAGTAGGATCTGATAGTGTTTTGGATTTCCTCATGTTCTGTTGTTATGTCTCCCCTTTTATTTCTGATTTTGTTAATTAGGATGCTGTCCCTGTGCCCTCTAGTGAGTCTGGCTAAGGGTTTATCTATCTTGTTGATTTTCTCTATGAACCAGCTCCTGGTTTGGTTGATTTTTTGAATAGTTCTTTTTGTTTCAAATTGGTTAATTTCAGCCACAAGTTTGATTATTTCCTGTCCTCTACCCCTCTTGGGTGAATTTTCTTCCTTTTGTTCTAGAGATTTTAGGGGTGCTGTCAAGCTGCTAGAGTATGCTATCTCTAGTTTATTTTTGGAGGCACTCAGAGCTATGTGTTTTCGTCTTAGGACTGCTTTCATTGTGTCCCATAAGTTTGGGTATGTTGTGGCTTCATTTTCATTAAACTCTAAAAAGTCTTTAATTTCTTTCTTCATTTTTTTTTCTTGACCCTTTCTTCCATTGAAGAGAGTGTTGTTCAGCTTCCATGTGAATTTTGGCTTTCTATTATTTACAATGTTATTGAAGTTGATCCTTAGACTATGGTGATCTGATAGGATGCATGGGACAATTTCAATATTTTTGTAGCTGTTGAGGCCTGTTTTGTGTCCAATTATATGGTCAGTTTTGGAGAAGGTACCATGAGGTGCTGAGAAGAAGGTGTATCCTTTTGTTTTAGGATAATATGTTCTGTAGATATTTGTTAAATTGATTGTTTCATAACTTCTCTTAGTTTCACTGTGCCTTTGTTTAGCTTCTGTTTCTAGGATCTGTTCATTGATGAGAGTGTGGTGTTGAAGTCTCATTATTATTGTGTGCTTTGAGTTTTACTGAAGTTTCTTTAATGTATGTGACTGAGAGCATAGATATTCAAAATTGAGAGTTCTTTTTTCAAGATTTTACCTTTAAAGTGCCCATTCTTGTCTTTTTTGAAAATTTGGGTTGGAAGTCGATTAATTCGATATTTGAATGGCTACACCAGCTTGTTTCTTCGGACCATTTTCTTGGAAAATTGTTTTCCAGCCTTTCACTCTGTGGTAGTATCTGTCTTTTCCCCTGAGGTTGGTTTCCTATAAGCAGCAAAACGTTGGGTCTTGTTTGTATAGCAAATCTGTTATTTGATGTCTTTTTATTGGGGAATTGAGTCCATTGATATTAAGAGATATTAAGGAAAAGTAACTGTTGCTTCCTTTTATTTTTATTGTTAGAGTTTGGATTCTGTTCTTGCGACTGTCTTCTTTTAGGTTTGTTGAAGGATTTCTTTCTTGCTTTTTCTAGGGAGTAATTTCCGTCTTTGTATTGGTGTTTTCCTGTTATTATCTTTTGAAGGGCTGGATTCGTGGAAAGATATTGTTTGTACTTGTTTGTGTCATAGATTACTTTGGTTTCTCCATTTATGATAATTTACAGTTTTGTTGAGTACAATAGCCTGGTCTGGCATTTGTGTTTTCTTAGGGTCTATATAACCCCTTTCCAGGATCTTTTGGCTTTCATAATCTCTGGTGAGAAGTCTGGTGTAATTCTAATAGGTCTGCCTTTACATGTTACATGACCCTTTTCCCTTACTGCTTTTAATATTCTTTCTTTAATTAGTGCATGTGTGGTTCTGATTATTATGTGTCAGAAGGAATTTCTTTTCTGGACCAGTCTATTTGGAGTTCTGTAGGCTTCTTGTATGTTCATGGTCACCTCTTTCTTTAGGTTGGGGAAGTTTTCTTCGATAATTTTGTTGAAGATATTTACTGGCCCTTCAAGTTAAAAATCTTCATTCTAATCTATACCTATTAATCTTAGATTTGGTCTTCTCATTTTGTCCTGGATTTCCTGGATGTTTTGAGTTAGAATCTTTTTGCATTTTGCATTTTCTTTGATTTTGTGTCCCTTTTTTTTTTTTTTTTTTTTCTATGTAGTCTTCTGCACCTGAGATTCTCTGTTCCACCTCTTTTATTCTGTTGCTGATGCTCACATCTATGGTTCTGGTTTTCTTTCCTAGAATTTCTATCTCCAGAGTTGTCTCCCTTTGTGGTTTCTTTATTGTTTTTACTTCCATTTTTAGATCCTGGATGGTTTTGGTTCAATTCTTTCACTTGTTTGGTAGTGTTTTCCTGTGACTCTCTAAGGGATTATTGTGCTTCTTCTTTAACAGCTTCATTCTGTTTACCTGTGTTTTCCTGTACTTACTTCTTAAAGTCCTCCATCATACACATGTGAAGTGACTTTAGATCCATGTCTTGCTTTTCTGATGTGATAGTGTGTCCAGGACTTGCTGTGGTGTGAGAGTTTGTTTCTGATGATGCCAACTAACCTTGGTTTCTATTGCTTCTGTTCTTATGCTTGCCTCCTGCCGTCTGATTATCTCAAGTGCCTGTTGCCCTCAATATATCTGATTAAAGCCTATCCTTCCTATATCCCAGTTTATTCAGGACTTCTCAGAGTTCAGCTTTCTCTGTGATCCTTTGATTGTGGGCTCCTGTGAACCTGAGATCCTAGGTGTGTAAGAATTCTTGGCAGTTAGGCTTCCTCTGAGACCCTGAAAATCTGATGTGACCAGGCTCCTGTTATCTTGGGAATCTGTTATCCTAAGATCCTGGGTGTGTTACAGTGCCTGGAAGTAGTGTCATCTTTGAGAACCATGGAGCTGTCTTGTTTGTTTAAAACCAAGTTAAACCAGTCAGAAGGAACCTGAGCCTCTGGTCAGGCAGGGCTTCTTTTCCCTTGTTCCTGCTATCTCAGGCCAGTCACAATTGGTTTGGAACAGATGTTGTGTTCCACTGATCATAAGATCACGTGGCAAGTCCTCTGGGGACCTTGGGAGTGTCTGCTGATTCAAGCCCAAGGTAACCCAGTGCTTTCACAGACTGGAAGGGACTTGTGCCCCTGGTAAGGCCAGTTTTCTGCTTCCCTACTGTTGTCTTAGGTCCGGATTGGATTGGAACTGATGTTGTGTTCCACTCACCAGTGATCCTAAGATCGCGTGGATAGTCCTCAGGGGACTGTGGTGGTGTCTGCCGATTCTGCACCCTAGGTGACCCGGTGCTGGTGCAGACCGGAAGGCAGGACATTTCTTAATACACAGCAATAATAAATGCCTTTGTCAAACAATCTCTACACTTAAAATATCTGAAAAGCATCATTTTGGATAATTATCAATCCAAGTCAGAACCATATTAGCTGGTGACATGTAATAAAACCAATGGTCAAAAGTTTATATGTGTGTTATCATGGGGATAGAAGATAACACTTTGACCAATTAAATGGTTATATTTGAGGAAATATGGTAGTGAGATGCTTTAATACCATAAAAAGTTATTGCACTTAGACTCAGAGGGCAACCTGGTTTTTCCATTGCTGCACAATGAAATAAGCTGCCATATGCTTCTTAAATGTTTTGTTTTGTATTATTCTTATCTACAAATAAATACAAAGGCTGGTGCTTTGTAAAGATAAATTGTTCAGAAAAAATTAAAAAATATGTATAAATGTTTTTAATCTAGAGCAATGGTTTTCAGTCTTTTAAATTCTGTCAACCTTTAATACAATTCCTCATGTTGTAGTGACCCCCCCAACCACAAAATTATTTTTGTTTGTATTTATTAACTGCAATTTTGATACTGTTATGAATCATAATATGAATATCTGTGTTTTCTAGTGATCTTAGATGATCCCCTGAAAGGGTCTTTCAATTCCCAAAGAGGTCCCAGCTCACAAAGAACCCATGACCTGGTATAATATATGCAAGTATGAAATGAAAGTGTTTTCTGTTTGTTAAAATAATAAAACATAAAGTCAAGGATTTGCAAGATTAAGGTATCCCCAATCCCCTCCAAGTTCAAGGGGTAGAAAAGTAATCATCTTCCAATAATGTACTAAAAACTTAAAAAGACTTTGTTTCTTTTGTAGACACTTTAAGAGAGAATTTTTAAAAAGGACGCTGGTTTTCTGCTGAACCTATCATAACTGCCCTCTGAAAGACCCAACAAGCAGCTGAAAGAGTCAGATGCAGATATTTGCAACCAACCAATGGACAGAAGCTGCTGACCCCTGTAGTTGAATTAGGGAAAAGCTGGAAGAAGCTGAGGAGGAGGGCAATCAGCAGTCCCAATTAACATTGACCCCAGAGATCTCTCAAATCCTGGACAACCAACCAGGCAGCATACACTACCTGATATGAGGCCCCCAACACATGTACACCAGAGGACTGCAGGGTCTGTGTTCATTCAGAGAAGATGCACATAACCCTCAAGAGACTGGAGGCCCCAGGGAATTTAGAGGTCTGGTTGGGTTAGTGGTGGGGAGTGGAAAAAGTGGGGTGGAGAGGAGGTATGGGCTATGGAACAGTCAGTGGGTGGATGGGGGTTGGGGAAAAAATTCTGGAGAGTAAAAAACTAAATAAATAAAAGACAAAAAAGAAAGCTGGATAAAAGCTGTCTTAGATTATTAGGTTATAATTGCAAACATATATATGCTGATTCGTAAGCAAGAGACAATTATAGACATGACCTAGAAATTAGGAAGTCAAAGATCAAGGCTCTAAAAGATCTGTCAACTAATTAGAACCAACTTCTTTCTTCATAGCTTATTATCATCTTATTGTTACCTCATAGTAAAGAAGGGATATAGTCTGTCTGAATGTCCCTGATAAAGGCACTAACACCTCTACCTCTCCTTTATCAACATTGGATATCTAGTTTTAATTGAAAACTTAATTACTTATTTAATTTCGAGATTATAATCTATTTGTATCATTTCCCACTTACCTTTCTCCCTCCAAAACAGCTCATATATTCCTCCTTTCACTCTTTCAAATTCAAGCCTTCTATTTTTTCACGAATTGTTGTTCCACATAAAAAAGTGTGTGAATACACACATACACAAAATGTATAAATAAAAAAATTGTGAGAGACAAAACTGTGGGAAACCAGACCCTCAACAACTCTCACCCTGAAGATCCGGCTGACCCTTTGATGGGAGTTATGTCACCCCCTCCTTCATGTCTCTACTTGGAGCCTGGGACTGTTTAGATAGAGACAGCATCACCTCCTCCTTCATGTCTCCTCTTGGTGCCTGCGACTATTTAGATATGGCTGACATTCCAAGATAAGCTGCAAGATGTTTGAAGCCTGCAATCAGCATCTGCCCCAGATGTCCATTCCGTTCTCTGTACTTTTATTATGCCCCCTTGACCCCTCCCTATTTTCTCTCATTGTGTGCTTATAACCAGACTCCTAGCCTCCATTCTTGGTCTTGCTCCCTTTTCTTGCCCATTTCTTTTTCAGGCCTTCATCCTCCTCGAGCCACGGAATAACTAAGTCCTGCTGGACAGGACAGAGTGGCGCCCAGAAGTGGGGCTCGAGGCATGGACCTTTACCTGGTGGAGACCATGGAGACTAGCTCCAAGAGAATTTCGTTGTGACTAGAAAAATAAGCCATTTGAAGAACGCTCCTACCACTCATAGGGGAAAGTCGTCCTCAGTAAGTTGATTCCTCTCCACTAAGAAATGGGAACTAAGCTGTCAAAGGAAGTGGTCTTCCTCAGAGACCTGAAAGCTTCACTCAGGGAAAGGGGAGCTAGAGTTAAGAAGAAGGACTTGATAATTTTTTTTTTTTTTCTTGATTGGACATGTTCATGGACCCGAGATACATTGAAAAAAAAAAAAAGGCAAAGGTAGGATGTGATCTTAATGATCTTGTAAATAAAGAAGGACAAGATGCAGTGCCTACTCAGACCTTTAGTTATTGGCCACGGTCCTCTATCCCTGTGTGGTGTATGACTGTGGGCCTGCGAGTGCTCTTGAAAGAAATAAAAAGTCCTCTTGCAGTTTGCAGGAAGACCTTTTCTAGTGAGTGATTTGGGGTGTTGCCTCTCCTGAGTCAGAACATGGGGGAGTGAGTCCTCACATGGTGGGTCTTTCATTTGGTGCATTGGGTGGGAAACAAGGGGAACCCCTCTGGAATGTATGCATGCCAGCCAGTGACATGTGCTTGTCATGTTTGTTTGTTTGTCTGTGTCTTTTCCTTTGTTTCTGAAGCATGGCACAGTCTGAGTTTGGATCCACCTGAGTTTGGTTTCTCTGGTGTTTGTAGATGATGGGGTTTTCTGAAACGCACACTTGGTATTTGCAGCTGGGCTTTCGGGCCGCAAGGACCGGAGGACTGTGGTCAGCACAGGCTGCCACTCTGGGGGACGCCCTGGAAAGTGGGGAGAGCCAGGGTTGCCTGGTAGTCTCCAGAGATCTGTCAGAGGGACCAAGTTTTGTTTATGAAGGGGAAGCTTAACCTTCTAATTCTTTTGCCTGCTTGTGGATGACAAGAAAGAGTCGCATGTGTCTAGATCTGTTGGTTTCTGTTTTGTGTGGTTTTGTGTATGTGTTTAGAGCTATGTGAAAATCTAGAGAAGTGCTAGTGTGGCTGGAGAAGCCCTGCTAGGAGCCGATTGCAAACGCTGCTCTTAAAAGGACCAACAGCTCCTCAAGTTCTATGGTAAGGGAACTGATGGCTGCTTTTCCTAAAAAAATCTCTGTGCTTGTGATTATTGGATTCATCAGGTGACAAGTTGCTCCTCTCTTGAAATTACAGCTAGAAAAATTAAGAATTTTGTTTGGTTTAAATAAGAAAATATATGCAGCCATTTCATTTTTGTTTCTGAATGGTTTTAAAGGTATGAATGTTTTATATATCTTGGTTGTACATCATTGGCTCATAAGTTATTAGGATTAAAAATTTGTAACATTGGTAACAGAAAGTTGGCTTAAAAGTGGTAACTCAGGGCTGGAGTCATTTTCAAACAAAAAATACCTGGCATAAACCAGTCCAGAAAACTAGGCCTTTAAATTGAGATAATATTTTATATAATTCTTATCCTAGAGAGTAGACTTATAGAGATAAGATTTTAAAACAATGTCTCTTTAATGGAACATTAAAATTTACACTGTCATGCTTTCATGAATTGTCAGCCAAACTTCGTAATGCTTCTAATATTGACTTTAGAGAGAATAAATTGTTTAAAATTGGGTTTTGCTCACCAAAAGTAGTAGATATATCCTAATATTGCAACGAAAACTTAAAAATTATGGTTGAAATTGCCAGTGTCCCATTGACTGCAGTTTGCAGTGTGATCACAAGCTTAAGATTTTTAACTCACCCATATATTGTTAATTAAGATTATTACAAGAGTAATCATCTTATGAGAGCGCTAATGCTGCTCACTTTGGTCATTCAGCCATACAAAGCAAGGCAGAATTAACTAGATCTATTTGCCTTTGTGCAGAAATTAGACCCTCACACAATCAGTTTGGCTAGGGTTGCGACCTTGTAGGACCATAAAAGGTTATATAAAAAAGAAAAGTTTAAGGTATAAGTCATCTTAAGAAAGACTGTCCAAAATTAGAGGCATGGACAGACAGTTGAATTGTTCCCCTGGAATCTGTCTTCACTGCAGGAGGGCCAAGACTCAGGCAGTATGCACAGTTTAAGAAATACTTACAGTTAATGCAAAGCTTAGAGCAGCCTCAGAGAGGCTTGTCCTTGTCCAGACCCAGGATCTTGCCTGGAGCCTGCTTCTTTCGTTCCACCCCAAGATTGGAGTTACTGCCTTGGCCTACTTCCCTATTACAGCCTAAAGATTGAGGCTTGTTTCCTTGTCCTTGCCCAATGTCAGATTCCTGCCTAGTGGCATTTTATAGGTCTCTCCTCAAAGCATTCCATAAAGAATACATCTATTATATTTATAAACAACACTTCTATGGGACAGAAGTATATGTGACTAGATCACATGTTTGTTCTTTTGAGTTTCCTCCTACTTCAACACAGATAATCGAATAGTGTGCTGTAGCCAGTGTTTTAAAATGTTAAAAAATGAAGCTTTAATTTGTATATTAATGAGAGAGAGAGAGAGAGCTCAGAGTTTAGAATTGCTTAAAATTATTAATCCCTCAGATACTATGAATTTGCAATTTTGCAATTGTTTATGCATATACAACTCATAAGAACACAAAAATAACTGGCCATATAACCTTGTTCTTTACATCATTAAATTAGTAATGGCTTAAGATAATACTTTAGTATTTAAAAAAAAGTGCATGTCAAATTTTAAAAATTTTTTCTCAATGTCCTCAGTTTCTATCTGTTTCCACATAGTGGTATTAATTCTTGAGGACTTATACTTAACTATTGCAAATGGATACTTTTATTTCTGATTAAATAAATGATTAATTATATATGCATATGTGACTATTTAATACCCTTTTAGTTACGACTGCTCTGCAAGAGAAACAACTGAATGTGTAATTAGTCACTGCCTGTGTTAAGTTTTTTTAATAGGCTTGGTGTTCCAAGTCAGATTAAAGCAGATATTAAAACTGACTGTAACAGTCAAGTATTTGAGATGTTTTGTCAACAATTTAATAATTCTCAAAGACAAGGTATTGTGGAACTTTAAAAACTCTATCTTCTTAAAAAACAAAGAAGGGGAGGAATTATATCCCCGTGCATATTATTTAAATCACATTTTTATTTTTGAAAATTTTAAATTTGGATGTCAAAGAACTTACTAAATGCCTCATAGTATCCTAAAACTAGACATAACATGTCTAGGTGAGATGAAAAGGATCCACTTATTGGCACATGGCATGAGCCTGTTCAGATAGTTAATATGGGGGAAAGGAGGTACTGTCTCTGTTTTTTCCACAGAATGCTGCAGAAGAATGTTAGCTTCCAGAATGATTCATGTGACAGGCTGACCTGTGAGTTCCTGAGTGCCCTGACAGTGGTGACAGGAAAGCTGTATTGAGTGCACAGAGAAAGAGGAATCAGGGAGAGCAGCCACTTGCAAACAAGATGAAGAAACTTCCTATCTCTGCCATGGGCTACAGCAAGGAGAGCCAACCTGGTGTCAACTTGGGGACAACTAAAAATGATGACTCGTGAGGCAGAGGGACTGCTACAGTGTATTTGACAAGATTTTATCAGAGACACTGTTTTTGGCCATTCAGGCCAACTCTCTTATAACTATGAAAGCTTTTGTAACTTACCTATATACTATATTGTTAGATAATTTTAAGAGTTAAGATCACCAATCTTGGCAAGTCTTTTCATATTCATAGTAATTCTTGTCAATTAATTAATTGTGTAGATCCTAATTTAGATAAGGAATCTGCTGTTATGATTTTGTTAAAGAGACCTGCTTATGTTTGGCTGCCTGTTAGAGTTAGAAAATGATCCTTGATTTAAAAATCTGGGAATGCAAACTTAGCAAAGGTTAAATGATAAGTTTTAGGACTTACTGCATTAATTGCAATTTTAACTTCAATATCTACCACAGCTTTAGATTAGCAGTTGCATAGTGCTCATTTTGTTAATGATATGTATAAGAATATTTCCATAGCTTTGTCAGAGCAACACATTATAGATAAAAAATTGGAGGCAAAGGTTAATGTCTTAGAAGTAGTAGTCTCAGCAATAGGGCAGGATATAGCAAATATTAAGGCTACAAAGGCAGAAATTTGAGATATTAGCAAAAGTCACTTGGATACTTGGAACATTGATGAATTGGCCAGAGATTTAAAAAATAACCTAAGTGCATTGAATCCCCTGGATTGGGTTCAATATATAATCCTACTTGCTATTATTATTGGCATTATTTTATTAGTAATTGTTGTGTTTCCACTCATCTTTAGAGTTTCTTGAGGTGGGACATTCTGGAACTTCAACTCAAAAAAAAAAAAAAAGGTGGAACTGCTACGTCCACTCCAGTAGTGACACGCATGACAGGCCAAAAGCCTGAATGCAGTCTTGAGGCAGAATTTCATGGGAAACTTAGTCTCCTAGAACTGTGGCATTCCATAGCACATATGCTCCAATTTTTTCCTAGTGAACGGATCTGTGTGCTTCCTTTTGGTATTGTTTTGTTATAGGTCTCCAAGCAATGACTTGCCAAATACCTAAGCAAAATCAAACTTTGCTTCCTGGCCTTCACCAATGCCCTAGGTAGTCCTTGAGCCGACCCTGGTCTTGGAATTCAGTAAGAATGTTGCCTAGTTAGTGACATTCAGAATTGCCTCTAGTATTTAAGAGGGTTAGTGAAAGAAATCAGGCTTTATTATCTACTATATAGAGTTAGAAATCTCAGGGCAAGTTTAGCAATGTAAGTTTAGAATTCTTATTATAGTTATGTATGGCAGACTGCATTACTTATTAGTAGAAAGTCCCCCCACACTATCACTTAGAATAAAAGCCAAGTCACTTCCATATACAGGAATTTACAATGGTTTAAGAAGTAGACCGGACTGTGGTTTTAGAGTATTGCATTATTCATGAGAAGGTTAGCTAGAGCTGAACTCCCTAATTAGAACCATGACTTGGGTGTGAAAGACTTTGCCCTACGAGTGTAAAGACCTCACACCTGGATTCTAAGACTATACCAATGTCTCTGTTACCTTCTTTCAACCCACACTCCCTTCAGGTCCGCTCTTCTCAGCAGAACTTATTGTTACCATGATTAATGCCTCACTACAAGCCATTCATGAGGCCAATTCTACCCTTGCTAGGGATTGCTGGATTTGTTATTTGTCCAAGCCTCCTTTTTTAATGAAAGAATAGCCCTTTTTGGAGAGGTGATTGCCACCAATGATACTTTCTTTCTGAGATGGCATCTGGAATCTAAAGAAGGGCTGACCCTTGGCCAAATATCTGGTATTTGTCTCTGTCTTTTGGGACCCCAGATGCTTCCTCCCTTGCCCCTGTTTGAAGTGTGTAATCAAACCCTGGCTCTCCACCTTACTTCCCAGCCTTTTGGGACCCTTTGTGGGCATTCTGTTGCTTTTGTCATTTGACCCTTGGGCTTTTAACAGATTAACCAGTTTTGTTAAGTTACAGATTGATTCTGCCTTAAACAAAAGCGTTGCAGTCCACTACCATCAGCTAGCCATCCCAGACTCAGCTGAAGACCTCTCTTACGAAGATGCAGAGAGGGCAGCCATTGTCCTTCAGTTTTCCACCCTTGCTGCAGACACGGAGCCTTCTTGGCTCCATAAGCTGTAGAAACAACAATGATGGAGAAGGTGACCTCTGGACCCTAATAGTGGCTTAGGGCCCTAAGCTGTGGAGTTACTTAATGACGGGATCTTGTGGTACCATGAGCCAGATACACACTGCCTATTGGCTGCAGGGTGACTCCATGATGGGATTATTGCGGGCCCATTGACTGGGTGCCCATCACGACTACCAATGGCCTGATTAAGCCATAGGAATAAGACATGATGCCGGGAGTGGTTGCAACCTGCATTGGCTAAGACAGAGGCACTGCCCTACTAGGACCTGAAAAGGCCTAGTTACTGTGGTGCTGGACATGGGTACAAGCCACATGAAGGCTTAAAACAGTGCTCTACCGACTCTCTTTTCATGGCCACCCCCCTAACTTTAATAACGAAAAAAGGCGGAGATGTGAGAGACTAAACTGTGGGAAACTATATCCTCAACAACTCTCACCCTGAAGATCTGGCTGACCCTTTGATTGGAGTTATGTCACCCCCTCCTTCATGTCTCTACTTGGAGCCTGGGACTGTTTAGATAGAGACAGCATCACCTCCTCCTTCATGTCTCCTCTTGGTGCCTGCGACTATTTAGATATGGCTGACATTCCAAGATAAGCTGCAAGATGTTTGAAGCCTGCAATCAGCATCTGCCCCAGATGTCCATTCCGTTCTCTGTATTTTATTATACCCCCTTGACCCCTCCCTATTTTCTCTCATTGTGTGCTTATAACCAGGCTCTTAGCCTCCATTAAACAGACCTTGACAACTCTTTGCTTGGTCTTGCTCCCTTTTCTCCCGTTTCTTTTTCAGGCCACGGAATAACTAAGTCCTCCTGGACGGGACACAAAATGTTCAACAGGCATGATATTACTTCAATGTAGATGTTTATTTCTAATTTTTATTTAATTTTTAAATATTTTATTAGATAATTTCTTTATTTACATTTCAAATGTTATCCCCTTTCCTATTTCCCCTATCCCCCGCCCCATCTCCTCCTGATCCCAACCCACCCACTCCCATTTCCACTCCTGGCATTCCAGTATACTGGGGCATAGAACCATCACAGGACCTAGGGTTTCTCCTTCCATTGATGATCGACTAGGCCATCCTCTGCTACATATATAGCTAGAGCAACAAGCTCCACCATGTGTTTTCTTTGATTGGTGTATAGTTCCAAGTAGCTCTGGGGGTGTTCCTCCTATGAGGCTTCAGACCCCTTCAACTCCTTGAGTATGTTCTCTAGCTCCTTCATTGGGGACCTCGTGTTCCATCTAATGAATGATTGTGAGCATCCACTTCTGCATTTGCCAGGCACTGGCAGAGGTCCTCAGGATACAGCTATATCAGGCTCCTGTCAGCAGGATCTTGTTGGCATCTGCCGTAGTGTCTGGGCTTGGTGGTTGTTTATAGGATGGATCCCCAAGTAGGGCAGTCTCTGGATGGTCTTTCCTTCAGTCTCTGCTCTGAACTTTGTCTCTATAACTCCATCCATGGATATTTTGTTCCCCCTTCTAAGAAGGATTCTGAGTTTCTGGACTAATCAATGTAGATGTTTTAGATATGACTACTGGGTTTTGAATAACAAATTAGGATATTCTATGTTTGGAAGGCTATTTTGCTGGCTTTCAGAATTCCTTTGTTGCGTGGAATTCTTTGTGTAGGGTTGAGGAAACATAAGTTTTTGTTTGTGTTTTGGTTTGATTTTTACCTCATGGGCTTTTAAATTAAAAAAAATAAATGTGTATCAAGATGTACTCACACTTACCACAGTACAAATGTCAAGTCAGATGACAACTCTTTTGACTCAGTTCTCTCTAAGCACCATTCTAAGTTAATATGTGATTAACGTTAATGGATTTGATACAAATAAGGCTGTATTCCTTTATATTTATATTATATAACAGTAAATAGGTTTTGTGAGGAGTGGGTGTGGCGGCAGTACCAAAGGCACCAGGGACTGCAGCTAAGTCGTATGACTTGCACCTGACTTCCTCATATAAGCCACAAACATCTTGAGAGCTGCACAGGTGTACCAGGATACCGGTGAATCCATTTTGATGGAGATATGCCCCTGCTGCCCTGATTAGCTGAAGCTGCGTGCCTGGTGAGGTGGCGTGGCCTGCTGTGCGTGGATGGGAACTGAGAGTATATAAGAGTGAGAGGCCCAGGGTTCGGGGGAGATATAAACAAGGGAGATATATAAACAAGGGAGATATAAACACAAGGGAGATATAGACAAGGGAGATATAAACAAGAAGAAACAGAACTGAATAAACGTGTGCAGAAGGATCCTGTTGCAGCGTCGTTCTTCCTGGCCAGTTGGGCGCGTGCAAGAAGGTTTCAAAAAAGTGAGTTTTTTAAAAATATATTTAACCCAATGAGAAATATATTTTGTTATTTTTTTTCTATTTTTATTTCATTGAAAATAGATCTTTTTTATACAATATGTTCTAATTATGGTTTCCTTCTCCTACCACTACTTCAAGATCCACTCCACCTAAAAATATAACATACACTTTAAATGTTAGTAAGAACATTTCATAACTCATAGTAAACAAACAAAAAAAAACCCAAACAAACAAAAAAAAACAAAAAACAAAAAAGTAAGAAACTCAGTTACATTGATGAGTTCCTTGTTTGAAGAATTAGAAGCCAGATGTTTGTAGAGATCCACCTAGTCTGAGTTTATAGTTTCAATAAGTCAAATTTCAATAAAAACATATTAGCTGAATTATTTTTGCCATCATATGAGTCAAGGGGACTAAAATACCACCGGCATTCTAATTATTAAATTATTATTAGATTCATTTTTGGGGGAAGATTTTCTCTAGAACTCTGAATAAAACACTTGGTTCATTAGATTATTATTCCATGAGGTGTGGGTCAATGCTTGTTAATCATAGAAGAATCCACCTGAAGACTCTGAGACAAGTGGTAGAAGTCAAATATCAAAGGTTTGTCAGATGTCAGAAAGGTGAGAGAATCAGGTTTAGGAACCAGGATGAGATATTGAAGAACTGGAGTTAAAATTAGTGTGAAATCAGCTCACTGGGACCTTGTCTTTGCCACTGGTAGAGATCTGAGCCTGTGCATATTATGGTCATGGTTGTATACTCACTACAGAAGATGTCTTTATCACTTCTTTAGCAGGTGAAGCCACATCTGCAACATTTCACTTAATTTGAATGTTGAGTTGCTATAGTCATTTGCTCCATACTTTTCATACAGAAAACTTCAGATATATAGCTTTGCAGTGTCTGCAATGGTATGCCAACTCTAATAATCACTTGATGCATAACTAGCACAGGACTGTCCCATTATGAGAAGTATGCACACTTATTGTGAGATTAAAAAACAAGCCAAGATAGAGGCAAATATTTACTAAGTGACTGCTGGTAAAAACTGGAAGCACATAATTTGTTTTTATATGGTTTTAAAGAAGTGTGAATTTCAACTCCCCTAATTTGTACATCTATGCTGCACTAAATTTCTGCAACCCAAATATACTCTGACAATGAAAACACAACACAATTAATATGATTACATGTTGTGCACTTAGAATAGGCAGATCTACTGCTACACTACCATCTTCCACATCTATGAGACCTCTTAGAACTTGAGGTTTCTCCAGTTCATGTGCTTCTGCTCAGCTTTTCTTCTTCTTCTTCCTCCTCTTCTGCATCCTCTCCCTTTTCCATTTTCTCCTTCTTCCCTCTCCCTCACCTTCCCCTCCACCTTCCCTCTTATCTGCCCAATCATCAGCTCTCCTTTATTTTACAAATTAAGGTGGAAAGCAGTTTTACAGGAAATCACCTGAGTGCTGACTTTAGCCACTCACAGGAGAATGGAATTAACATCAAATATAATTAGCCACTGGGCTATCCACAACACATATAATTTACATATATTCCACCTTTTTGTACATCTGCCAATTTAGAGTTTCCATAAGAAATAGTTGTACCTCTACATACTCTGAGGTATATTCAGCAGCTAGAGCTCTGTGTTGCAATAAGCAAAATCTCTCACCTGTTGATGAATGCCAAGACTCAAGCCTAAGATAAGGGAGATCATCAACATACTTCTTAATACTTAGCCATTTTATTAGTTTCATGGTCATCTGCCAATAAATATACCAAACACAAGCACCAACCAAGTTGTCTTATTTTTTTAAAACAATGGGATTTTAAATATGTCTTTAATATTTTGAGTTTATCTTGTAACTGTTTAATTATTTGGGATTTACATATTTGATTGTCATTGAATGAGAAATAATAATTGTGTGGACAACAACTGAAATTTAAATAATTTTTCATGTTCATTATTTAAATGTAGTCTCTTTTAATAAGGGATCTTTGCAGAAAAGGGGATAAAATGAATGTTAAAGAGTTAAAGGCAGAAAACAATTTTAAAGGAACAATGTTTTCCAGACTAAATAGAGCTGATGTACATATGAACTCCCAGTAATTAGAGAGCAAACACAAGACTACGGCATAAAGTGCAAATTGGCATATGGAATCCTGCCACGGCACTCCGGCCGAGTCAGCCTGTCAGGCAGGGATGCCTAAAAGCTGCTCATGAGGCAAAAAGAGTTTCAAGGAAGCTCTCCTCCTGGAGTCTGGCGTTCCCTTAATTTTCCATTCCCACGTTACTCTAGTGTATGGATCCACGTGCTCTCTTTCAGTATCATCTTATTATAAGTGCCTTTTAAGATTGAATTCTGACATAGCTAAAGCCTTCCGCCAACAGTCCTAGAACGTTATATCCAACAGTCCTAGAACGTCCTTGAGCTAAACAGTGACATTCAGAATAGCCTCTGGTATTACACTATCAATAAAAGCCAAGTCGCTCCCATATACAGGAATTTTCAATGGTTTAGGAAGTAGATCAGGCTGTGGTTTCAGAGTATTGCATTATTCATGAGATGGTTAGTTAGAACGGAACTCCCTAGTTAGAACCTTGACTTGGGTGTGAAAGCCCTTGCCCTAGGAGTGAAAAGTTCTCACACCTGGCTTCTAAGACTATAGCTGACCTTACATAGGGCTGACTCTGTCTCAGTTATTTTATTGCCCAGTTCCTGCCAGTCTTTGCATTTTCATTCCTCTGTTCTGTGTAAGAGTCATTAAGCATCTGGTTACCTCATTTGTACCTTTCAGGTATGTCACCCAACTTCCTTATTGTCTTCTGCATAAAAGGTCTGATGTTCGATTTGAAAAATTACATTCAGATTCCACACAACCTCTCCTGTGTGCATCTATTTGTCACTCATCCTACGCATTGTCCACCCACGACTAGAGACCCGTTCCATGCAGACAAAGGGGCCCAGAGGGTCTGTGGCAGAATCCCACAATTAGCTGAGAGTTATTAGCATTTCCTTGCTGTTGGAAGAGGGAAATTTTGTTGTTGATGTTGTTGTTTTTGAAGTTGTTTTTAATGATGGAACTCTGATAGGCTAAGCACATCCTAAAACAGGCTCCAACCCTGCTAGATGAACTAGATGGACAATACAAACTGGGCTTGGTGAGAAAGAAGGGAAAAAAAAGATGTAATCTTAAAATGTTATGGGGAGGGTGATGATGGGTGAGAGGTTGGTAAGTGAGGAATGGAGTTGAGTGTTAATAACTTGAAAAATATATAAAATTTTCAAAGGATTAATAAAACTACTTCGAATTAAAACTATAAAATGAAATATAACATTTTAATATCAGGTCAATAACATATGAATAATCAAATTATATTGTAATGAACAGCGACAATTTTTCAAATTTATCTGAAGCAATTAATTGCATTCAGCTAATAAAAATTTGTCCTAAGGAACCCGAAGAGAGCCACTGTGGCTCTAGCATTTCTGAGACTGTGATGTTCCTTTGTCATATCATGTTTTCTGCCTGCTCTTCATGCCAGTATCTGTCTATAAACATTTTATGCACCCATTTATCCCCAGTGGGCCATTTAATCTTTGGCCTCACATTCAGTTGGGATTTCTTTATGCCCATTGCTCCAAAAATGAATAAGACATTGTTTTTCCCACAGATTAGATAAAAAACTTCTACAGCAAAGTATTATTAATATTATTAGGGCTAACATTTGTGGAATACTTGTTAAATGTCAGGCTCTATGTTATGTGCTGCAATATGCAGTTACTCTTGTCCACCATTCTAAAACTCAATGGAATGGCATTTATTATTGTCCACATGTCACAGATAAGAAGAGATCTTTAATACCAAAGTGATGCAATCAGAAAGTTAGGGTTTTTTCCTTTTCCTTTTCCTTTTTCTTTTTCTTTTTCTTTTTCTTTTTCTTTTTCTTTTTCTTTTTCTTTTTCTTTTTCTTTTTCTAGATTATTTTCTTTATTTACATTTCTTTTAAAATTTTTTTAGATATTTTCTTTATTTACATTTCAAATATTATCCCCTTTCCTAGTTTGCACCCACCCCAAAAATCCCCTGTTCCCTTTCTCCTCTCCCTGCTTCCCAACTCTTCCACTCCCATTCCTGGTCCTGACATTCCCCTATACTGGGGCATAGAGCCTTCACAGGACTAAGGGCCACTCCTCCCATTGATGACTGACTAGGCTATCCTCTGCTACATATATAGTTAGAGCCACAAGTTCCACCATGTGTTTTCTTTGATTGGTAAAATAGTTCCAAGGAGCTCTGAGGGTACTGGTTAGTTCATATTGTTATTCCTCCTATAGGGCTTCAAGCACCTTTAGCTCCCTGGGTATTTCTCTGGCTCATTCATTGGAGACCCTGTGTTCCATCCAATAGATGACTATGAGAATCTACTTCTGTATTTGCCAGGCACTGGAATAGACTCACAGAAGACAGCTATATAAGGCTCCTATCATCAGGCACTTGTGGCATCTGTGTAGTGTCTGGAAGGTGGTTGTTTATGGGACGGATCCCCAGGTGGGGCAGCCTCGTTCCTTCAGGCTCTGCTCCAAACTTTGTCTCTGTAAATCCTTCCATGGGTATTTTGTTCCCCATTCTAAAAAGGAATAAAGTATCCTCACTTTGGTCTTTCTTCTTGATTTCAAGTGTTTTGAAAATTGTATCTTGGGTATGCTAAGTTTCCGGGCTAATATCCACTTATCAGTGAGTGCTTATCATGTGTGTTCTTTTGTGATTAGGTTACCTCACTCAGGATGATATCCTCCAGATACATCCATTTGAATAAGAATTTCATGAATTCATTGCTTTAAATAGCTGTGTAGTACTCCATTGTGCAAATGTGCCACATTTTTTGTATTCTTTCTTCGGTTGAGGGACATCTGTGTTCTTTCCAGCTTCTGGCTATTATAAATAAGGCTGCTATGAACATAGAGGAGCATGTGTCCTTACTATAAGATGGAACATATTCTGGGTATATGTCCAGGAGAGGTATTGCTAGATCTTCTACTATTACTATGTCCAAATTTCTGAAGAAATGCCAAACTGACTTCCAGAGTGGTTGTACAAGCTTGCAATCCCACCAGCAATAAAGGAGTGTTCCTCTTTCTTCATATCCTCACCAGTATCTTCTGTCACCTGAATTTTTAATCTTAAACATTCTGACTGGTTTGAGGTGGAATCTCAGGGTTGTTTTGATTTGCATTTCCCTGATGATTAAAGATGTTGAACATTTTTTAGGTACTTCTCAGCCATTTGATACTCCTCAGTTGAGAGTTCTTTGTTGAGCACTGTACCCCATTTTTATAGGGTTATTTGATTTTTTTGGAGTCCACCTTCTTGAGTTCCTTATATATATATTGGATATTAGTCCCCTATCTGATTTAGAATTTGTAAAGATCCTTCCCCATTCTGTTGGTGACCTTTTTGTCTTATTGACAGTGTCTTTTGCCTTACAGAAGCTTTGCAGTTTTATGTGGTCCCATTTGTCAATTCTCAATCTTACAGCACAAACCATTGCTGTTCTGTTCAGGAATTTTTCCCCTGTGTCAATATCTTTGAGGCTTTTCCCCCACTTTCTCTTCTATAAATTTCAGTGTCTCTGGTTTTATGTGGAGTTCCTTGATCCACTTAGACTTGAGCTTTGTACAAGGAGATAAGAATGGATCAATTTACATTCTACTACATGATAAACAACAGTTGTGCCAGCAACATTTGTTGAAAATGCTGCCTTTTTTCAGTGGATGTTTTAGCTCCTCTGTCAAAGATCAAGTAACCATAGGTGTGTGGGTTCATTGCTGGGTAGTTCAATTCTATTCCATGGGTCTATGTGTCTGCCACTGTACCAATACCATGTTTTTTGCTTGTTTGTTTGTTTGTTTTTGGTTTTGTTTGTTTGTTTTGTTTTTTATCACAATTGCTCTGTAGTACAGCTTGACATCAGGCGTGGTACTTTTATCGTTTAGAATAGTTTTTGCTCTCCTAGGTATTTGTTATTCCAGAAGAATTTGCAGAATGCCCTTTCTAACTCAGTGAAGAATTGAGTTGTTATTTTGTGGGGACTGCATTGAATTTGTAGATTGCTTTTGGCAGGATAACCATTTTTACTATATTAATCCTGCCAATCCATGTTTATGGGAGATCTTTCCATCTTCTGAGGTCTTCCATTTCTTTCTTTAGAGACTTCAAGTTCTTATCATACAGATCTTTCACTTTCTTAGAGTCACATCAAGGTATTTTTTAGTATTTACGATTATTGTGAAGGGTGTTGTTTCCCTAATTTCTTTCTCACCCTGTTTATCCTTTGTGTAGCAAAAGGCCACTGATTTGTTTGAGTTAATTGTATATCCAGCTACTCCACTGAAGCTGTTTATCAGTTTTCAAAGTTGTCTAATAGAAATTTTAGGGTCATATATATATATATATATATATATATATATATATATATATATATATATATATACATATACATATATATATATTTTTATTATTATATTATCTGCCAATAGTGATATTTTGACTTTTTTCTTTCCAATTTGTATCCCCTTGATCTCCTTTTGTTCTCTAATTGCTCCGGCTAGGACTTCAAGTACTATATTGAATAGGTAAGGAGAAAGTGGGCAGCCTTGTCTAGTCCCTGATTTAAGTGGAATTACTTCAAGTTCTTCTCCATTTAGTTTGATGTTGGCTGCTGGTTTGCTGTATATTGCTTTTATTACGTTTAGGTATGGGCCTTGAATTCCTGATCTTTCCAAGACTTTTATCATGAATGGGTTTTGGATTTTGTCAAATGCTTTCTCAGCATCTAACAAGATGATCATGTGGTTTTTGTCTTTGAGCTTGTTTATATAGTGGATTACATTAAGGATTTCCATATATTAAACCATCCCTGTATCACTGGGATGAAGCCAACTTGTTTAGGATGGATGATCCTTTTGATGTATTCTTAGATTTGGTTTGTAAGAATTTTATTGAGGACTTTTGCATTGATATTAATAAGGGAAATTAGTCTGAAGTCCTCGTTCTTTGTTGGGTCTTTATGTAGTTTAGGTATCAGTGTAATTGGCGTTTCATAGAATGAATAGGGGAGAGTTCTTTCTGTTTCTATTTTGTGGAATACTTCAAGAAAAATTGGAATTAGGTCTTCTTTGAAGGTCTGATAGAACTCTGCACTAAACATATCTTGTCCTGGGCATTTTTTTGCTTGGGAGACTCTTATTGACTGCTTCTATCTCTTTAGGGGATATTGGGATGTTTAGATTGTTAATCTGGTCCAGATTTAATTTTGGTACCTGGTATCTGTCTAGAAAATTTTGCATTTTGTTCAAGTTTTCCAGTTTTGTTGAGTATAGTCTTTTGTAGTAGGATCTGATGATGCTTTGGATTTCTTCAGGTTCTGTTCTTATGTCTCCCTTTTCATTTCTGATTTTGTTAATTAGGTTAGTGTACCTGTGCCCTATAGTGAGTCCGCCTAAGGGCTTATCTATCTTGTTGATTTTCTCAAAAACAAAACAAAACAAAAGAAAAGAAAAGAAACCAAAACCAAAACCAAAACCAAAACCAAAACCAAAACCAAAACCAAAACCAAAACCAAAACCAAAACCAAAACCAAAACCAAAACCAAAACCAAAACCAACCAACCAAACAAACAAAAAAAAAAACCCAACCAACCAAACAAACAAAAAAACCCTGCTTCTGGATTGGTTGATTTCTGTATAGTTCTTTTGTTTCTACTTGGTTGTTTTCAGCCCTGAGTTTGACTATTTTCTGCCCTCTACTTCTCTTGGGTGAATTTATTTCCTTTTGTTTTAGAGCTTTTAGGTCTGCTGTCAAGCTGCCAGTGTGTCTTCTCTCAAGTTTCTTTTTGGAGGCACTCAGTAGTATGAGCTTCCTCTTAGGACTGCTTTCTTTCATTGTGTCCCATAACTTTGGGTATGTTGTGGCATCATTTTCATTAATTTTAAAAAGTCTTTAATTTCTTTCTTCATTTCTTCCTTGACCAAGTTATCATTGAGTAGAGTGTTTGTTCAGCTTCCACATGAATTTTGGCTTTCTATTGTTTATGTTGTTATTGAAGATAAGTCTTAGTCTGTGGTGATTAGATAGGATGTATGGGATAATTTCAATATTTTTGTATCTGTTGAGGCCTGTTTTGTGACCAAGTATATGGTCAATTTTTATTGGGGAATTGAGTACATTGATATTAAGAGATATTAAGGGAAAGTAATTCTTGCTTCCTGTTATTTTTGTTGTTATATTTGGGATTCTGTTCTTTTGGCTATCTTATTTTATGTTTGTTGAAGGAGTACTTTCTTGTTCCTTCTAGGGCATATTTTCCCTCCTTGTGTTAGAGTTTTCCCTTTATCATCGCTTGAAGGGCTGGATTCATGAAAAGACACTGTGTGAATTTGGTTTTCTCATGGAATACTTTGGTTTCTCCGTCTAAAGTAATTGAGAGTTTTGCTGGGTACAGTAGTCTGGGCTGGCATTTGTGTTATCTGTATAACCTCTGTCCAGGACTTTCTGGCTTTCATAGTCTCTGGTGAGAAGGCTCATGAAATTCTAATAAGTTTGCCTTTATATGTTACTTGACCTTTTTCCCTTACTGCTTTTAATATTCTATCTTTATTTAGTGCATTTGTTGTTGTGATTATTATGTGTCAGGAAGAATTCCTTTTCTGGTCTAGTCTATTTGGAGTTCTGTAGGCTCCTGTATGTTCATGGACATCTCTTTCTTTACGTTAGGAAATTTTTCTTCTATAATTTTGTTGAAGATATTTACTGGCCCTTTAAGTTGAAAATCTTCATTCTCATCTATCTCTATTATCCTTAGGTTTGCTCTTTTCATTATGTCCTGGATTTCCTGGATGTTTTCAGTTAGGATCTTTTTGCATTTACTTTGATGGTTGTGTTCATGTTTTCTATGGAATCCTCTGCACCTGAGATTCTCTGTTCCATCTCTTGTATTCTGTTGATGATGCTCACATCTGTCTTTCCTGATTTCTTTCCTAGGATTTCTATCTCCAGATTTGTCTCCCTTTATGATATCTTATTTTTTCTACTTCCATTTTTAGATCCTGGATGGTTTTGTTCAATTCTTTCACTTATTTGGTAGTGTTTTCCTGTAATTCTTTAAGGGATTTTTGTGTTTCCTCTTTAAGGGCTTCTAGCTTTTTACTTGTGTTTTCCTGTATTTCTTCAAGGGAGTTATTTATTTCCTTCATAAAGTCCTTCATCATCATCAACATGAGAAGTGACCTTAGGTCCATGTTTTGCTTTTCTGGTGTGGGGCATTGGGCTCTATGCACAGACAGGGTGGTCTCCTGTTGAGCTGAGGTCTGAACCCAGGTGGTGATAATTCACCTACATGACATGGTAGGAGTTCCCTTATGCTCCTGGAACTCTGGCTCTTGCCTAAGTTACCACCTCCTTAGCCCCCACAAGAGAAGCATGGTCAGTAGTCACATAGGCAATGACCTAAGCTTCTGACCTTCATGTTAAACTTCTCCCCAGTTACCTAGCAACAGTAAAGGTCATAAAAGGGGCTGTTCAGCCCAACCTAACTCTTTTATGTCTCTCACTCCTTTGTTCTCTTACCTCTCACTTCTCTCACTCCTCTCTCTTCTTTCTTTTCTCTTAGTCTTCTCCTCTCCTCTTCTCTCCTCTCATCTCTCCCTCTTACTCTTTCTCTTTAGCCTCCCCCCCTTTCTCCCTCTCCCTCTCCCTCCCCACCTCTCTCCTCTTTTTCCCCTCTGTCTTTCTATAACAAATCTCTAAAACCATAGAATGTCTCTGCTCATCAAGGCCCACCGTGCTTGGAGGATGGGACAGGCTTTCTCCTAATGAGCCATTTCTAATCTCCTGTTAGAAAGCCTTCTTGTGCTCTAGTCAAGATCCACTCCACTCATTCTTGTCAGTGTTAGGAACCTCTCTTCCCTCATCCCTCTCTCCTATAACCCTGGTTGCTTTAGAAAAGTAGCTATGGGTTTCCCAGGTTGGGCTGCCTCTTGGCCACCCCCTGAAGAGTGGGTCAGAGGCTTGAATGCCCACCCAGGGCTGAGTGGAAAGTATATGGCAGCTCTCCCATGCCTGACAGAACAGAGAATAGGTAAAACTCTGGCAGGGTCTGGGTCTCTCCCCTTTCCTTTGGACCCCATTTTTTAGTTCCCAACATTCTGATATGATGGTGTATCCAGGATTTATAATGGTGGGTGAGTTTGGTTCTGATGATGCCAAGTAACCTTGGCTTCTGTTGCTTCTTTTCTTATGCTTGCCTCCTGCCATATGATTATCTCAAGTGCTTGATGCCCTCAATATATCTGATTGGAACCTGTCCTTCCTATAATCCCAGTTGATTCTAGACTCCTCAGAGTTCAGTTTTCTCTGTGAACTCCTAACTCAAAGCATCCAGGAAATTCAGGACTCAATGAAACGACCAAATCTAAGAATAATCAGGATAGAGGAGAATGAAGATACCCAGGTCAAAGGACCTGAAAATGTCTTCAACAAAATCATAGAAGAAAATTTCCTCACCCTAAAGAAAGAGATGGACATAAAGGTACAAGAAGCCTATAGAATACCAAATAAATGGGAACAGAAGAGAAAATCTTCTCCTCACATAATTATCAAAACACTAAGTGCACAGAGCAAAGAAAGAGTATTAAACGCTACAAGGGGAAAAGGCCAAGTAACATATAAAGATAAACCTATCAGAATTACAACAGTTTTCTCAACATAGACGATGAAAACCAGAAGAGCCTGGTCAGAGGTCTGCAGACTGTAACAGAACACAGCCAAGGCTATTATACCCAGCAAAACTCTCAATCAATATAGATGGAGAAAACAAAATATTCCAGGACAAAACCAAATACAAACAGTATCTGTGAAACAACTCAGCCTTACAGAGGATCCTGGGAGGAAAACTCCATGACAAGGAAGATACCTGCACCAATGAAAGTACAAGATATTAAATATCTCACAACAAAGTCAAAAGTAGAGAGCCACAAGCACATAAAACCACCTACGAAACAAACATGTCAGGATAACATGTCACCATAACAAAGACAGGCACTATCTCAGAGAAAAAAGATGGAAAAAAAATCTTCCAAGTAAATAGTCCAAGGAAATAAGCAGGAGTCGCCATTCTAATTTCCAAGAAAATAGACTTTCAACCAAAAGTTATGAAGTGTGATGAAGAAGGATACTTCATATTTATCAAGGGGAAAATCTACCAAGAGAAACTCTCAATTCTCTATAGCTATGGCCCAAACGCAAGAGCACCCAAATTCATAAAAGAAACTTTACTAAAACTCAAAACACACATTGAACCCCACACAGTAATATTTGGGAGATTTCAACACCCCACTCCCACTATTGGACCAGTCATTGAACAGAAACTAAACAGAGACACGGTGAAACTAAGAGAGGTTATGAAGCAAATGGATTTAACAGATATCTACAGAACATTTCACCCTAAAAGAAAAGAATACACATTTTTCTCAGCACCTCATGGTACCTTCTCCAAAATCCACCATATAATTGGACACAAGACAACACTCAACAGATACAAGAAGATTGAAATGTTACCATGCATCCTATCAGACCACAATGGCCTAAGGCTAGTCTTCAATAATAGCAAAAACTGCAGAAATCCCACATACATGTGTGGAAACTGAACAACTCTATATTCAGTGATAACTTGGCCAGGGAAGATATAAGGAAAGATATTAAAGACTTTCTAGAATTTAATGAAAATGTTGACACATTATACCCAAAGCTATGGGACACAATAAAAGAAGTACTAAGAGGAAAGTTCATAGCACTAAGAGCCCTGACAATGAAACTGAAGAGATCTTACACTAACAACTGAACAGCACACCTAAGAGCCCTAGAACAAAAAGAAGCAAACTAACCTAAGAGGCGTGGAAGGCAGGATACTCAAACTCAGGGCCAAAATTAACCAAATAGACACAAAGAAAACAATTTAAAGAATCAGCAAAATAAAAGCTGGTTCTTTGAAAGAATCAACAAGATAGATAACCCCCTATCCAAACTAAATAAAGGGCCAAGAGACAGTACCCAAATTAATAAAATCAGAAATAAAAAGTGAGATATAACAACAGAAAAGGAAGGAATTCAAAAAAAATCTTCAGATCCTACTATAAAAGCCTATACTCAACAAAACTGGAAACTCTAGATGAAATGGATGATTTTCTAGACAGATGCCAAATACCAAAGTTGAATCAAGAGCAAGTAAACTATTGAAGCAGTCCCATATCATACAAGGAAATAGAAGCCATTAAAAACCTCCCAACCAAAATAAGCCCAGGGCGAGATGTATTGAGTGCAGAATTCTACCAGACCTTCAAAGAAGACCTGATACCAATTTTTCTCAAACTATTCCATAAAATAGAAACAGAAAGAACACTACCTAACTCATTCTATGAAGCCACAATTACTCGAATACCTAAACCACACAAGGACCCAACCAAAAAAGAGAACTTCAAACCAATCTCACTTATGAATATCTGTGCAAAAATACTCAATAAAATTCTTGCAAACTGTATCCAAGAACACATCAAAACCATCTATCACCATGACCAAGTAGGCTTCACCCCAGGGATGCAAGGATGGTTTAATATATGAAAATGCATCAACATAATTCACTATATAAATATACTCAAAGAAAAAAAATCAAATGATCATCTCCTTAGATGCTGAAAAAGCGTTTGAAACAAACAAACAAACAAACAAAACACCCCTTCTTGTTAAAAGTATGGGAGAGATCAGGAATTCAAGGCCCATCCCTAAACATAATAAAAGCAATTTACTGCAAACCAACAGCCAATATCAAATTAAATAGAGACATACTTGAAGAAATCCCACTGAAATTGGGGACACAACGAGGATGCCCACTCTCCCATATGTATTCTATATAGTACTTGAAGTATTAGCTAGAACAATAAGACAACAAAAAGACATCAAGGGAATACAAATTGGTAAAGAAGAAATAAAGGTATCACTATTTGCACAGGATATGGTAGTTTACATATATGACCTCAAAAATTCTACCAGAGAACTTCTCCAGCTGATAAACAACTTCAGTGGCTGAATATAAAATTAACTCAAATAAATCAGTACTCTTCCTTTATACAAAGGATAAACAGGTTGAGAATGAAATTAGGGAAACAATTCTCTTCAAAATAGACACAAATAGCATGAAATATCTTGGGGTAACTAACCAAACAAGTGAAAGACCTGTAGGAAAAAAACTTCAAATCTCTCAAGAAAGAAACTGAAGATCTCAGAAAATGAACAGATCTCCCATGCTCATGGATTGGAAGAATTAACATAGTAAAAATGGCCATCCTACCAAAGGCAATCTATAGATTCAATGCAATCCCCATCAAAATCCCAACACAATTCTTTAAAGACATGGAAAGAGCTATTTCCAAATTTATTTACAAAAGCAAAAAATCCAGAATAGCGAAAACAATATTTAACAATAACAGAACAGCTGAAGCATTCACCATTCTTGACCTCAAGCTTTAGTGCAGAGCAATAGTGATAAAAACTGCATGGTATTGGTCCAGACAAAGACATGTTGATCAAGTGAATAGAACTGAAGACCCAGAAATAAAGCCATACACTTACCCTCACTTGATTTTTGGCAAAGGCATTAAAAATATACAATGAGAAAAGGAAAGCATTTTCAACAAATGGTGCTGGTCTAACTGGCTGTTAGAAGAATGAAAATTGACCCATATTTCTCACTTTGTACAAAAACTCAAGTCCAAGTGGCTCAAGGACTTCAAAATAAAACCAGATACACTAAATCTAATAGAAAAGAAAGTGTGAAAGAGCACTGAACTCAATGGCACAGGGAAAACTTTCTTAAAGAGCACTCCAATGGCTCATGCTCTAAGATCAAGAATTGATCAAGAATGGGACCTCATAAAACTGGAAAGCTTCTGTAAGGCAAAGGACATATTCAATAAGACAAGTCAGGAACCTAGAGATTGGGAAAAAAATCTTCACTAAGCCCACATCTGATAGAGTGCTAATATCAAAAAGATTTAAAGAACTCAGGAAGTTAATCACACACACACACACACACACACACACACACACACACACAAACAAAAACAAACAAACAAACAAAAACAAAGGACCCAATCAGAAGTGGAGTATAGAACTAAACTGAAAATTCAAACTTGAGGAATCTTGAATGGCTCAGAGGAGCCTAAAGAAATGTTCAAAGTCCTTAGTGATCAGAGAAATGCAAATCAAAATGACCCTGAGATTCCACCTTACACCAGTCAGAATGGCTAAGACCAAAACCTCAGGTGGCATCACATGTTAGAGAGGATGTGGAGAAAGAGGAACACTCCTTCATTGCTGATGGGATTGCAGTCTGGTACAACCATTTTGGGAACAACAAAAAGGGGACCCGGGAGAAGGGGAGGATGTGGCCCACGTCCGGCCAGAGTTCCTGTGCTCTGGGCAGGTGGACGAAGGCGTTGCAGGGGCTGCCGGACACTTTCCACTCAGTCCCGGGTGGACATCCAAGCCTCTGTCCCACTCGGTAGGGGGTGGAGAAGGGGCATCCCCTGACCTGGCAGCCCCATAGGTCACACCCTGTAGCCCTGGATTTATAGGAGAGAGGGATAAAGGAAGAGGTGCCCAACAATGACCAGAGTGCACAGTGGATTTTGATGGAGCAGAGAATCTCTATGGTTTAAGAGTTTTATTATAGAAATGCAGGGAGAAAGAGAAGAGAGAGAGAGAGAGAGAGAGAGAGAGAGAGAGAGAGAGAGAGAGAATAAGAGAGAGGGGAGGAGAGGAGAGGGGAGGGGAGGGGTAAGGGGAGGGGAGGGGAGAGGAGAGGAGGAGACAAAAAAAAAAGGGAAGAGGAGAGAGAAGTGAGATGTAAGAGAACAAAGGAGCAAGGTGGGGTCATAATAGCCCCTTTATGATCTTCACTGTTGCTAGGTAACTGGGAAGAAGTTTAGCCTGAAGGTCAGAAGCTTGGGCCATTGTCTATGTGACTACTGACCATGTTTCTCTTGTGGGTGCTGTGGGAGGCAGAGGCCATTGTTCCAGGAGCATGAGGGAATGCCTACCTTGTCATGAAGATGAATTATGACCATCGGGGATCAGACCTCAGCTCAAATGGGTACCAGTCTGAAATTCCCCAATCACTCTGGAAATCAATCTGGAGCTTCCTCAGAAAATTGGAAATAGATCTACCTGAAGACCCAGATATACCACTTTTGAGAATATACCCAAAAGATGGCCTGCCATGCCACAGGGACATGTGTTCCACTATGTTCATAACCCCCTTATTTGTGATAGCTAGAAGCTGGAAACAATCTATATGTCCCAATGCAGAATAATAGATACAGAAAATGTTGTTGATTTACACAATGAAATACCAGCTATTCAGAACGAGGATATCCTGAGTTTTGCAGGCAAATGGATGGAATTCGAAATTATCCTGAGTGAGGTAACTGAGACACAAAAGGACATGTATGGTATGTACTCACTAATAAGTGGATATTAGCCATAAAAAAATATAGAGAATACATAAGATTCAGTCCACAGTTTCAAAGGCTCAACAAGCTGAAGTGCACAAGTGAGGATGACTTAGTCCCACTTAGGAGAGAGAAGAAAGCAATCATAATTGGGGAGGAAGGGAGGGACTTGGGAAGGAAATTGGGTTGGGAGGGGTGAACCTGATCTAGTATTGGATGAGGGAAAAGAACTGAAGCCCTGAGAACCTGCAGAAAGAATGGAAACAGGCAACGTCAGAAAGTAGGAGGTTGGGGGAACCTCCAGAGAACACCAGGGACCTGGGAAATGAGAGACTCCCAGTACTCACAGGGAGGGACCTTTAATGACCCTAGACAGTAGGGAAAGGGAACTTATAGAGCCCTCCTCCAGAAGGAAGACAAGCATCAAATGAAGAAAGGGGTTGCCATCCCACAGTAAAAGCTCTGATCCATAATTGTTCCTGTCTGGAAGAACTGCAGGGATGGGAATGGAATGGAGTCAGAAAACAAAGGTCCAGCAACAGGATGAAAGTGGGATCCAGGTCAAGGGGACGTCCCAAGGCCTAACACTATTACTGAGGCTATGGTACACACACACAAAGGGATCTATCATGACTGCCCTCTGAAAAGCCCAACAAACAGCTGGAAGGGTCAGATGCAGTAATTTGTACCCAGCCAATGGACAGAAGCAGCTGACTTCTGTTGTTGAATTAGAGAAGTCGGAAAGAATTTGAGGAGAGGGTTGATCATATAGGAGGAACAGCAGTCTTAATTATTCTGGACCCCAACACTGGATTACCAAACAGACAGTATTTACCAGCAGATATGAGGTCCCCATCACATATACAGAAGAGGGCTTCCAGATCTATGTTCATTCAGAGATTATGCACATAACCCCAAGAGACTGGAGGCCCCAGGGAATTTAGAGGTCACATGGGGTGAGGGGTGGGGATATCCATGTGGATACTGGGTGTAGTGGGAAAAAGGTATAGTATGTGGAGCAGTTGGAGGGTAGGTAGAGAGGGTGGGGAATGGAATATGGAGTGTAAAAAATGAATTACAAAGAAAATTAAATTAATAAAATAAAATAAAGTAAAAGATAGCTTAAAAAATATAATATCACAAAATTAAAAACTTAAAAATATAAATTGATAAATTTTTATATACATATATATATATATTTATAGGACACAAAATATACTAAATGAGATTATGATATAACATATATCATATATATATATATATATATATACACACATATATATATATATATATATATATATATATATATATATATATATATATTCATGTATGTGAATGTTGTGTGGATATACACAAACACAATATATGAAGTGATTAAAACAAACCAATTAAAATATCTATTACCATTAGTATCTATTTCCTATCTTTAAACACTTGGTTTATTTCTCGTTTTACATTGACACAAAGCTATAAATATTTGATGAGATTTTTACATTTAAGTTTTAATTTTGCTTCCAGATTTCAGTTTTAAGCTTAATTTTCAGAATAGGCTACCAGAATGTAATTCCATACTTTCTCTTAATGCTTAAAGGAAGATTAAGAGCAGTAAAGGCTCCCAGGCATATGATCCAACACAATATCCATGGAAAAATAGTTGCTTTGTGCTCTACAGTGAAATGTAGTCAATAAAGTACATGGTATTTTTCAGAGTTGAATTATTTGTGTAGAATATGCTTGGTGTTGGTTAATATATTTAGACATCTTCAAGTTAATAAAATGTTATGAATGAACATATTTAAGGGAGTTTGGCAAAACTGTCATATTTGGGCTTGGCAGGCTCTCTCCCACCTCTTTGCTGAGCACCACGGACTGGAAGCAAGGCTAAGGCTGGAGGATTGTCAAGATTGCTGTGTGTGCGTATGTGAAGACCTGTAAAATATTAACTGATTTAACAGTGTAGAGATTTTGTTTTATGTCTTATCACTGGATATTTGTAACTATTTTATCACGGTTACAGTGGAAAGGTATAAAAGTTAATTAAAGTGTGGGGTGATACATTATTATAAAATATCTTTTATATTCTAAGAGAATAGAACTTTTGCTGGGCCTTAAAACTAAAGGTAGTAGTACACTCACGGTCACTTAAGACTGACGACTGCTATCCTACTGAGCATTCAAATTGTTTGTTTACCCTGCCATTGAGATAACTACACAACAGACAAATTTACTTGCCCTGCATTTCTCATGCAATCAGCTTTTGCAACCTAATCTATTGCATAGCTGTAAATTTAAACGATGTGTTAATCTTCCATGCAAAATACAATAGATAATATGTGTATGTACAAGTATGATACATACTTTTTACTTGGAAACTGTAAATATATGTTGAAAGTGGCCTTGTAAAATGAATATCTTATATGAATGTATTGATTAATAACACTTGTTTGTGATTTAGATCAGGTGAGCTCTTATTTATAAAACTGATAAAGGATTTTGTAAAGTTTTTTTTTAACCACACCCTTATAAAATGCTTTCTGTGCTATTCAGAAAATATAGAATAAAAGCTCTTTGTTAGAGAGGGACACCAACACACACACACACACACACACACACACACACACACACACACACACACACACACACACAACCCACAGACAGGGAAAGAAAAATAAACAAAACAGGACAGAATTCAGATAGGCACAGATTCAGTCTCATAGAACATACCAACAGAGAATTAGAGAAGAAACGGAGAGCAATAAGTCAATAATTTGAATCTGCACTGATTTTTGGTTAACTTACACTAAAGGAAATTGTTTCCTGTTTGAACGCACTGATGCACTGAGCACTGATGCATTGCTAGTGACTCTGGGTTTATCATTAATGCATCCAAACTCATGTAGATGTGTAACTAAAATTTGGACAGAACTTTGTGAAGAAAGGGACTTTATCCACACAGTGGCATACACCAGAAGAGTAGACCTCAGAAAAAAGAATATTAGACACTGTGGAAAGAGAGTAGTGAACAAAGTTTACACTATATGCTCAAATATTTTGAATAGTGATGACATTTTAAAAATCAATTTATCTATTAGGACTACACTAATCAAACAACACTAATCCTCCAGTAATTTAACCTTTTCAAGAATAACAAAAGAAAAGGATCATTTCTAGTTTTTCAAGGCCTGTACTCAGTAAGTAATACAAATGTATAACTCTTGATGAACATATTAAATAATCCCACAATGTTAAATTGAGGGTAAAAAAGTTACACAGAAGCTGATCTTATTTCTCTTTCTGCTGATACTGCAAGGTTTCAAGATAATTAGATTTATGAAACAACATAGCAGGAGCTCCCAATTTCAGCATCATGGCAGGGTCATTGATAAAACCTACTCAGGCAGAAACGAAGTTGGAAAGAATGACAGTTTATTATTCCGGTTCTCCTGAAGAAAAGGAGCTCTCCTTAGAAAACCTCACCCATCCATCCTATTTTGAGCTGAGAGGTCAGTAGTCTTTTTTCAGCATCAAAATAAGCATGAGCTCAACATCTTTAAAGTGAGTCTCTTCACTTACAACTTAGCTTTCTATATATTTTGACAGACATTTTCTAAACTAGCACCTCCTGACTTCAGCTTCAGGATGTAGTTCTGACATAATGATAGAAAAAGACACATGAAAATGGAATTCAATATTGAAACTTGGGGAATTGAGATAAAATTTCTTTGCAACTTTTGCCATTAAACCCATTGATATGCAGATTTAACATAAATTACAAGTGACCCCTTTGCATAAGCATGAGCAGACGTGATGCACAAGTTCATGTCTTTTTTTTTTTTTTTTTAATCTTGTTTTTCAGTTGCAATAAGTGAATTTTCTTTGTGTGTAAGGAATTAAACAGAGAAAGCAGTGGCTCCCTACATTCAAGTACAAGAAGAGCAAAGATGCCAAGTTCCTCAAGTGGCATTTGGGGTGCTCAGTTAAGACCAGGTTAGATCTTAAACCTCTATGTCATTCATTAACTTAACTCACTTTTAACTGAGGGACTTGTATGGGCAGAAACAGAATCATCTCAGAGAAAACTAGACATCCCCTTAAACTTCCTCAAATGGTTTTGTGTATGCGTATAAGAAATAATAAATAATTAAGACAAATTTTTAACAAAACTAAAATTATATAAATTATAATTAAGAAGCATATATCAAATAGTATTTTATACCTTATCCTCTCAATAACTGGATCAGTTGTGCAGTGCTTACTTGAAAAAGTGAAATTATGCCTGACAGTGAAAGAAAAAAGAGGGGAGCTGGTATGGTCGGTACATAAACATCAAAGGGAAAAAGAGCAAAGAATATGGCCTTCTACCTATATGCTAATCAGTCCTGTAGTATATTGTATAAATGCTAAGGGGTTTAGACTTTATGTAAAGTAAAATGGAAAGACGCCAAAAATAGTAATTGTAACTCAGTGACATGATCAAAACCGGTATTCATAAATGGTACCAAAGTCACAATATCAACAGTGGCTTGGGGGCTAAAATCCAACAGTTATTGGATACAACAAGAAAAGAAATGGTTATCAAAAGATAGAGAATACATGTATGTTGGTAGGGCTTAGGTAACTGAAAATTATAAAAAGCTATGACTACTGCTAAAATTCTCCTAATGTATGAATTGTTACTTCTTGGTAATACATCGAAAGTAAATAATTTATAAAGTAGAAAATAAATGAAGCTATAGAAACAATGTTACCTCTGAAAAGTTTTAGGAAGAGACAGGGTTTAATATGTATATAGAAAACTAATAGCTTTCCAAGGAAAAAAAGATTATGAGGATTTAATTCTGCACAAGAAACAATGAAGAGAGGTGAAAGAGGAAACATAAGCTAGCTTGTTGAAATGATAAAAAAAGATAAAGCTCAATAAATTATTTATTGGAGAAGAGACAAGAGAAGCACAATGTCTTAGTCAAAAGAGAAAATTAAACACATACATGGAAATTCAATTTCCCATGTTCAGTTTGTGATACAGAAGCATACCAAGGCCATATTGAGAAGCTAATGTAAATTAAAGACTAGTGTATAGAAGCAAATGTAAGCAGGGGTAAGATGCTAGGTAATAGAAGCTAATTAGTAAGATGATTAAAGTACAGCAAACTTGGCTTTACATTGGTGATCCTTTTGCATTGTACATTAAGTATTTTATAATTTTACTCAATGTTTATATATGATACTTATTATTCATCAAATATTAAATCTTGAACAATGTTAGAGATAGAGATGAAAGAGTGAGGAATAAAGCCAGGTTCTTCTTCTTATCACTCTAAGTACAGTTTAACCTTTGAAACTTCACTGAACACCTACAACATATAGAGAGCACCAGGCTTATCAGATGAATTAGAACTATCAGAATTATGGTATTGGTACAAGGAGAGCCATTTGGACAAAGAACATCCCACATGAGTAACAGTATTGGATGTTTAATGGAGATAATAGGTAGAGAAACAAATCCCTTGCTTCCAGGGTTACAGAGGTTTAATAAAAAATACTAGATCAAACATACTGGATTACCACTCAACATAGTCTCAAGAAAATATCTTCATTTCATTATCTCTACTTAGATAAAGAGAATAAACAACTTGAAACAAGGCTCCTTTCTCAATATGACTTTTTAATACTATTATAAACACAAAAAAGACTATACCATTTTTATTTATTTTTATTTATTTTTTCTTTTCTTTTTTTTTTTTTTTTTTTTTTTTTGGTTTTTGAGACAGGGTTTCTCTGTATAGCCCTGGCTGTCCTGGAACTTACTCTGTAGACCAGGCTGGCCTCAAACTTAGAAATCCACCTGCCTCTGCTTCCTGAGTGCTGGGATTAAAGGCGTGCACCACCACTGCCCGGCCTAGACCATTTTTAAAAAGAGATTATTTTCATAGTTTTCTACACACATCTTATTAATGCATAAGTGTAATAGTATCTAGATTCTTGTCTGGTAATATCATATTTTAAAATAGTTTTAGTTTTATGTTGCATATATTGTGAAAACCTAAAAAAGAGGAAGATTTATGTTTGTTTTCTCTTTATCTACTTGCAATAATATCTTTGGATTGTTCAATTAGAGTCAAGGACAGCCTCTTTATGAATACATCCAAATAGGTTTTCCTGCTCTGTGATGAGTTTGAAATCCTTGCACAAAACTTTCATTTCCAGATGTCCCTCTACAGAGGAATGGATACAGAAAATGTGATACATTTACACAATGGAGTACTACTAAGCTATTAAAAACAATGAATTTACAAAATTTTTAGGCAAATCGATGGATCTGAAGGATATCATTCTGAGTGAAGTAACCCAATCACAAAAGAAGTCACTTGATATGCACTCACTGATAAGTGGATATTATCACAGAAACTTAGAATACCCAAGATACAATTTGCAAAATACAAGAAAATCAAGAAGAAAGACCAAAGCATAGATACTTTATTCCTCCTTAGAATAGGGAACAAAATGCCCATGGAAGGAGTTACAGAGACAAAGTTTGGTGCTGAGACAAAAGGATGTACCATCCAGAGACTTACCCACCTGGGGATCCATCACATAATCAGCCACCAAACGCAGACACAATTGCATATGACAGCAAGGTTTTGCTGAAAGGACCCTGATAAAGCTGTCTCTTGTGAGGGTATGCCAGTGCCAGCAAATACAGAAGTGGATGCTCATTGTCATCTATTGGATGGAACATAGGGCCCCCAAGGAAGGAGCAAGAAAAAGTACCCAAGGAGCTGAAGCAGTCTGCAACACTATAGGTGGAACAACAATATGAACTAACCAGTACCCCCAGAGCTCGTGTCTCTAGCTGCATATGTATCAGAAGATGGCCTAGTCGGCCATCATTGGGAAGAGAGGCCCCTAGGTCTTGCAAACTTTATATGCCCCAGTACAGGGGAACACCAGGGCCAAGAAATGGGAGTGGGTGGGTAGGGGAGCAGGTTTTGGGGAGGGTATAAGCGACTTTAGGGATAGCATTTGAAATGTAAATGAAGAAAATATCTAATAAAGATGTTTCATAGATATAATAATAAAACATTTTATTCAAAACCATGAAGTTTACCAAATTATTTAAAACAGATACCAAAGACGTTTTAAATTTTCCCATTTAAACTCTGATTTTTAACATTCAGAAACTTCCAAGTGCAATTAATTTTCAGTACTGAGAGCCATACGTTACAAAATAAAATAAATCTGGTGAATTTGATCACTTCTCGTGCAATGTGCTTAAAAATTATTGTTTCCTAACTAAAATTTAACGTTAGAGTTCCAAAGTGAATGGCTGAAAGCACTTCATTTTATTATGGCAATGGAAAGAGTGAAAATGTCTTAATCTGATCCTTCCTCCTGGCTCTGGCTTCTCTTGTTCCCCTAAGAAAGTCATAGAACCCCACAGTCCTTTTCCGAGAGACATGGCACAGACACCATTTGTCTGTAAGAAGCATATCATAACACCTAGAATGACCATTCTCTCTCTCTTCCCTTAATGGGCACTGATACTTATAGACCCCATTCCATAACTAAAAGAAGGAATGCTACACAGAGAAAGCAAGGAGACCTTATATAGATGCAGGCCCCCTAGCTCAATCTTATGAGATCATCATATTTTGTTCAATCACATTTATATATGATCATCCATTCTTCTTGGAAACTGAGCATAAAAGTTTTTCCTGGGTTTTATGGCTGTCTTTCTAGTTGTCGTATCTTTTAGGATGTGATGTTAGCATAGTTACTAAGGGTATCCTGTGCCTGTGTTAACCATTTCCATAATAAAATATTGTATTAGGCAAAGAAAATTCTTGAGCAACATATCCCGGGATATTTTGTCTAAATTATCTAATTTAATACTTCATTTCATAGGCTGACAAGATAGTTCAGTAGGTAACATGATTATCTTACTAATATTAGAACCTGAGGTTGATTCCTGTCCCAGAAGACAAATTATAAAAATTCCAGGTATAGTGGCACAGACTAGTAATCCCAATTCTGAGGAGATGAACACAGGTAGAAGATTCCTGGGCATCATTGGCCAGACATCATAATCTAGTCAAACAATTTGAAGCCAATGAAGACTATGTGTCAACATAGTAGATAACCCTGAGGGATAATACCCTCAAAACTTTACACATGCATACATAAACACAAACACACACACACACACACACATTTGAACTCATATTATACAATAAGCTTACAGGTACATTTCCTATAGGCTGGACCAATTTATATCTCCATTGATTTATATAAGTTTTGTCTATACACCTGCCTAATGGTATTTTTTAATATATTTTTGAAATCATTCACTCATCATGTTAAATATAGCAACTCATTGAATAAAAAATTCTACACAATTCCTTTTTATTTTGAACAAGACAAGCAGTTATAAGCTTAAGAAACTCAAAATACAGTAAAATATATTTTCATTATAATTATCAGTTATATAAGTATCATGAGCAAATTATACATTTCTAGTAGGCAGACCTCTCTGTGCTGCTTTTTCATTTCCCTGATTCTTTACAATAGGTGAAACGCTTGCACACTTTTTGCACATTTCTCTTCTATTTAACTCTCAAATGAATCCCTTTTCCATCTGCCTTCTGACCTTCCTGCCAGAGAGAAAGCTTTCATCCATAGCAACAATGACCCACCTAACTAAATCATTACAGACGTTAGGCCACAGTAACTTTCAGACTTGCTGATAATGCCAATTTGAAAAGGCTTTCTTGCCTTTACATTCATCTAGACCTTCATATGCTCTTGAGTGTTCTGACACACTGAATGATCCTCATCTCCCTGACTGCTCAATTGTAATATGGTGCAGGATCCTGATATTGCCTAAATGTCAATCGGCTCCTGTTAATCACAGCTGACTTTTCAGCACCAGCTAAACTAGGTACTCTATTATCTCAGAAAAAGAAAAAAGGAAAAGGTTCCACTTCTACAGATTCTTAATTGAAATATGCGAACAGCTCTAATATTCTTTGAAGAACCCTTAAACTTCTCTCTGAAGTTTTGCACGGCAGGCTCTGTTATTTGCATTTCTTTCAGAATTTTTATCTTTGATGCTCCCACATAGTGGTTCCAATAATCTCTAAGCACTCAATGGCTTTTCCAGTCTGAAGTTCTAAAAACCACCACTATTGCATTGCTGCCAACCTTCTAAGACAATGTCTCTCATAGTTTGCTTTTCTGTTACTTTGGTGACAACACTGACAGAAAGCTGCTTGAGGTGGAAAATGTTGCTTTGGCTTTTATTTCCACTTCACAGAAAGCTTCAGCTACCTTTCTTATACAGTGCAGACCTATTTGTACTACCCACAATTGATTGGACATTCACACATAAATCGTTAATCAATAAAATGACCTGTAGACTTAATAAGAGGCCAGTCTGATTGTGGTAATCCTTTAAGTGACATCTCTTCCTTCAAAGTGATTCTAATTTGTGTTAAGTTGACCAGTATGATACACATAGGAATGTTTTAACTTTATTATTACCACACAATATATTTTAAATAATCTTTGTAGTAAAGCTAGTGTATAGAGCAAGTACAATATTCAAATTTCATAGTCAACAGATGAGTATTTTAAGCATGTATGGTTTTATATGAGTCTGAGTAATAACTCACAATAGTGTCCTATTTTGTATGAGAAATAATATAATCAACATACTCATACTATACATTAAAAAATGGAAAGATTTCTTTAGGCTGTTTACCTACTTTATGTGTTTCTTTTTTGATTAATATAAAGGGAGTTCATAATCCATATTTGAAATTTTTCTATAGAAATGTATTTTATTATTTGAGAAATAAATTTTTTGCCCATTATACAAACATGGTTGTGCATATTCAACAATGAAATATTCAGATTTATTTTTTGTTCTTACGAAATGTTCTGTGTTTATCTGACATATACATGTACCCTACTGTGGAGTATGTGGACCCATGTCACCAGACAGAAAAACTGGGAAGGTCAATCAGATTAAGGAACTCTAACAATTTTCACACTTGAGAACAGTAAGTAAATCTGCTCTTGACCTTGTTCCTGTCCTGGAGCATGTGACCACAACACCCCACTGAGAGGACTATGGCAACTGGTCACATAGGCAATTTAAAATGCTGATGAGGCCCATAATTGTGATTGCTCTGAATTAAAGTAAAATAAACTATTACATTAACCTTCTTTTTATGGGGATTTTTATTTTTCTTCTCTTTCTGCTGATGTACTAGGCTAGGACATAAAAACCTATAGAAATTACAGGCAAACATTCAAAGTGCTTAGAAGATCAATGGGAGACACTGGTGGGCCTGTGCAGCTCTCTCAGACAGGGTTAGAGGGGATTAAAGACACACCACTGGACTCGGGATGCTCAGAGGTCGCTGCCACTATAAGAGCAGTTTTCCCATCAGTGAAGTGATTTTTATGCCTGTGGAGCAGAATCAAGCAAAAGTGACCCAACAAAGTGAATGGCCACCTCTGTGAAGCCACCCTGACATTGGTCAGAAGGCAGAGTCAGTGGCGGGATAAACACTTTTGGTCTGAAAAGTGAAATTTATCTCAGTAAGTTTTCAGGGATGACCTTATTATGCAGTGAGTCATCACCTTCTGAGAAACATCTGAGGCCCTCGGGAATGTTAGGCAAATGGCTGCAGGAGTGCTTTCCCTGTGAGGGGAGATGTGGAGGCCAGCAGCCAGTGGTTCCAGGTGCCTCCCACAACCCTGAATATAGGGAGATGCGAAGCCAGCTTTAGTCACATCTGATTGTTGGAAACATAAAACCACAACCAGTTGTAATGGTTTCCTATTAATTACCGCCAGTGTTCTAAGAGGTAAGTGTTAAATGTCCTTTGTGCCTCTCTGTGGTGTGTGGTATGCAGTTATGCTATGAACTCTAATATAATTTAGGTTTTAAGAAGAGCAGGAAGATGGAAGGATTTCTAAGCAATTTCTTCCTTCCTTTCTTTCTTTCTTTCTTTCTTTTTTTTTTTAGTTAGGTATTTTCTTCATTTCCATTTCCAATGCTATCCCAAAAGTTCCCCATACCCTCCCCACCCACTCCCCTACCCACACAATCCCACTTCTTGGCCCTGGCATTCCCCTGTACTGAGGCATATAAAATTTGCAAGACCAATGGGCCTCTCTTTCCAATGATGGACGAATAGGCCAACTTCTAATACATATGCAGCTAGAGACACGAGCTCTGGGGGGTACTGGTTAGTTCATATTGTTGTTCCACCTATAAGGTTGCAGACCCCTTTAGCTCCTTGGGTACTTTCTCTAGCTCCTCCACTGGGGGCCCTGTGATCCACCCAATAGCTGACTGTGAGCATCCACTTCTGTGTTTGCCAGGCCCCAGCATAGCTTCACAAGAGACAGCTATATCTGGGTCCTTTAAGCAAAATCTTGCTAGTGTATGCAATGATGTCAGCATTTGGAGGCTGATTATGGGATGGATCCCCGGGTATGGCAGTCTCTACATGGTCCATCCTTTCGTCTCAGCTCCAAACTTTGTGTCTGTAACTCCTTCCATGTGTGTTTTGTTCCCAATTCTAAGAAGAGGCAAAGTGTCCACACTTTGGTCTTCATTCTTCTTGAGTTTCATGTGCTTTGCACATTGTACCTTGTATCTTGGGTAATCTAAGTTTCTGGGATAATATCCACTTATCAGTGAGTACATATCATGTGAGTTCTTTTGTGATTGGGTTCCTCACTCATGATGATGCCCTCCAAGTCCATCCATTTGCTTAGGAATTTCATAAATTCATTCTTTTTAATAGCTGAGTAGTACTCCATTGCGTAAATGTACCACATTTTCTGTATCCATTCCTCTTTTGTAGGGCATCTGGGTTCTTTCCAGCTTTTGGCTATTATAAATAAAGCTGCTGTGAACATAGTAGAGCATGTGTCTTTCTTGCCAGTTGGAACATCTGGATTTATGCCCAGGAGAGGTATTGCGCAATTTCTTACAGAACAACAGACAACCCATAATACTGCATGGAACTCTAACACTATTCTGAACAAAGAACCTACTTTTAATAACTGTTGTCCAAAGGAATGATCATCTTTACAGGACTCTGGGCTGCACATATGCCTGAATTTTATTAGTCAGCACCCAGAGAAAGGCATTGTCTTCTTTTGTCCCAGAGCACTTAAGTCTGTGTGTCTGCCACATCAGTACTGTTTTGCCTAATGTTTTATTTCTGCCCTGAAACAGAGCACTGTATATTGTGACAATGACCTTACCTTTAAAATAAAATGTCTGGCTTACCAGGGCTCATTGTAACTAAACATACCAACTGCTATGTTTCCATCTACAGATAAAATTAGTTCAGATGTCCAAAAAGAAGGTTGAATAGACATTACAGAAACTGGAAGGAAGGGGACACTTCTGTGCTCCACCAGAAGCCAAATGGAGCTAACTTACACCTACAGCCTGTCCAGATTGTGGGCTCAAAGCACAACTAAATGTCGTTGTTGAAAGGCTCGTGTGTTAAGGTAAATTGTTATGCAGTTGTAGCCTCTTGTGCTTTTGCTGTCTCTATTGAAACTGCTCTGGGAGGCAAATGCTTGTGATGTCTACCAGGCTTGTGGTTGGTCATGGGAATCCTTTAAGGCAGAATCCACATAAGATCACCGTGTCTCATTCTTGTCAGTGCTTTGTATTCTGAACGGTAACTTGGAGGTGGCCAACCCTCAAATCAGGATTGAATTTTTTGGGGGGAGGGGGGGTGGATCTATACAAACATTCCATGTGTCTAGTGAATTTTAACCAAGTAAAAATTTCATTCCTAAAACTTCTCCTTTTTCTCATCTGTTGCTACATTACCACATGATCATAACGTGCTAAGAAAAAGCCAACAAGGCAAAGAACGGTGCCTCTCAGCCAAGCATCATGAAGGAGTTGACACCATCTGGAGCAATGGTTACTGAAACTAAATTTATGTATGATGGGAATTGAGTCCAGTGATGTTAAGAGAAATTAAAGAAAAGTAATTGTTGCTTCCTGTTATTATTGTTGTTAAAGTTGGGATTCTGTTCTTGCAGCTGTCTTCTTTTAGGTTTGTTGAAGGATAACTTTCTTGCTTTTTCTAGGGTGTAGTTTCTGTCCTTGTGTTGGTGTTTTTCCTTTATTATCCTTTGAAGGCCTGGATTCATGGAAAGATATTATGTGAATTTGGTTTTATCATGGAATATTTTGGTTTCTCCATCTATGGTAATTGAGAGTTTTGCTGGGTATAGTAGCCTGACCTGGCATTTTTGTTCTCTTAAGGTCTGTACAACATCTGTTATACAGGATCTTCTGACTTTCATAGTCTCTGGTGAAAGTATCTGGTGTAATTCTAATAGGCCTGCCTTTATATGTTACTTGATTTTTTTCCCTTACAGCTTTTAATATTTTGTCTTTATGTAGTGAATTTGTTGTTCTGATTATTATGTGTCGGGAGTAATTTCTTTTCTGGTCCAGTCTATTTGGAGTTCTGTAGGCTTCTTGTATTTTCATGGGCATATCTTTCTTTAGGTTTGGGAAGTTTTCTTCTATAATTTTGTTGAAGATATTTGCTGGCCCTTTAAATTGAACATTGTCATTCTCATCTATTCCTATTATCTGTAGATTTGGTCTTCTCATTGTTTCCTGGATTTCCTGGATGTTTTGAGTTAGGATCTTTTTGTGTTTTTTCATTTTCTTTGATAGTTGTGCCCATGTTCTCTATGGAATCTTCTGCACCTGAGATTCTCTGTTTCATCTCTTGTATTCTGTTACTGATGCTTGCATGTACTGTTCCTGATTTTTTTTTCCTGTGGTTTCTATCTCCAGAGTTGTCTCACTTTGGGTTTTCTTTATAGTTTCTACTTCCATTTTTAGGTCTGGGATGGTTTTGTTCAACTCTATCACCTGTTTGGCTGTGTTTTCCTGTAATTCTTTAAGGGGTTTTTGTGTTTCCTCTTTAAGGACTTCTATCTGCTTAGCAGTGTTTTCCTGTAATTCTTTAAGGACTTTTACCTGTTTAGCAGTGTTCTCCTGTATTTCTTTAAGTGAGTTATTAATACCCTTCTTAAAGTTCTCTACCAGCATCAGGATATATGATTTTGAACCGAGTCTTGCTTTTCTGGTGTCTTGGGTTATCCAGGATTGGCTAAGGTGGAAGTGCTGGTTTTTGATGATGGTGAGCAGTCTTGGTTTCTGTTGGTAAAATTCTTAAGTTTGCCTTTCGCCATCTGGTAATCTTTGGCATTAGTTGTTATAGTTTTCTCTGGCTGGAGCCTCTTCCTCCTGTGATTCTGTTAGCCTCTGTCAGCAGTCCTGGGAGTCCATCTCTCTCCTGAGTCTCTGTGGTCAGAGTACTCTCAGCAGGCATGCCCTCCTCTGGTGGGGAAGGTACCCTGATATCTGGAGCCTGAAATGGGGTCTGTCCCAGAAGCTGTGTTGCTTCTGCCTGTCCCAGAAGCTGTGTTGCTTCTGCAGTCTGCTTTGTCACCCTCTGCAGTCAACGAACTTACCTGTGCAGACTGGTCTCAGAGGGACCCGGGACACAAGATGGCTCCCTCACCTACTCTGGCGGTAAAAGCCCTCCCATGTGGCCACTTCTCCTCTGGCAAGGAAGGTGCCTAGATGTCTGGAGCCCAAAACAGGACCTGTCTTAGAAGCTGTGTCACTACTGCAGTCCTCACTCTCACCTGAGCAAACTGGTCTCTGAGAGACCAGGGACACAAAAAACATTCAAATATAGTACTAGGCAAGCAACTGATTTCTACATAAGAAAAACATACAATCAGTCATACTTGTGTAAGTGTATATGCACATATATGTCTGTTAGTATATATGTTTGTCTGTCTATGGTCAAACTTCTAATTTTGGCAAATTGCTTTACTTACCAAGTTCCCTGCTTTATCTTCTGGAAAACAACTTGAACAATATTCGCCTTTGATGAACTACTGTTAAAGTGAACTACTATATATAATTTATGGTGATCTCAGCAACTTTTAGTAGCAGCAGCATCGTCTGTAGTTATAGTCTTTATTTTCCTGCTTTCTGTTCTTATATAGTTACACCAGAACATTCAGGCATAGAATCCACAGTTGACAGAGAGCAAGCAACATTTGTTTTTCTGTGTATTTCATATTATGTAGTAAAAATTGAAGAAAATAAATAATACAACAGTATTGCTGCCTAGCATAGCAGTTAGTGAGAATCAATATCAGGTTGTCATTGTAACAGTATTTGAATACAAATGAGACAGATGAGAGCAGAAAACTAGAGAGGTATATGAGTAGGATTGATGAAGGAAAGGAGAAGGCAAAATTGCTCATTTGTGCATTAGAGGCAGAGATTGAGTGCAGGGATTCACTGACATACAGGTCTAAGCTCTTCAGAGACTCATGGTTGCTTTCCGTGTGGTCCAGGTAGATACTTTAAAGGTTTTTGCTTTTCTCTACATCTATGTAACCTTTTAAAGTGATAATATAATCATAGAAGCATAGTTTTAATCATCATTTCTGTGTAAAGGTTGGGAGTCAGAGGGCACTCTAATGAAGGAGCATGGGCTGTTCACTCAGCAGCCTTAGCCAGGATGATTTTCTTGCTACAGTCATATGTAGAATGTGGTATTTTATTTCCAAGTTTGGTGTTTCTTTTAATAATATTCTTCGAAACATTTGTCTCATTTTTTTTCTATGAACGGGCACTATGACAAAAGCAACACATATATGAAGCATTTAATTTGGTTCTTGGTTACAGCTTCAATCAGTAGGTGCTGGGACACTAGCTTATACCCATTGCCAAGATGAAGGCAGAGAGAGAGAGCAGACATGCCTTTTGAAACTGAAAAGCCTGCCTCCAATGGCACTCTTCATAATCTGTCCTAAAAATGCACTAACTAGGGAGCCAGCATTCAAATCTGGGGACCTGGAAGCCATTCTCTTTCCAACTTCCACAGTGTTTCACTGGATTTCCTATTAGGCTAGTTATATACATATCAAAACTTTACATAGTTACTTATATGATATGATCTAAAACATATTCTTTAAAGTAAATTCTAGCTTCTGGCCCTTCTATTTCTTATCTAGAGTTAGTAATGCATTTAGTAAAGAAAGGATCCCTTCAGTGAACTAAATAACACTATTTGATTACTGCAGAGTGACATGCTATTACATAGAGTTTTCATATGGTTCTATGCAAACTAAGACTACAGGCATATTTTTAATTATGAACAAACAGGAAACTCGGAGTTTCAATCCTAGAGATTTATTGGAGATTTCTTTGTACATCTTTTAAAAAATTTCTTCTTCTTTTTTTATTAGATATTTTCTTTATATACATTTCAAATGCTATCCTGAAAGTTCCCTATACCCTCCCCCTGCCCTGCTCTCCTGCCCACCCACTCCCACTTCTTGGCCCTGGCATTCCCCTGTCTTAAAAGGACCAGTATTATTCACAATTGTGAATACTGAATTCTAGGAAATACACATATTCATCATGGTAGAATTTTTTTTTTATTTCTGTCTGCCTCTTGAATGGGTAAGCTGCAATTAGGAGTCTTTAGTGTGTTATGTTTTTTTTTTGATTCAGAAAATATAATCTGTACAATGCTAAGGGGACTTAACTAATACCTTCCATCCTTTGGGGTATATTGCAATCCATATAAACTGACTAATGCATTGTTTGTTGGGATTATGAAACGGTAGATAGATATAAGAATATGTTCTATAGTGGTGTCGTGAGGTATGGGGGAAAGGGGTGCTTCAGCCAGCCCATTCCAGGGCATCCTGTCTCCCTGAGGGACCAGCCACATGATGGTATAGTATAGAATAGTTTATTTAGGACATGGGAAAGGAAGTTAAGAGGGTTGTAGAGGCAAAGAAAGGCAGAGAGAGGGAGAGAGTAGAGAACTAGAGGCAGGCCATGACCACATGGAGAGATGGGGAAGGCAAGGGTGAAGGGAAGAGCCCAAGAGGACAAGAGAGAAGCAAGGGGTAAGAAGGAGTATGAGAGGGAGGAGGGGCAAGCAGCCCCTTTTATAGTGGGCCAGGCTTACCTGGCTGTTGCCAGATAATTTTGAGAAGGAGCATACCTGGTTGCTGCCAGGTAACTGTGGGGTGGAGTTTAGACAGAATGAAAACTCTGCTAATTAATTATATTTTTACAATACTAATAATCAAATTTTATTAAACATTAAATATAGGGAATTATGCTTCTAAACAGGACTTCTCTTCATTAACAAAAAACTGATAGATTTCCAAGTGTCCAGAATCACTGTTTTTAATAAATTAGAAAAAGTAACAAGAGAAAAACTGTATAACACTTGTAATTGAAGCAATCTCCAATATAGCTACAATGTTTGGCTTTTAGTAAGTTAGAAGCACAAATTTTAATTGAGGAATACCATTCTAAATACCCAGGTCCTTCCTCAGTGAACACTGCAAAATCAGGTCATTGTGATTTCTCATGGAAAACAAATGAGGTTTTCTGTTAATTATTTTATATCATTTTCATTTATTGTATTGTAGAGTACCATGAATATAAAAATTTCAAAAACACCAAAATATGGTGAGGTGATTGATACAATTATGCTTAAGTTGTTGTTTTGAAAATTCTGCAAGTTGCAACTTATGAATAGCTTGAGGTTATTGATCCTGAAATCTGTTTGGCTCCCACAGCAGAAACAAAACCTATGCACATCAGTTTGAAAACAAAACAAAACAAAACAGAACAAAACAAAACCAAGCAAAACAAAGATTTTCTTTTCTTCCTCAAAAGGCTAAAGCTTTGAGCAATATAATGAATGACTGTGGGAAGCTTTACTCAGAGATATATAATGTGATTGTTTTTATTAAAATCCTCTTTATTGGCTCTCATTCAGCCTGAGAGTGCATATGTGTATGTTATTAAAGAAAGAGTCAGTCATTAATGGGCAACATGCATGCGGTTGAGCATTAAACAGCATTTCCTGCTCACTGTTCCAATTGTCAACCCCTGAAAACTCTAAGGAGGCAGAATGAAAGGGGTGAATTGAAATAAGCAGAGGGTCACAGTAAGTTAAGATTGGTTTAGACAACATTTGGACTTAACAGGACTTTTCACATAGGCCAAGCATCACATTTAATTCTGCAGCCTCAGGAACATCATTCTGGCAAATTTAGCACACTCTCTCTCTTTCTCTTTGGGGATGCTGAAAATGTGTTATAACCAAGCTTCCCTGTTACATACTGATCTCTTCTGTGATCGCATTATGACTAAGGCTACAAATGTTTAGCTAGGATTCGGTCTCAGTATTTGTATCTTTTTATTTTGAGAGAGGAGTAAATAAGCAGTGTTAAAAAGGCTAAAGATGAGTCTCCTGTAAGCAGCAAAATGTTGGGTCCTGATTGTGTAGCCGGTCTGTTAGTCTATGTCTTTTTATTTGGGAGTTGAGTCCATTGATATTAAGAGATATTAAGGAAAAATAATCGTTGCTTCCTATTATTTTGGTTGTTAAAGTTGGCATTCTGTTCTTGTGGCTGTCTTCTTTTAGGTTTGTTGAGGGATTACCTTCTTGTTATTTCTAGGACGTGGTTTCTGTCCTTGTATTGGTTTTTTTCTGTTATTATCCTTTGAAGGGTTGGATTTGTGGAAAGACAATGTGTGAACTTGGTTCTGTCGTGTAATACTTTCGTTTCTCCATCTAAGGTAATTGAAAGTTTGGATGAGTATAGGAGCCTGGGCTGGCATTTGTGTTCTCTTAGTGTCTGTATAACATCTGCCCAGGCTCTTCTGGCTTTCATAGTCTCTGGTGAAAAATCTGGTGTAATTCTGAGAGGCTTGCCTTTATATGTTACTTGACCTTTTTTCCTTACTGCTTTTAATATTCTTTCTTTATTTAGTGCATTTGTTGTTCTGATTATTATGTGTTGGGAGGAATTTCTTTTCTGGTCCAGTCTATTTGGAGTTCTGTAGGCTTCTTGTATGTTCATGGGCATCTCTTTCTTTAGGTTTGGGAAGTTTTCTTCTATAATTTTGTTGAAGATATTTGCTGGTCCTTTGAGTTGATAATCTTCATTCTCATCTACTCCTATTATCCGTAGGTTTGGTCTTCTCATTGTGTCCTGTATTTCCTGGATGTTTTGAGTTAGGATCTTTTTGCATTTTCCATTTTCTTTGATTGTTGTGCTGACGTTCTCTTTGGAATCTTCTGCACCTGAGATTTTCTCTTCCATCTCTTGTATTCTGTTGCTGATGCTCGCATCTATGGTTCCAGATTTCTTTCCTAGGGTTTCTATCTCCAGCGTTGTCTCACTTTGGGTTTTCTTTATTGTGTCTACTTCCCTTTTTAGGTCTTGGATGGTTTTATTCAATTCCATCACCTGTTTGGTCGTGTTTTCCTGAAATTCTTTAAGGGATTTTTGTGCTTCCTCTTTAAGGTCTTCTACCCATTTAGCAGTGTTCTCCTGTATTTCTTTAAGTAGGCAGTTACTGTTGCATATGTCTCCATTCATTACTGAATATCCACTTTGCATTTTACTTTCTTCAGCATGTAAGGCATTTTTGTGGGTTTCTTGTAGGGCACAGGTTTTGGAAAATGTATCTATTTTCCCCCTTGAGATGGGCTTTATGTAGTGTAGATTGTCCCAAATTAATTATAGTGCCAACAATTGCCTTGTCTGACTCAACATCTATAACCCTGGCATTACAGGCATGCCCCTTCACATTCAGTTTAGTAGAGCTCTATGCATTGAACCAAGGTCTTCATATGTGATAAACAAGAGCTTTCTTAACTGAACCTGATCCAAGCCTTAATAATATTGGATTTTGGGCTTTAACTTTATTACAGATGATATTGCATAGAAAGCGGTGTTGTATTAATTTCCTCCCTGCATACTTGAGGTTAAATTATTTTTCTTATTCTATCTTCATGTTTACTGAATTTTTTCCTTTTATTTTTCTTTTATTACATATGTCCGATATATATGTAACACATTCAGATATTGAATTTATGAAATATACACATTGCTCACATTTGATATCTTTGTGATAGGTTTATTTTCCTACATATGAGGTTACTGTCTCCTTCCCCATTCAGAATGAATGCTGTATTTTGTGAATATACACAAAGGAATCTCCATTCTATCACAAAGACCTTTGCTCAACTTTGTTCATTGCTGTTCTATTCATAATAGGCAGAAATTGGAACTGACCCAGATTTACCTCAGCAGATGAATGGACAAAGAAAATGTGTTAGGTGCATTTACAGAGTGGAATATTCCTCATCCATCAAAATTAAAACAATGCCTGCCATTGGTGGCTCTCATCTTTTATAGTGGGAAGGCAGAGACAGGGTGATCTCTGAGATCAAGATCAGATTTGTCTACAGAATGAATTCCTAGATAGTCAGGGCTACACAAAGCTTTTCTTGAAAACAAAACAAAACAAAACAAAACAAACCCAGTGAAATAAAATTTAAAAAGTCATAAAATTTGTGGGTAAATGGCCAATAGAAAAGTTATTGTAAGGCATATTTGGAGGTCTCTCATCTCATAATGTTCAGAGATCACCCCCTTTTATAATTTTTATCTTATTTTATTTTTTCTTTTCCCCTTTGAGTGCTCCACATATATATTATGGCATTCAGTTTATTAGTTTTATGGAAGGGTTGGATGTGAAAATTAAATGGGTCTCTGCATTTACATCTGTTTATTGTGCATTTTCTTGGGATCTTTTTTTTTTTTTCTGTCTGTTTGGTATTTTTTCTTTGTTCATTTGTTTGTTTTGTCCCATTCCAATGTGTCAGGTTTTGTTATATCTCACTATGTTGTATTATTATTCATTAGAGGCCTGCTTGTTTTCTAATGAGAAACAGAAAGGAAGTAGGGTCACTTCGAGGAGTTGGGGAGAAAATGGGAAGAGGAGGGGGAGGAGAAACCATAATCAGAACATATTATATTAGGAGAAATATAAGTCTGATAAAAGAAAAAATAAATAAATGTGCTTTTCTCTAATTTTGGCACCTGGGCTATTTTTAAATGCATGTTGTCTGTTTTAATATTATATATACTATTTATGGTTCCCATAAGAGTACTTAAAGTTCTAAATAAATACAAGGTTTATTATTTGTAGTAAAAAACTCCAAGGACCAGAATGATTTTTGAGTAATTAACATGTATTCTCCTTCCAGAGAACCAGAGTTTGGGTGCCAGGACACAATTCAGATAGGACACACAACAGCCAGTATGTAACTCCAGCTCTGCAGGACCTAACTGCCCTCTTCTGGCCATATTTGGCAGTTGCACTCATCTGTACACTGTCCCCCCCATACACATACACACATATACACACTCACATATACACACATACTTTAAAAATTAAAAAAGGAGGCTTGAGAGATATCACATCAGTTAAGAATACTTGTCTTACAGAGGACCCAGATTTGGTTCCTAGCACCCATAACGTAGTTCAAAAACATCAGTAACTCTAGTCCCAGGGTATCTTATGCCCACAGGCACTTCAAACACATGATGAACTTATATACATGACAGTCAAAGCACTCACAGATAAAATTAAATAACTAAGTAAAAATATAATAAAAATACACAAAAACCAGGAATCTGTCATATCCCTTCAAGATTTATGTATGCGTTCTCATATTGTTTAAGCATGTATTTAAGTTCACTAAAATAAAACTGAAAAATCTGCTATCCTATTTTGATGATACCTTTAAGACAATTCTACTACTTTTCTCCTCAGTTGGTATGAGTGCAGTATGAATTTAACATAGGTATTTTTCAGTGTTCTTGTTGATTTTTTTAGTAGTGTTTAATAGTGTGATTTTTTCGGGGTGGGGAATAAGTGTCTAGTTTTACCACCAACTATATTTAGGCCTTAACAAGAACAAAAGTCTAGAAATTTCTATGATAATTTTATATGGTCTTCATTACACTGGCTGGATCATATTCTCAGATAGAATAGAAAGACCTGATCTCATAAAATAAGAATAGGTGTTGTACCAAGAATATTTAAGTAAAACTCAGAACATATAAGGAACTGAATTAGGAGAAATGAAACAAACTGACTTATAGATTTATGACTCCTGTTTATCTATGGGCCTTACAAAATTTCTCAGTAAGAACTCTGTGGTTTTAAGGTTATCAGCTATTATGGTAAATATAAAACTAGCAATACATTTACATGTTGTTTGACTATTTGGGTCAGGGGAAGTATAGCTGTGATATCATCTATTCAGAGTAACACTCTTTATCTTATACTCTTTCTTCTTGGAGCACAAGTGTTCCAAGTTCAACAAAACCTTACCAGAAAATATAGAAATACAAACAGACAATTATAAATCAAAACAGAAGCATAGTGACATTAACAGTGATTTAGGAATTAGGATCATTTCAGAAATGGCTATTTCTGAATTTGTTGGCTTTGTTATCAAGGTGACCTCTTCCTGAACTTAATTTCTATGCACATGTTATAATTGAGCTCTTTAAGAGGAAAGTTCAGCATGTCAATATTTCATATGTCAAGCCAGGAATGCTTGCCTCACTAAGAAATATCATTGCAAATCCTTATCAAGCAGCATGGAATTGCTTAACAAAAGCACACCATCGAACCATCCAGAAGACAAAGTATAGCAGAATTGTAAGCTGAATCAAAATGAAAGTGAATTTAGAAAACAGCTGAATTTTCTTTAGTATTTGGAGCCATATAAGAAGCTTGAGCACAGAGGAAGCCAAACATCTTTGCTGTGGTTTTCATCCTCAGGAATGCTAAGTTTTTCATTGAGAATACTTTCCACTGGGGAGGTGCTTACACACTTAAGCCTCTGATTAGAAGCAGGTTGCCCAACCCTTGGGTAGAGTTTCTGAACTGCCTTCTGCATGAGGTTTCACTCAGCTTTCCCAAACAGCAAAACAATCAGGCAAAGTTTGGTTTGTTAGAAAATAGCATAAAGCTTATTGAACAGCACTTCCCAAGACTCAATATCTTTTGGGAAATCTGTCAAGTCTACAAAGCTTGACACAGGCTACATTTTATCTGCTAATTATAGTACTTCTGTCTCATTGAATATCAGGTTGTCTTGCTCATAGATAAAGGACTATGGTAAAGTTAAAAGCACAGTGGTGACACAAAGTGATTGTGGATTTTATAACAGCATTGTGATAAAAATGAGGTGTAGATGTGGTGCAGCCCCATGCAGTCCCCGTGCATATAGCTTCAGTCTCTGTGAGTTCATAAATTTATTTATCATATTGGTGTACAGGGCCTTGGTTTCAGGGTGTCCTCCATCCCCTCTGCTCTTACATTCTTTCTGCCTCATCTTCCAGAGGGTTTCCTAATCTCTGACAGGAAGGATTTGATGGGGACCCCCACTGAGGCTAAGTCTTTCAAGGGTCCTCATTCTTCTGGGTCTCTCTATTCCTTCCTATCTGCTACCAAAGGAAGCTTCTCTGATGATGGCTGAATAAGGCTCTGATCTATAAATATAGTAGAATGTTATTAGGAATCATTTTTATTGCTGTGTTTTCCTAGCAGAACAGTAATATTTCATTGTATCCAAGGTCCCTGGGCTATCTAGTCTCCTGATTTTAGACACTCAAATAACATCAGTGTCTTATGGAAATATTAGTGTAGTTTCCCATTTATGGCTATTATATATTGATCATTAGTGACCATGTTTGAACAAGTGTTTCTGTACTAGGGTGAAGAGTATATATTGAGTATATGACCAAAAGTGACACTGTAGCAACTTTAGGCCAATTCCTAGCCTCCTGAATAAATTCCATACTAATTTTCATAGTGCCTTTACAAGTTTGCAATCTGACCACCAAGAGATGAGTATTCCTATTTCATACCCTTGCCAGCATGAGCTAGCTAGCTAGCTTGATCTCTTCTCTTCTCTTCTCTTCTCTTCTCTTCTCTTCTCTTCTCTTCTCTTCTCTTCTCTTCTCTTCTCTTCTCTTCTCTTCTCTTCTTTTCTTTTCTTTTTTCTTTTCCTTTTCTCCTTTAATTCTTATATATGTAACATGAAATCTCAAAGTAATTTTAATTTAAACTTCCCTTATGACTAAAAATATTGAACATTTTATAAAGAAACATCTCAGTCATTTGACTTGCTTCTTTACAGAAGCTTTCCAGTTTCATGAGATCCCATTTATCAATTCTTGATTTTACAGCATTAGTCATTAGAGTTCTCTTTTGGAAATTTCCCCCTGTGCCAATGAATTCAAGGATCTTTCCCACTTTCTCTTCTATTAGAGTCAGTGTATCTGGTTTTATGCTGAGGTCCTTGAGCCACTTTTACTTGAGCTTTGTGCATGGTGAAAATATGGGTCTATTTTCATTTTTTCTAAATACATACAGACAGTTAGACCAGTGCCACTGATTGAAAATGCTTTCTTTTTTCCATTGTATATTTTTGGCATCTTTGTCAAAGATCAAGTATATGTAAGAGTATGGTTTTATTTCTGTGTCTTCACTTCTTTTCCACTGATAAACATGTTCTTCTCTGTACCAATTCCATGTTTTTGTTTTTGTTTTTGTTTTGTTTTTGTTTTTTATCAATATTCCCTTGTAGTAAAGCTTGAGGTCAGGGATGGTGATTCCCCCACCCATTTTTTTATTGTTAAGAATTTTTTTCTCTATTCTAGGCTTTTTGTATTTCCAGATGAAATTGAGAATTGTTCTTTCCATGTCTTTGAAGAACTGTGTTGAGATTTTGATGGGATTTGCATTGAATCTATAGATTGCCTTTGGTAGGATGGCCTTTTATCTATGTTAATTCTACCAATCCATGAGCATGGTAAATCTCTCCATTTTCTGAGAACTTTGATTTCTTTCTTGAGATACTTGAAATTATTGTCATACAGATCTCTCATTTGTTTCGTTAGAGTTACCTCAAGATATTTTATATTATTTGTGGCTATTGTGAAGAGAGTTGTTTCCCTAATTTCTTTCTCAGATTGTTTATCATTTATATAAAGGAAGGCTACTAATTTATTTGGGTTAATTTCATATCCGGCCAGTACACAAAACTCAAAATGGTCAACAAGCTGAAGTGCCCAAGTGAGGAAGTCTCAGTCCCATTTGGGAGGAAGAAGAAAGTACTCACAAGTGGGGAGGGAGGGAGGGACCTTGGAGCGAAGGTGGACAGCGGTGGAGAGAGTGGGAAGAGAGGGGGACCTGACCTGGTATTGGGTGAAGAAAAAGGACTGAAGCCTGGAGAACCAGCAGACAGAATAAAAACAGGCAACCTTGGGAGGTAGGAAGTTGGGGGGACTCTCCAGAATGCACCAAAGAACTGGGAGGCAAGAGACTCTCAGGACTCAAAGGGACCTTAGATAAAATGCCCAAAAGTAGGGAGCAGGAACTTATAGAGCCCACCTCCATCGGGAAGACAGGGCATCGAAGAAAGGCGAGGGGCGGGGGGCATCCCACAGTCACAACTCTGACCCATACAGGGATGGAAATGGAGAGAAGCCTGAGGAAAAGAAAGTCTAGGGACAGGCCCGAAGTGGGATCCAGCTCAAGGAGGGGTCCCAAGGCCTGACACAATTACTAAAGCTATGAAGTGCTCCCAAAAAGGACTTAGCATGATCGCACTCTGGAAGGTTCCAAGTTCTGACACAATTACTAAGGCTATGAAGTGCTCCCAAAAAGGACCTAGCATGACCGCACTCTGAAAGACCCAACAACTAGCTGAAAGAGTCAGATGGATATATATGCCCCCAACCAATGGAAAGAAGCAGCTGACCGCTGTGGTTGAATTACAGAAAAGCTAGAAGAAGCTGAGGAGAAGAGAGATCTTGTAGGAGGACCAGCCGTCTCAACTAGTCCGTATCTCTGAGATCTCTCAAACACTGGACCACCTAACAAGCAGCATAGATCAGCTGATATGAGGCCTCCAACACACATACAGGAGAGGACTGCCAGGTTTGTGTTCATTCAGAGATGATGCACCTAACCCTCAAGAGATTGGAGGCCCCAAGGAGTTTAGAGGTCAGGTGGGGTGGGAGGTCCAGACATTCATTTGGAAACAGGGGGTGGGGAGGCGGTATAAGAGGTCGAACAGTTGGAGGGTGGATGGGCAGGAATAAAATATGGAGTGTAAAAAGAAAATAAATAAATTAATTTAAAAATAAAACAAATGAAAGAAATTCTCAAGAAGATGAGGCATGTGCTAGAGAAAAGAAAGGATCAATTACTGACGCAATCTTCTGTAAATTGCTTATACGATGTTTGAAAATCTCTGGATGCCCAAAGTAAATTACTATGACTGTGTCTAGAATAAGTTGGAGATAGAGTGTCTCTTGAGAGTGTACAGACAATAGAAAGAGACATAAATTGGACCTATTTCTGCTGCACATCACTGAAAATGTGTGTTATAGCAATGTTATAAAATTTTACTTTCTTCCTTAGGATGCAAATGTTGTTGTAGATAAACTGATAGGGACAGAAAAGCTAAAAGCTGGTGGAATGCATGATTTTGGTGAGAATAATATTTGAGTCTATGTGCAGAGATATCCAGGATGTAGAATCTAGATGGTCTGAGGATATCATTGACCCCAAAATAAACCCATTTTCAGTGACCCCATCTCATTTTAGGAAAATGTGTGTCAGGTTGACCAGAAGTGGACCTTTAATGAGTGTTACTAATAAACAACTTGAAGGAAATGTAGGGTATCTGGTTCACAACTACAAATTACAGTCTATCATTGAAAAAGAGTCAAGGCAGCTGGGACCTGAGAAACTAGTAACATTGCATACACAGCCAAGTTCATGGATCAACACTTTAATTCATATAAGCATTGATTATGACTTCAATATGCACAGTTCCTTCAAGTTTCTGTTTTTGTGATTTTTCTATGTCAGTTTGTTCCTGGGACTGGGAGAAGAAATAAATCCTTTCTCCCTTAAGATACTTTACTTACTTTTATTAATTATTTTATTTATTTACATTTCAAATGCTGTCCACCTTCCCAGTTTCCCCTCCACAATCCCCCCATCTCCCTCCCCTTTGCAGCGAAGACAGTGCTCCTCCACTCACCCACCTACTCTGCTTAACCCTCTAGCATTCCCCTTCTCCGGGACAACAAGCTTATGTAGGACCAAGTTGCTCCTCTCCCAGTGATGCCAGATAAGGCATTCCTCTGCTACATATGTCGAAGGAGCCATAGACCTACTCATGTATACTCTTTTGTTAGTGATTTAGTCTCTGGGAGCTCTAGGGAGTTCAGTTATTTGATATTGTTGTTATTCCTATGGAGTTGCCATCCCCTTCAGCTTCTTCAGTCCTTCCTATAACTCTTCCATTAGAGTCCCTGGGCTCAGTCCAAAGGTTGGCTGTGAGTATCTGCATCTTAGGTGCTGGTAGATCTTCTGAGGACAGCTAAAACAGGCTCCTTACTGCAAGCACTTCTTGGAATCAGCAATAGTGTTAGGGGTTGGCTTCTGCCAATGGGATAGATTCCTAGTTGGGCCAGTCTCTAGATGAACTTTGCTTCAGGCTCGGCTCCATTTTTTGCCCCTGTTTTTACTTTAGACAGGAACAACTCGTGGTTAAAAATTTTGAGGTGGGTCTATGGCCTCATCCCTCAACTGGGGCCATTTCTATCTACTGGAGGTGGTCTCTTCAGGTTCTCTCTCCCTGCAGTTTGGTATTTCTGCTAATGTCATCTCCCTTGGGTCCTGGGAGCCTCTCAAATCCCTGGTGTCTGGGACTTTTAGTACTTCTCTGCCTGCAGCTCCTCCTCACTGCTAAATATTTTTATTCATTCTCCTGGACTTTAGACATCTCTCCTGTCTCTTCCCACATCTCATCCTGCCTCTCTTTCTTCCCCTCTCCCTTTCTGCACCAAGGTTCCTCCCTCCTCTGCTCTCCAGTGATCATTTTGATCTTTCTTGTAAGTGGGATTAAAGCATTCATACTTTGGCCTTATTTCTTGTTAACCTTCATATGATCTGTGAATTGTATCATGGGTATTCTGAGCTTTTGAGCTAATATCCATTTATCAGTGAGTATATGCCATGCCTGTCCTTTTCATTTTGTGTTACCTCATTCAGGGCAGTAGTTTCTAGACCCATTCATTTGCCTGCTAAATTTGTGATTATAATTTCTTCCAATAGCTTAGCAGTGCTCCATTGTATAAATGTACCTCATTCTCCATATTCATTCTTCCATTGAGAGATATCTGGATTGTTTTCAGCTTCTATTAAAGATAAGGTTGCTATTAACATAGTGGAGCATGTGCTTTTATTATATGTTGGAGAATCTTTTGGTTATATTCACAATAGTGGTATAGCTACGTCTTCAGGCAGAATTATTTCTAATTTTCTAAGCAATCACTGGATTGATTTTCAAAGGGGGTGTACCAGATTGCAATCCCACCAGCAATGGAGGAGTATCCCTCTTTCTACACATCCTCACCAGCATCTGCTGTCACCTGAGTTACTGACCTTATCGATTATGACTGGTGTGAGGTAGACTCTCAGGGTTGTTTTGATTTGAATTTCCCTGATGATTAAGGATGTCAAACATCTTTAGGTGTTCCTCAGTTCATTCCTAAGTTGAGAATTCTTTCTTTATCTGTGTGCCCTATCTTTAATTGGGTTATTTGGTTCTCTGGAGTCTAACTTCTTGAGTTCTTTGTATATATTGGATATTAGCCCTCTAACAGATGTAGGATTGATAAAGATCTTTTCCTAATGTGTAGGCTGCAATTTTGTCCTATTGACAGTGTAATTTGCCTTACAGCTTCTCAGTTTCATGAGGTCCCATTTGTCAATTGTTGATTTTAGAGCCTGAGCCATTGGTTCAGGAAAATTTCCCTTGTGCTGATGTGGTCCAGGCTTTTCCCCAGTTTCTCTTCTATTAGATTCAGTGAATCTGGTTTTATGTGGAGGTCCTTGATCCACTTGGACTTGAGCTTTGTACAGGGAGATAAAAATGAATCAATTTACATTCTTCTACATGCAGACTTCCAGTTAGACTAGCACAGTTTGTTGAAAATGATCTTTTTTTCCACTGTATGGTTTTGGATATTTTGTGAAAGATCAACTGGCCATAGATGTGTGGGTTTATTTCTAGGTCTTCAGTTCTATTCCATTGATCTACTTGCTTGTTTCTGTACCAATACCATGTGTGGTTTTTTTTTCACAATTGTGATAAATGTATTACTGCATGAGGTCAGGGATGATTATTCCACCAGAAGTTATTTTATTGCTGAGAATAGTTTTCACTATATTGTTTTGTTATTGTTGTTGTTGTTGTTATTGTTTTTATTCCAGATGAGCTTGAGAATTGGTCTTTCTATCTCTGTGAAGAATTGGGTTGTAATATTGATGGAGATTATATTGAATATGTAAATTGCTTTTGGTAAAACTGTCATTTTTACTATGTTAATTCTACTGATCCATGAGCATAGGAAATGTTTCATCTTTTGAGGTCTTCTTCAATTTCTTTCTTCAGAGACTTAAAATTCTTGTCATAAAATACATATTTTTTTCACTTGCTTGGTTAGAGTTAAACCAAGATATTTTGTATTATTTGTGCCTATTTTGAAGGGTGCTGTTTCCTTAATTTCTTTCTCAGCCTGTTTATCCTTTGTGTAGAGGAAGGCCACTGATTTGTTTGAGTTAATTTTACGTCCAGTAACTTTGCTGAAGCTTTAGTCAGGTCCAGTCTTTTTCTAGTACAATTTTTGTGACTCACTTATATATACTATTATATCATCAGTAAATAGTGATATCCTTATATTTTCCTTTCCAATTTGTATCCCTTTGACTTCCATTTGTTGTTTAATTCCTCTACCTAGAACTTCAAGTACTGTACTGAATAAATAGAGAGTGGGAAGCCTTGTCTTTGTTCTGATTTTATTGGGATTGCTTTAAGTTTCTCTTCATTTATCTTGATGTTGCTATTGGTTGGCTGCATATTGCTTTTATTATGTTTAGGTTTGTAATTTGATTTCCTAATCTTTCTAAGATTTTAAACATGAACAGGTGTTGTATTTTGTCAAAGGCTTATTCAACATGTAATGAGATGATTATGTGATTTTTTTTCTTTTGAGTTCATTTATATATTAGATTATGTTGATGGACACTTGTATATTGAACTATTCTTGCATCCCTTGAAGCCTACATGATTATGGTGAATGATCATTTTGATGTGTTCTTAGAATGAGTTTGCAAGAACTCATGAGGGTCTTAAGTTTGCTTTCTTGATGGGTCTTTGTATGGTTTAGTTATCAGTGTAACGGTGACTTCATAGAACAAATTAGGTAGTGTTGTTTCTGTTCCTATTTTGTGGAATAGTTTGAGAAGTATTGGTATTAGTTCTTCATTCAAGGTCTGACAGAATTCTGCATTAAATCCATCTGGCCCTGTGCTTTTTTTGGTTGGGATATTTTAATGACTGCTTCTATTACCTTATGGGTTATGGGACAATTTAGATAGTCTATCATGGTTCAGATTTAACTTTGGTATGTGGTATCTTTCTAGAAAATCATCCATTTCATCTAGATTTTTCAGTTTTGTTGAGTATAAGCTTTTGTAGTAGGATCTAATGACTTTTTGAATTTCCTAATTTCTGTTGTTTTGTCTCCCTTTTCATTTCCTGGTTTGTTAATTTGGATATTGTCTCTGTGACCTTCAGTTAGCTTGACTAAGGGTTTATCTATCTTGTTGATTTTCTCAAAGAACCAGCTCTTAGTTTTGTTGATGGTTTGTATATTTAAGTTGCTTGTGTAGCTACTTTTCAATTTCTTTATGAAGGAACTCAATGATATGAATTTTCCACTGGGTACTACTTTCATTGTGTCCCATAAGTTTGGTTATTCTGTGCCTTCACTTTTGTTAAATTTTAGAAAGCTCTTTCTTTCTGTCTTTCTTTCTTTCTTTCTTTCTTTCTTTCTTTCTTTCTTTCTTTCTTTCTTTCTTTTTTTCTTTCTTTCTTTCTTTCTTTCTGTATTTATTTCCTTACCAAGTTATCATTTAGTATAGAGTTCTTCAGGATCCATTAGTATGTGAGTTTTCTGTTAATTTTGTTGTTTTTGAAGACCAGCCTTACTTCATGGTGATCTGATGGAATACATGGGATTATTTAAATCTTATTTTATCTGTTGAGAATTGGATTTTGTCTGATTATATGGCCAATTTTGGAGAAGGTATCATGAGGTAATAAGGAGGAGGTATATTCTTTTATTTTAGAGTGAAATATTTCTTACATATCTGTTAAACCCCCTTTGGTTCATAACTTCTTTTAGTTTCACTGTATCTCTGTTTAGTTTGTTTCAATGATTTATCCATTGAGTAAGAGTGGGGTGTGTAAGTCTCTCATTATTATTATGTGATGCTCAATGTGTGTTTTGAGCTTTAGTAATGTTTCTGTTACAAATGTGGCTACCCTTGCACTTTGAGTGTAGATGTTCAGAATTGGGAAGACTGCTCTAATCTGGGACACCCTTGGACAATCAAGCCAGCCAGCAATAGAGAGAATATGATAGCAAAATGGAAGCACTTAGTCAAAAGAAGCCACTGCAACATGGCATCATCAGAACCTAACTGCCCTACTTCAACAAGCCACAGGGTACCCTAACGCAGCTGAAGAGCAAGGCAGTGACCTTAAATCTCATCTCATGAACATTATAAAGGCTTTAAAGAGAATATACATAAATTCTTTAAAGAAATACAAGAAAATACAATCAAACAGGTAGAATCCCTTAAAGAGAAAACAAATAAGTCCTGTAAAAAAAATACAGGAAAATATAACCAAGCAGTTAAAGGAAATTTATAGAATGATCTAAGACCTAAATGAAAATAGAAGAAATAAAGAAAGCACAAATTGAGGCAACACTACAAATAGGAAACCTAGAGAAAAAAAAAAGCAGGAACTATAGACACAAGCACCACCAATACAATACAAGATATGGAAGAGGAAACTCAGGTATAGAAGACACCATAGGAAAAATTAAAGGATCCAACTCAATATATCCAGAAAATTTTAACACTATGAAAAGACCAAATCTAAGAATTACAGGAATAGAAGATGTGAAGGTTGCCAGTTCAAAGGGTCAGAAAATATCTTCAAAAAATCATAGAAAAAAATTCCCTAATCTAAGAAATAGATGCATAAAAATGTACATGAGTCTTACTGAACACAAAATACATTGGACTAGAAAGGAAAATCCTCCTGCCACATAAAAATCAAATCACTAAGTATACACTACAAAGAATATTGAAAGATGTAAGGGACAAAAGCAAAGGTGGACGGACCTATGAGAACTATACTTTAGTTCTCAATTGAGACTCTAAAATCCAGGAGGTCCCAGACAGATGTCTTGCAGACTGAAGAGAACTGACTTGTTAGCTCAGAATACTTTCACCTAGAAATACTTTCAATCACCACAGGTAGAGAAACTGAGATATTTCATTACAAAACCAAATTTAAACAATATCTTTCTATTAATCTATCTCTACAGAGGACTCTACTCATTTTTCTATATTAGGTTTCATTTTTGCCCACACACCTTTTCTGCTCAAATACTACCTAGAGAAGATATATAGGAAGTATTTCTAGGCTATCAGTGTCTAATGGATACTCACATATATATGATGTGTCTGAGTGACAGTTGTTATCTGTGCATGTCTGCACCACAACACTCTCACTGAATGAGGAGAATAGAAAAGTAGAGGCCTGCTGTGAATTAAAGGAAGCACCAGTTGCTGGGAGTTCACTCTAGGACACCCTGCTTGAGTGGCTGCTGTCAAAATTACAACAGCGCTACAGAAAGGTGAAGGACCAGTGAGCAGCTGAATATAGATTCTGTCCCTTCTATATACAGGAGTCTCTTCAAGGCACTGGAGTTTGTGGGCTAGTATAGTAAAACTGGTTTCTCTTTAATTTTATGGACACATTTCTTCTTTCTAAAATACTTAAATTTATCCTTAACCCTGAATATGTAGCTCACTTCTGTTTTATCAATGTCAAATACAACCTATTTTGTTGATGGAGATTTGCTAATCTGATGCATTAAAACCTCAGAGTACTAAAACTTCCATGCTCAACCTGTCCTTCACCAGCATCTTATCAACACTGTTCGTGTGGCTTTGCAGATTTTATGTACTTAGTATACTATGCAGAAGAACCAGCTCCAGATGTTTTACACCACTCAAAAATGCTTGCTGCTTCCTATAGTCAGACAGTATTTATTATGACAGAGAATCACTCAAAACTAAGGCCTTCACATATTATACCCAGCCACTTATTTAATAAGGAGCTCCAAATTCTATCCTATATCCCTCATTATGAGTAAACTATTTTTGAGAATTTGCAAAGTATGAAGAAATATGATCATAAATAAAATAAAAATTATTCAAAGGTAGATTAACTCCACTCTACCACTTAAATAACACTACTTATAAATGCAATAAAAATAAATAGTGATAACATTTCTTCACATTTTCTCAACTTTGTAGTGTAGAATATGGGCTCATTTTGTTTGTGAAACAGAAAAAATCAATACTTACAAAACGCTTATTTTTATAATGTGAGTTTTCTAAGTACTTCAATTAATTATTAACATTAAAATTGCTGTTATGAATGTACAATTACATAGAAATATTTCTATAAATCTTGGATATTATAAAGATTTTTCCCATTTATTTCTCCAGATAGAACTATAGAAACGACTAAGAGTAGTTGACTTATTAGACCATCAACTTTATGATACATGGAAACACACATGCAGCATGTTATGTAAGATATATGGACATACATATACATCAGCATAGGTTGTTTCCAACATTCACAATGTGGTATTTTATTGTCTTAAAGATCCCTTTGTTCACAGATGTAAACCAGGAATGTTAAATACACTGGGTTATCTGTTCAAAGGAAAATATATTTAACCTGTTTCCACCTGGAAGGAGGGAATTGAGGTGGCCAATAGACTAGGTAACCCTTGCCCAATCTGTAGAGCCAGGCCATACCTCATGAAAAGCAGCAGTTGCTTAATAGTCTAATTTACCTTTGCATTATCTGTATAGTCACAGGCTCCTACAAGCTTCCATAATCAGGACTACAGGTAGTTAACAGCACAGATGAGCTCTATACTATCTCTATAAACAAACACACCAATTCCTGCTCTAGGCCCTTAAGAAAAAAAAATATATATATATATATATATATATCCCAGCTCTGGAACACATCTTGGAAGAAGTAGCATGTACTTTAAGAAGAGTTTTGATGTAATTATGACTCCTTGTGAACAGGGGATTGTGTTGTACCAGGAAACTTTTATCTAAACTATACTTAATATACCTACAGTAAAGTACTTGGCATTGGGCTCTAGAAGTTTGAATCAACACTGACTACTGGGTTGTATTGAACTTACTTCTGTTTTGTTTATTGTTCTGTTTTGTTTTCTTTGTTTTGTTTTTCTCTTTCATATCTGAGATTTTATTGCTCAAGGAGCAGAGTTCACATACATTCCAATTCTTTTCATATGTACCCAAACTCTGAAGAGACATATGTTATGTTAATGTACACAAATGAAGAGCTACACATTGTTTTTCTTGGAACTTATTCCAGTGATGTTCCAGCCTCAAACATAGCAAATTTCCTTAAGGCATCTCATAACAACCAAATGTTAATAATAATCCTTAGTTTCACCGACTCACAATTTTATGCCACACAGAACATACTCAAAATTTTTATCTTTCACAGCACATTATCACCACTGTTAGGAAAATGAACTGCAATGACCACAGACATCACAGTTCTGACAGGGCAAGAACAAAGGTCTGGTTTTCTTATGAAATGATTCTATTAGAAACACAGAACCAGATATAACTGAAAATATTCCATACACAAATACAGGACTGACACTCCAAATTATCATTTAGTATGCTTTCCATTATAAAATATAAAATTAGCCCCCTTATGGAATATTATGGTGGACAGTCACATCCTCTCCTGATTTAGTATCCTGCTATTTTCTTATACCAAATAATAACCAGCAAATGATTTAACCTCTTGAAAGAAAACATTTACACTTAAATAATGGGATGAGGTTGGATTCCTTCATCTTCTAAAAATGTTTCTAGAGCTACTAAAAAACTCACACTTACACAATAGTTGATAAAAATATCCCTCTGACCATGCCTGACCTAAAGCTTTACTACAGAGCAATTGTGTTAAAAACGGCATGGTACTGGTATAACTACAGAAAAGTAGACCAATGGAATAGAATTGAAGACCCAGAAATGAACCCACACACCTATGGTCACTTGATATTTGACAAGGGAGCTAAAAATCATCCAGTGAAAAAAAGATGGCATTTTCAACAAATGGTGCTGGCACCACTGGTGGTTATCATGTAGAAGAATTTGAATTGATACATTCCTATCTCATTGTGCTAAGGTCAAATCTAAGTGGATCAAAGAGCTCCACATAAAACCAGAGACACTGAAACTTATAGAGGAGAAAGTGGGGAAAAGCCTCAAAGATATTGGCACAGGGGAAAAATTCCTGAATAGAACAGCAATGGCTTGTGCTGTAAGATCGAGAATTGACAAATGGGACCTCATGAAACTGCAAAGCTACTGTAAGGCAAAAGACACCGTCAATAAGACAGAAAGGCCACCAACAGATTGGGAAAGGATCTTTACCTATCCTAAATCAGATAGACGACTAATATCCAATATAAAGAACTCAAGAAGGTAGACTCCAGAAAGTCAAATAACCCCATTAAAAAATGGGGCTCAGAGCTAAACAAAGAATTCTCACCTGAGGAATACTGGATGGCTGAGAAACACCTGAAAAAATGTTCAGCATCCTTAATCATCAGGGAAATGCAAATCAAAACAACCCTGAGATTCCATCTCACAGGAGTCAGAATGGCTAAGATCAAAAATTCAGGTGACAGCAGATGATAACGAGGATGTGGAGAAAGAGGAACACTCCTCCATTGTTGATGGGATTGCAAGCTTGTAAAACCACTCTGGAAATCAGTCTGGTGGTTTCTCAGAAAATTGGACATGGTACTACCGGAGGATCCCGCAATACCTCTCCTGGGCATATATCCAGAAGATGTTCCAACTAGTAAGAAAGAAAAATGCTCCACTATGTTCATAGTAGCCTTATTTATAATAGCCAGAAGCTGGAAAGAACCCAGATTCCCCTCAACAGAGGAATGGATACAAAAAATGTGGTACATTTACACAATGGAGTACTACTCAGCTATTAAAAAGAATGAATTTGTGGAATTCCTAGGCAAATGGTTGGACCTGGAGGTCATTATCCTGAGTGAGGTAACCCAATCACAAACGAACTCAAATGATATGTACTCACTGATAAGTGGATATTAGCCAAGAAAATTAGAATAACCAAGATATAAGTTACAATTTGCAAAACACATGCAACTCAAGAAGAACGAAGACCAAAGTGTGAACACTTTGCCCCTTCTTAGAATTGGGAACAAAACAGAGACAAAGTTTGGAGCTGAGACAAAGGATGGACCATCTAGAGACTGCCTTAACCAGGGATCCATCCCATAATAAGCCTCCAAACGCTGACACCATTGCATACACTAGCAAGATTTTGCTGATAGGATCCTGATATAGCTGTCTCTTGTGAGACTATGTCGGGGCCTAGCAAACACATAAGCGGATGCTCACAGTCAGCTATTGGATGGATCATAGGGCCGCCAATGGAGGAGCTAGAGCAAATACCCAAGGAGCTAAAGGGATCTGCAACCCTATAGGTGGAACAACAATATGAACTAACCAGTACCCCTGAGCTCTTGTCTCTAGCTACCTATGTATCAAAAGATGGCCTAGTCGGCCATCACTGGAAAGAGAGGCCCATTGGACTTGCAAACTTTATATGCCCCAGTACAGGGGAATGCCAGGGCCAAAAAGTGGGAGTGGGTGGGTAGGGGAGTGGGGGGGAGGGTATGGGGGACTTTTGGGATAGCATTGGAAATGTAAATGAGGAAAATACCTAATGAAAAAAAAAGATAAAAAATGGGGGGAGGATATAATTTCCTAGAAAACAATATCCCTCTGGATTATACAAACAGGGAGGAATGGACTACTGACAGACATGTTGAATGCTTAGTGGGACTTGATTTCTTTCTCTTCTTCAGACGTTGGACTCGGATTTTGCATTTTTCCTTCTGACCTTAAGCAGATTATTTTTCTACTGACTGGTGTTTGCAGAGACCCACAAATGGTATTATTTTCCTTTTTAAAAATCTGTTATTCAAAAAGATTCTATGATTATCAGTGGTTATCAATGAATAACTAAACCAAAATGCTGACTTTCTTTCTAGAGCATGAAGAGCCAAGTTATTTTTCTTTTTATGTACATGCTTGTATGTATAGGTAGTATGCTTGTATACTGAGTTAAAATAATTGTTGGATTTGTTAGCTCTCAAGTATTTTAAATTTAGAATGCTAATGTTTAGGAAATTTTGTATTGAGTTATAATTTTCTCTTTAGAGGAATATAGTGACTGTCTTCCCAACACAAACAATAGGATCCTTGATATAAAGACAAAACATATGCAACTCTCTAACCACTTAGAAAAATATGTTGTCACATATTTTTATATGTGTTAAAAATACTTGTAGAGCAAAACTAGTTGATTCTCTCTAATTAACCAGTAGAAAATGCTAATCATTGGAACACATTTTTATCACTTTCTTGCTTTTGTCTCACTGTGAGCAAGCCCCTCCTATTTCTTACAGTGATTATAGGGTTAAAAAATATTTTGCCATCATTGCCTTAATAATTTCAACATAATAGCATTTGGAATGTTTGGCTTCTTTCATTTAACTGATATTCATCCTAAATTTTTAAATTCATCTTTATGCTATTTTCTTCAAAACTTCTGTTTCCATTTGTTAGACCATGGATTATCCCTTCTCTACTGCTTCCATGAATTTCTGTCTCCTCAACTCGTAAACTCCTGGTTTGACTTTGAGTTTCATCCAAGTTTTCATTTCTCTTTTCTAGAGTCATAGTGGATATTTTCATGCAGATAACCTAACATGGTTTCATATGTATAAATTTTAAATATCCCTCCCCTGCTTTAGTGATGTCTTATTCCAAACTTAACTAGTTAAGTGTTTTTCTTTGCTTCTGTTAATCTAGAATATTCTGAGAGTTCCTGTAAAATCATTTTCCAAAATCAACACCATCTCATTATTTCCTTTTCAATAACTTCTGCATGCCTAACACTATTTGCTTCCAATGTCATCATCCAGTTCATACAACTTGTCTGAATTTATTGCAATAATATTCTAATTGGACTCTGGGATCTTCCTTTGTAATCTATCCAGTACTTTCTTGCCAGTTTAATCTTCTTAATATTATTTTTTGTAGCAGAATACCTCCAATGACCTTCTGCTCTAGCCAAAGCAATTTATTCCCATATCTTGATTATTACTATGTATTTCGTTTGAATATATGCCACCAGTTACATCATTGTACTCTCCTGAAATACTCTTTTAATTCTTTCCTCTTACCTAACTGCATTCTGTGTTGCTTTCGGTACACTTCTTTCATAGGTTTTGCTTAAACATTGTCTTAATTTGATGTTGCTTAATTTAATTGTTGATGTTGATTAGATAAAACACCATGACCAAAAACATCTTGGAAAGGAAAGGTTTATTTGTCTTGCACTTTCACATTGTAGTTCATCATTGAAGGCTGCCAAGACAGGAATTCAAACATGGTAGGAAATTAGAGGTAGGAGCTAATGCAAAGATGATACACACCAGCCCAGAGAAGGCACCATCCACAATCATGACCCTTCCCAATCAATCACCAACTAAGGAAATACCCTAGAGTCAAATATCATGGAGACATTTTATCAGTTGAAGTTTCCTTCTTTCACATAACTCTAGTTTGTGTCAAGTGGCCATAAAATTACTCAGCACAATAGACCCTTTGTCAACTTGACATACAAATACAACATTATAAAGCCACAACTTTTTATTCTTGTTCATTAAAACAATCACATGTTATTAATAACACTACAATACAAAAATACTTTATAAATTTAAAAATTCCAAAAGCCTTTCCAAATTCAAACATGTTGTAATTTAATCTCTCTAAAAATCCAAAGTCTGTTTAAAAAGGTAAACATTCTTTAAAGATTCAGGCCTCAACTGTGGGATCTTGTAAAAGGTATTCTGTAATGTACAAGTCAAGAAGAATGTTTTCAGAAAAGTTACAGTTGTGAAATTTAGAATTGAGCAAGATAGTTTTCAGAGCTCTGAATCCATTTTGTTCATTATATCTACCTAGTAGATGGTGTTTGTTATAACAACTCTAAGAAATAAATGCTCTTTGTAAAATTACTTATCATTGGTATTTAGTTCTTTGCGAGTCTATTATCAAATTTCCAATAAATATCAGTGACACACAATACTTTGAACAATTACTTTTGAGGTTTCTTCTCTGCTTTTGGTTTTCTGTTGTTGTTGTTTTACAAACCTGAGGATTGAGACTACTGAATGGTATGTATCTATTTATCATCTACTGTTTATTTTTTTCAGTTCTGGGAACTGAACTTAGAACTTTGAGCATACTGGTATGCCCTGCACCACTTAGTTATTAGACCCAAAGTTTTGATTCATGTGGATGAGGCATGTTTTATTACTGTGTAACATAGTCTAACTTTGACTTTGTTTTGTAGGACAGCAAAGTCTGGAACTTGTGATCATCTTCTATCAGCTTATTATATAGCTCAGATAACAGGTTTTTAACACCAGGCCCAGAAATTAACTGTCTACTAGTTGAGTGACATTGAATATCATCCCAAAATAGAGAGATAAAAACAAGTCTAATGACATCCATGTTACAAATATGAGCAGAGCCTGAGACATGTGGTACTATAAATGCAGCATTAACAATACAGGTGTCAAGTGATCAGTGAAGATTCTTTGAAGGAGGGAAAGTTTTAACTGGAATCTGCATAAATAATACTTGATCATCTGGGGAAAAAAAGGGAAAGAAGTTTGGGATACAATATAGACCAAAGTGAAACATAGGCCATATAAATGAGTAAAGTATAACTAAATACATCTGTGATTAATTAGTAAAAGGAAAATAATGGGTTAGAAATGCTAAGAATTGTCTTGATAAGAGTGGCAATGGAGGCCTGAAAAAGAAGAATGGACTGGAGAGAGGAAGAAGAGGGAGAGGAGAGGGAGGGGGAAGGGAAAGAGAGAGGGAAGTAGAGAGGGAGGGGGAGAGAGGAAAAGGGAGAGGGAAAGGGGAGAGGAGGGGAAAGGAGAGAGAGCAAGGGGAGTAGGAGTGGAAGAGGAAAAGAGAAATCTCCATCTGTCTTGTTTTCCAGCTGTTCCAAATCTGTCACTCATTATTTGGGAGTACTCAATTCCCATATTTATAAACTTCCTTTATGCTTATGATGTGATGGCAACAAAGAATCTTGTCTAATTCAGGATTTTTTTTTTTTTTGCCTTAAAGGACTTTCAGGGTTTCACATATTATTTTTACATATATTTTTTATGTCATCTGAACATACCCGTCAAAGTGTATCATACATACATACAGGCACACACTCACCAGAACAGCTTGTTAAAGGAAATTGTGAAAGCATTTTTCATGCAAGCTTAAGAAAAAGTAGACATGAAAAAAGTAAAGGTATTACTCTAGGAGACAGGCTAAATAACACATCACATGTCTTACACAGTGTACCCTCTGGTAAGGGGCCTTTTAAAATGTCTGAGCAACTGTGTTTATGTATGCTTACGTAGACCTCCATTCTAAAGCTAATGACACGATTTAGGTACTTTGTGCTCTGTTGCATCTCTTATGTAACTGTCCAAATTATAGTCATTTGACAACAAACATGCTTTATACTCTGTGTGCCCAGACCCCCCCTCCCCAAAATGTAAGAGTAGTTTCAATATCTGCTTGTCCAGCCAAACATAAAGGATATGTTGATATGGAAGGAGAATGGGAAATAATTAAGTTTTGAACAATAATAAATCCATGAAAGAATCTCTATTAATAGAACTCTAGGAAATTTTAATATGTTCATATTACTTTTTAGATAATACGCATAGGAATGCTATTGAGGGAAGCATTTTCTTAGTGATTGATGGGGGTGGGCCCAGCCCATTGTGGGTAGTAGCACCTCCGAGCTAGTGGTCCTGGATTCCATAAAAAAGAAGGCTGAGAAAGCCATGTGGACAGTCTGTGTTTTGTGTTCGTACCTATCAGGTGCACACTTATGTATAGAATGCAAGCACAGATGTGTAAATGTGTGGGGAAGTAAGAGGATAACGTCAAGTGTGCTTACTCATAAACTTTTTGTCTTATATGGGGTTTCTCAGTGGCCAGCAACTAGCTGAGTAGGGTAGATCATATGGCAATAAGTTTCAGGGATGCAGCTGTTTCAGTTTATTCAAGATTGGAATGCACAGCTTTTCATATGAATTCTGACAACTGAACTCAGTTTCCCATATTTGCTAGGAAAACACCTTAACTTTTATTCCAGGTCAATGGTGTTTTTAATTTATGAAATTATGACTGTGAAATGAGGCTATAAATGATTTAACCATTACAAAATTAACATTTGAACATTTATAAAGTGATTTAGATGAACTATTATAAGTAAAATATTTTTTAATTGAGTAATCTTTTTACTTAGGTAAGGTGTTCTGCTACTTTCATTTGTTGTTGATACACTTATAATCTGAAAGAATATAAGTATCCATTATTTTAACCAGTTGCTTGGCTTTATATCAGCATTTCAGTATTCAAAGATCATGAATAACTCCAGCGTCAGTAAATGGTTTAGAGCTGGTAGTCGCCAGTTCATTAGAAAATTGCTGAAAATTCCAAATAGCTGAAAATTTACTGCCAAATAAATAAAGATGTTACAGTCCAGAATACTCAAATGCATTTGTTTGAACAGAGTGTCTTCAGATCCTCAACTTTCCTGTATATAGATGATTTCATTTTTCAGAAAGTGGAAAGAACAATAAAAGATAATTCATAGTAAACAAACTATATTAGCAGGGGAAACAGAAGTCGTCTCAACAAGGATGCAATCCTCTTGTCTAGAGAGTGAATTCCTTGTCATGATATTGCATAAGTTTCAACAGCCAAAACCACTAAAATATATCTGCAAGGAATGGGGAGTTTAATTTATAGGAGTAGACTCCATGCCCTGAATGAAATGATTCTATAACTTTCCTTTGCCAGAAGGTACATCCTGAGATATGCGCTGGGAACCATGAAGATGATATCAGCACACACTGCCTCCTCCATGTGCTTACCTTATTAGTCCTGTAAAAAGGGTATCTTTCCTTGCAAGTGAAACCATTACTTTGCATCACAGTTGCCAAAATGACAATGTAATGACAATCAAGAACTGATAAAATCTTTATCTGTTTTTATTCTTAAAAGAAAGAGCACATGATTCCAGTTATTATCTCTAGTTGAAGCACGTAAGTTAATATGTAGAATTATAAACTACTGTTATTGGCACATGTGCTTTTGTCATTTAATTTTTGACCTATTCAGATGACATAAGCTAGACTATCCTGAGAAGACAGTTTCAGTGAGGAATTACCTAGATCAGGCTGGTCTGTGTGTTTGACTCTTAATTGTCAATTGAAGTGGAAGGTTGCAGAATGCAAACAGAAAAAGCAAGTCCTTGAAAAGTAATAGTAGGAAAATCAGGCAAAAAAGTAAGAAGGCAGAATGGACACTGTTTTCTGTTTTTGAGTGTGGATGTGGTGTGACCAGTATCTTAAGCTCCTGCTTCTCTGATTTCCCTTTAATGATGACTGGAAACCAGAAATACAATTTGAAATAAATTCTTTCTACTAAAGTTGTGTTTGTGGTTTTATTACAGCAGCAAAAGCAAAATGGAACTAGCACATCATATCTTTCTACAACACCATGAAGCCTTTAAGTATTGTTTGCTTGAATGGCCTTATTTATTGTTTCCGCTATCTAGAATACTTTGGGTATGAAGGTAGCACATTGCAACATTCTTGGTGGCACAGAGCTTCTTGTTTCGGCACTCAATAACTGATGCAGCAGGATCCAGAGTTAAAGGTCAATCTAGATTACAACGAGAGACTCGCTATTGATAATAATATTTATTTCAATTAAAATAGAATCTCCAGTGCCCAAATATATAAGTCTACTATGGCTTTGTGGTTCTGAATGAGTGAAAGCATAAATAGTTAAGTAAATGAGCCATGAGTTTAGAGAATGAATCAGATACATTTTTTTTTTCTGAGAATGAACACTATTTTTCTTTCATTCTTCTCTTATATATTGCACCCCAACCACAGTTTCTTCTCCTCCTTCCACTCACTCCTTCCAATTCCTGCCTCCACTTCCCATCCCCTAAATCCACTCCTCAGTTTCAGGGACCGCGAGGGACCAATAAAACTACACACACAACTGTATATCAAATCTGGGTAAGGCAACCCAGTAGGAGGAAAAGGGTTTCAAGAGTCTCCCATTCCCACTGTCAGGAGTCCCATAAGAACATCAAGCTACACAATCATAGGCCAAAGATCTATCTCAGACACATACAGTGTCATTTCCATCTAGAAACAGAGATTAAAGATCAAAGGTGGATGGTTGCTGCTCTAACCTCATGCTAATTGACTGAAGTAGTCAAGTTATACATAAAATATAATGGTCTGGAGAACCATTCAATCTAAATAAAATATAAACTTTGCAAAGTCTCCAAGATATACTCTCATAGGAAGATGCATGGACATCTCTGCCCTCCTTAAAGACTCAGAACTAAATTAGTCCATGAATTATATCAAATAGCTTTCTCTGTGTACATGTATGTATATAAAAAGTATATATTATGATATTTCATATACTATATATATATATATATACATATATATGTATATATATATATATATATATATATATATATATATATACTTCCATATTTTTCCATTTCATTTCTGACATTTTAATGGAATGAAATGAAAAAAAACCTTAATTTACTATTACAGTCATAAAAAATGCCAATAAATTATTTTATTTGACAGAAATATAAAGATGTATTAGTAAGTGTTCATCCTTGAATCCTTCCTCCTTTCTACTTGTCCATTTAGACAAAGACACACAAGAAAATTACTAGTTTTAAGTTGTTTTATAAACAGGTATTTTTGCTGCTAACCTAAATATTAGTAAGACAGTAGTTAAGCACAAATACACCCTGTCTCAGTCTCTCTCTCTCTCTCTCTCTCTCTCTCTCTCTCTCTCTCTCTCTCTCTCTCTCTCTCTGTGTGTGTGTGTGTGTGTGTGTGTGTGTATGTGTATCTGTCCTCTCACTCTCTCTCTGCCCGACCACAATAAATTTATATTTAATTGTACATTAGTGTCCTGTCTACAGGAATTTGTTTAATGGTTTAAGGGAGTGACCCAAATTCCTGATCACAGCTGATAAGACCAATATACATAGATAACTCTCCAATTTTAAAGATTGAACTTTAACTTGACAGTTTTCACTGTAACCACCATTTGATCATTGCTGGAGTAGCCACTAGGTACTGTATATAATGAAAACAATTTATCTTACATGCAAAGAATAAAAAGGAAAGGAATAGAAAATTAAAGAAAAAGTCCTTGGGCTATTTCTGTTTCTTCACTTTGCTTTATGTTGACTCTTGAGAGACCGGTTGTTGTTATTAAAAACACACTTAACAAAAACACAACCTCTGTTTTTTACTAGACATATTCCTTAGCTTTTTAAATGGTGATTCACTGTTCCTCTGTGGAATTCATGTTGTTGTTTTTTTTTTTTTTTTTTCTCACCTCTAAAGTCTAGGCCAGCTTGAAAGTCTGGGATGTAAACGGGATCCTGCCAGTTTTAATCACTTGCTAAGCACAGTAAAAAACACCTTAATTGAATGCAAAGAGGACAAGTTAAGGCGCTAAATGCAGTTTTCAACTGGTAAAGCAGAGACTGTTTACCAGCTCATCAACCACAATTTCCTATCAATAAGGGCTGCATAGCTGGGCCACATTTACCCTTCTTTCTTATATACAAATATTTGTACAGAAATAGATTCCAGCCCATGGGATATAAGTAGAATTGTTGTGTCTTGGTTATGTGATGAATAGCTTTGGGCAACTTGTCTTGTAGTAGCTCATGCTTGTTTCCATTTGGGGTGACTGAGATGCAAGCAACTGGAGTACAAACAGAGCACCAAATTTGACCTGCTCAGATTGTATGAATATGGATTTCTTCTATGTTGGTTAAAGATCTTCTTATGGTCATGGTAACTTACTTTGAATATTTTAATGGAAGGAAATAAGTGGGTACTTTATTAAGCCACTGAAATGCTGGAGTTTGTTCTTTCACTAGAATTTTGCTAGAATGTCTATGGAAAATGACAACAGACTATTCTTCCTTTGGTGTGAATGTTGACAAGGCAAATATAATTATGAAGGAGAAAAATCTGCTAGAAAAAGCCAGATGCCCATGTGAGGCTATGCCAGTGCCTGTCAAATACAGAAGTGGCTCTCACGGTCATCTATTGGATGGAACACAGGACCCCCCAATGGAGGAGGTAGAGAAAGTACCCAAGGAGCTGAAGGGGTCTGCAACGCTATAGGTGAAACAACAATGTGAACTAAACAGTACACCCAGAGCTCATGTCTCTAGCTGCATATGTAGCAGAAGATGGCCTAGTCGGTCATCATTGGGAGGAGAGGCCCCTTGGTCTTGCAAACTTTATATGCCCCAGTACAGGGGAACACCAGGGCCAAGAAGTGGGAGTGGGTGCGTAGGGGAGCAGGGCGAGGGGAGGGTATAGGGGACTTTGGGATAGCATTTGTAATGTAAATGAAGAAAATATCAAATAAAAAAATGAAAAAAAAAAAAAAGAAAAAGAATACAGATGATCCAGCATAAATAGTAGAATCAGGAGACTGAGCCAATTAGCACCCTCAAAGAGAAAACAGGAAGCAAGAGGATGCACCTGACACTGAAAAGATGGAGGAACACTCACTGCAGCTGTCATTGAACTGAAGACAAAGCAATGCAATTCTGTGCAAGCAATATATAATTCTTACAGAACAGCAATTAGAATCATGAGGCCTTGAATAAGTGAATGAGGCCTGATGGTGTTTACTAGAGCTTAAATTGCTGGGATAGTGATGAAAAAGTGCTAGCAGACTAAACCCAGGGAACTGGGTAAAACATAGGAGAAGTGAGAAAGAAAATGCTAACAGCCTCCCTTTGTGGGGGTTCTCCCTTGAGGTTACTGCCATTATCTGTTTCCATGGTAACTACAGCTTTACAGATGGACCCCATTTACTGTCAAAATGCTTAATGAAATAATTTAGTATGTATATACAGAGTGCACAGCTCACCAGAGTATTTTGTATTAACTCAGCAGTTTTATAAGTACATCCTAACAACACTAATATGCAGAGGTAATTTACTGAGCATTTGTTGCTACAAAAGAAAAATGGTTACATACATTGCAGAAGCTCCATTCTGTTGCACATCAGTATCCAAAGCTCTTTTACAAAATATCTGACACACTCCAAGGTCATTTTGTAGATTTTATCAAGTGTTTTTTTTTTTTTTTCTTTTTTAATTCACTCCTAGAAATGTGGTTGTAGCAGAAGCCATTCCTTGTGCAGCTTAATATATTTCTTTTCTATCAGCTAATCTCAGCATTTAATTTTGCTCTCTGAAAGCTATTTATAATATCTAACTTGAAATACTTACTCCTTTTACAATTATTGTGCAGCCCAGTCTCAGCAGTGCATTTATGGACCATGCCTAGGTCATTTGATAGCATATTTTATTAAAATTCAATAGTTGCTTTGTGTTATTACAATGATAGGTTTAATCATTTTGGTCCACAAATTTAAACTTAAAAAAAAAAAAAAACTTCAATGTGAATATTTTTAGCTTGCCATGCAATGTACATGGGCAATTCTGAATAAGACTTTACTGATTATAATTAATTTAAATCTCATAAAATGTGAATGGATTTAGTCATGTAGGGAAATCTGCCCATATCTTAGAGACAGCAGGTGGAAAGAGTGCACTTCAGGCTTGCAAAAATTGATGTATCCCACAGAAACGCAAGTCAGAGTCTTACAAAATCAGGTGTCAAGCTGTGTAACTAAGTGGCTGGTTTTAATGCAGCACATGATAACAGGCTATAGCTGTCATTGATATACGAGGAGTGGACTCAAAATCATACAGCTGGAAGTGTGAAGGGATATCCGTAAGAACATCCAGAGTGAAAAATTAAAGGCAGTCTGATGGAAGTTGGCTATTGTCTCTGAAATATTTTCTGTGATAATGTCATAAATCCTAATACACAGTCTTTAAAGCAGGTGGGAGCCTGGAAAGAAGGAATCAGACAGTGTGGAGAAGAAGGAATGATTTCAAAGATCATGGTTGATCTCTCCTGTTGTGATTTGAAGGAACTTAGTGTCTGACTTAAATCATAATGCTTTGCATTCACTTCTTTTTCATGGCCATCTCCTACTAACTGTCTTCCCAGGCAAGGAAGGGAGCATCTATTACACTAAGTGCTGGCACCAACAGATAAAGCAGCTGAATTTCGCTGAATAATCTATTGAGCAACATCGTGTTGTCTCAGATATGATATATAAATTTAATAAAAATATGATAAAAATATAAACTCATGTTAGGGAATTCAGCCTAGAGCAGATCACACTATTGAAAGGAAATGCCAGAGAATCCCTAGAATGCCAGAACCTTGACCACAGTCAATAAAGCAGGGTTTGGTGGCACAAATCTATAGTCACAGCACTTGAAAGGCAAGAAGGTCACCTTTGCCTACATGGTGAGCTTGAAACTAGCCTTGGTTATATGAGACCTTGTCGCAAGAAAAGTAAAAAAATGAGACTGCAACCATTGATATGATGAAGAAGACATACTGTATTAATGGTAGTAGCATGAGTCCAATCAAAACTATGGATCATAAATTTTATAGGAACTTCTACATTGCTGTGATGAGCTCTCCTATCCATTTGAATATATTGGCACTATTTTTCTCCCCCAAATTAAACATCAGGCTGATTAGATGATAAGAAGGACACCCTTCTGAGTTCTTGTGTTCTAAGAGGCAGGTATCTAGAGTTACCCACAAAGGAAAACACATAAATTCATAGAACTAAAAGTATAAAGAACTGAATTGTCTCGCACATGTCAAGAAATGTTGATTGATTTTGCTTTCTACATGTTATATTGTTTTTATATCTTTTTAGATATTGAGACAGCAAATAATGTGCTTAAATTATTTTCAATTAGTATCTCAACCAGTAACCAGGTTAAATCTCAAATAGCTAAATGATTATAGAAAATTCATGGCATTAAAAAAAAATCATACCATGGTTTGATTGTGAAGAAAATGGGTATTTGTCCTACAAATGCAAGTTGCAGACATTTTGATAAAAAAATGTTTATGATAAAATTATAAAGTCCATTCCTTTGATAAGATAAGTCAATGGAGCACTGTTAAGTGAGACAGTGGTGTGATCGAAACTAAGCTGAGTAAGGATAATCATCAGATTGCATTGTTGAAATAAAACTTGTTGGCTAAGTCATAGTCTGTCATAGTCAGTAGCTCAGGTAGTAAGGGTTTGTGATTTGTGTATAAATTTCACAGAAAAATAAAAATATAAAACACAGAGAGACAACAGTCCCATTTCAGCCTATGAATGGACTTAAAATTGTATGCCACACATGTTCTCAACAGTTCCAGTTGAGCGTCTCAAGCAGAACAGCAATATCTCACACACAGGGATTTCATCTAGATATGACACTCATGGAACTACCTTGGTAATGGTTAGTAGACATGGGGAGGCACATTAAATCTGATTAATTTTAAGAATGAATCAACATTCACTGTAAAAATTCACTGTAAAAATTCACTGTAAAAATGGGAGACAGAAAGAGAAGATTTTTTTTTTTCAAATAGAAGACAAGGCAATGTGCTTGTGGGATTTAGTGAGTATTGGTTTGTGGTACCTAAATAGTATGATAATACAAGTTCTAGCTTTGAAGTACCACAGAGCAGAGAAACATATTTTAACTAAAAAAAAAAGAATAGGAATGGTGAAAAGAGAAACCAGATCCAAAGAACAAAATTAAATCAGTAGAGAACCCAGGTTAAACCATTAAATAACTGTAATGCATAAAGAACAGGAACAAAAACACAGAACACAGGGGCAGGATGGGTGGCTCAGCAGGTATGAGCATGGCTGCTCTTCCAGAGGACCCAGGTTTGAATCTTAGCAAATACATAGGGCAGCATTCAAGCTCCTGCAACTTCAGTCCCAGGGAGTCTGAGGTACTCTTGTATGCTGGAACACTTGGGTACCTGTGGATCACATTCACATAGACAAACACTCAGGATAATAAAAATAAAATGAAATCTAAAAATTACCAAACAAACCCAGAAAGCAGACAATAAAAAAGTTGGTACATTACAGATTGTATCTGGAATACCAAATTGCAGGCAAGATGAAGAAAGAGGAATTTTAATAAAGTAAAGTGAATTAGAAAGCCTCACTTACCAGAAGTGTTCCCATCAAGATACTTGTGGGTTAATTAGCACTGAAGATTTTATTTCAATTTTTACTATCTTTTGATGGTAGAAATGTCAGTGAAAAACAACCACCGTTCCACAAATCCAGCCCTACAAAAGATAGTAGATGGAAAAGTCCAACACAAGGAGGGAAACTACACCCTCAAAAAAGCAAGAAAGTAATTTTCTCTCAACAAAACCAAAATAAGATAGCCACACAAACATAATTCCATCTCTACCAACAAAAATAACATGAAGTAATAATCACTTTTTCTTAAATCTTTTAATGTCAATGGACTCAATTACCCAATAAAAAGATGTAGAATAAAAGACAGGATACATAAACAGGACCCACATTTTGCTGCATACAGGAAACACATCTCAGTGATAAAGACAGAAAATACCTCTGAGTGAATAGCTAGAGCAAATTTTTCAAAGGAAATGGAACCAAGAAACAAGCTGGAGTAGCCATTCCAACATCAAATAAAATCAACTTTTAACCAAAAGTTATCAAAAAAGATAAGTAAGGACACTTCATGCTCATCAAAGGAAAAATCTACCAAGATGAACTCTCAATTCTGAACATCTATGCTCCAAATGCAGGGGCACCCACATTCTTGGAAGAACAAAAAACAAAAAACCTTTACTAAAGCTCAAAGCACATATGGCACCTAGCACAGTAATAGTGGGAAACATCAACACCCTACTCTCATCAAGGGCAGATCATGGAAACAGAAACTAAACAGAGATATAGTGAAACTAGTAGAAATTATAAAACAAATAGGTTTAACAGGCATCTATAGAATATTTCATCCTAAAATAAAAGAATATACATTCTTCTCAGCACCTCAATGTATCTTCTCAAAAATTAACCTTATAATAGGTCACAAAACAAGCCTCAACATATATAAGAAGACTGAAATAATCCCATGGATCCTATTAGGTCACCACAAACTAAGGCAGATCTTCAATAACAACAAAAACAACAGAAATTCTGCATACAAATAGAAGCTGAGAAACTCTCTACTCAATGATAACTTGGTCAAGGGAAAAATAAAGAAAGAAATTGAAGAATTTTTATGAAACAACATATCAAAACTTATAGGACACAGTGAAAACAATACAAAGAGGAAAACTCACATCTCTAAGTGCCTCCAAAAAGAACCTGGAAAAGGCATACACTAGCAGCTTAACAGCATACCTGAAAACTCTAGAATAAGAAGAAGTAAATACACCCAAGAGGAGTAGATGACAGGAAATAATCAAACTCAGGGCTGAAATAAACCAAGTAGAAAGAAGAAAGAGAACTATATAAGAATCAACAAAACCAGGAGCTAATTCTTTCAGAAAATCAACAAGATAGATAAACCCTTAGCCAGACTAACCAGAGAGCACAGAGACTATATCCAAATTAACAAAATCAGAAATGAAACTGGAGACATAACAGCAGAAACTAAGAAAATTCAAAAGATCATCAGATCCTACTTATGCCTATACCTAAATCACACAAAGTCCCAACAAAGAAAAAGAGCTTCAGAACAATTTCTCTTATGAATATTGATGCAAAAATACTTAATAAAATACTCACAAAACAATTCCAAGAACACATTAAAATGATCATCCATCATGATCAACTAGGCTTCATCTTAGGGATGCAAGGATGGTTCAATATACAGAAATCCATCAACATAATGCACTATATAAACAAACTCAAAGAAAAGAGAAAAAAAAAACCACCTAATCATCTCTATAGATGCTGAGAAAACATTTGACAAAATCCAACACCCCTTCATGGTAAAAGTCTTGAAAAGATCAGGAATCAAGGCACATACCTCAACATAGTAAAAGCAATATATAGCAAACTAGTAGCCAATATCAAACTAAATGGAGAAAAACTTGAAGCAATCTCACTGAAATCAGAGACTAGACAAGGCTGCCCACTCTCTCCCTATGCATTTAATATAGTTCTCAAAGTCCTAGCTAGAGCAATTAGACAACAAAATGAAGTCAAATGGATGCAAATTGGAAAGGACAAAGTCAAAATATCACAATCTCCAGATGATGTGATAGTATCCTTAAGAGATGTTGTGGTAAATGTTAAAAAAGATACTGCCAACTCTCTGTGCTCCTGCTTCTCTCAGCCTGCCAATCTCCTGGGGGGCCAGGGCCAGCATGGTTCCCATACTCCTGCAGTCAGCACCTCTCTCTAGGCAGCCTCAGCAGCATCTTATCCCCGTGTTTCCTGCTTTGGCTTGCTTGTTTCTGGGGCCACTCATTCCTTATCTGCCATAATTCCCTGTAACCAGTGGTCCCTCATTCCAGTAACCAATTAATTCAAACTCTTGAAGCTTATAATTAACCAATCAGATTTATGTATCAATAAATTCTCAATTTACAAGATGCCAATACAATAATTTCTGAACCAACTTATAATGATAAAAGCTGCTGACCTAGATTAGACAAGTTTTCCCAATTATTCTAACCTTATAAACCATAACTAACAGTAGCTAATAAAACCACACTGGATCTGGTTCTTCTTCCTGTTTATTCTCCTCCATCTTGGCCTTCCTCTCTCCTCTCTCTGACCCTGCAACTCTTAGCTCAACTTCCCCTTTCTCTGTCCATCACAGGCCTCCTGCTGCCCTAATAATGTGATTAGACAGGGAAAATCCTGTCACAAAATGACCCCAAATATTCCACCAGAAAACTCCTAAACCTGATAAACAACTTCAGCAAAATGGCTGCATATAAAATTAACACAAACATATCAGTATCCTTCCTATACTCAAAAGATAAATAGGCTTAGAAAGAAATTAGGGAAAAGACAACCTTCACAATAGTCACAAACAATATAAAATATCTTGGTGTGACTCTAACCAAACAAGTAAAAGATCTGTACAACAAATACTTCAAGACTCTGAAGAAAGAAATCAAAGAAGTCCTTAGAAGATGGAAAGATCTCCCATGCTCATGGATTGGCAGCATTAATATAATAAAACTGGCCATCTTGCCAAAAGCAATCTACAGACTGAATGCAATCACTCTCAACATTCCAAATCAATTCCTCATAGAATTAGAAAAAGCAATTCTCAAATTCATTTGGAAAAACACAAAAACAGGATAGTAAAAACTATTATTAATATTAAAAGAACTTCTGGGTGAATCACCATCCCTGACCTTAAGCGTATCACAAAACAATAGTGATAAAAAACAAACAAACAAACAAACAAACAAACAAACCTGCATCTAGTACAGAGACAGGCAGGAAGATCAATGGAATAGAATTGAAGACTCAGAAATGAACCCAAATCACTATGGTCACTTAATCTTTGACAAAGGAGCTAAAACCATCCAGTGGGAAAAGACAGCATTTTTAACAAATGGTGCTGTTTCAACTGACAGTTAGCATGTAGAAAAATGCAAATTGATTCATTCTTACCTCCTTGTACAAAGCTAAAGTCCAAGTGGATCAAGGACCTCCACCTAAAACCAGATACACTGAAACTAATAGACGAGGAAATGGGGAATAGCCTTGAACACATGGGCACAGAGGAAAATTTCCTTAATAGAATACCAATGGCTTATGCTCTAAGATCAAGAATCACCAAAGGGGAACTCATAAAATTGCAAGACTTCTGTATGGTAAAGGACACTGTCAATTGGACAAATGACAACCAACAGATTTGAAAAAGATCTTCACCAATCCTACATTTTATCGAGGGCAAATATCCAATATATACAAAGAACTCAAGAAGCTAGACTCCGATTAAAAATGGAGTACAGACCTAAGCAAAAATTTTTCAACTGAGGAATGTCAAATGGCTGAGAAGCACCTAAAGAAATGTATAACATCCTTAGTCATCAGGGAAATTCAAGTCAGAGCAACCTTGAGATTCTACCTCACATCAGTCAGAATGGCTAAATCAGGAAGCAGGATTGGATGCGTGGGTAATGGAAGTCCTTCAAAAAGCAGAATAGGGGGACTGGTATAGGGAGTTTCAACGGGGATACTGGGAAAGAAGATAACAATTGAAATGTAAATAAAGAAAATATCCAATAAAAATAATTATCGGTAAAACGCTAAATAAACAAATAAATAAATACAGATATGCTTTAAGAATATTGATATAATGATTTTATTTGGTTTGGTTGGTTTTCTTTAGTTAAAATTTTTGTAAACATATAAACATACCAGTGAAAAACAGGAAACATTATTCAAAAGAAGTTAAAAAAAATTAGAAGGGAACAGAAAAAGTTGATGAAGCCAAATAGATGTTCCAGAGGTGAGAAAAGAAGAGGGGCTTTCCGTCAAACAAAGGGACTGGCTTAAGTCAGAAGGGAAATGGTGCCTTTCATGACAGATATAAAACAAATTAGAACCATACACTTATATACTTTATATCCAAATGCATAAAGCAAATCTTGTGCTTTAGATACCAATTGGACTTTTAAATGATATATAAGATGACAGCTGCCAAAGCTGATTGCTTTACAGAAATGGAAGAAGAGAAACTTTGAGCTCCCCTGGCACAGTATTCTGATTACCACAAAGAAGGCTGAGTGCAATTCTTTTTAAAAGTTCCTCATTTGTTCCAGGTCCTTGGCACACAGAGTTTGGACAATGTGGATACATTCAAAATTCCATTTTATTCTCTTTTTGCCTGAGAAGGCACCATCTCCTTTTTATCTGCAAGTGAGACCATCTTTTTGGTATCCAGCTAAAACTACACCTCTGTGACCCCTGTGTGAGAAAGGACTCATTGCTTATATATCTCATCTTTTAGGCAGAAAATTTCTGTATAACAAAATAATATATGTTTCATTTTACTGCTTCGTTATATATGTCACAGCAATAACAATTTCTAAAATGTGCCGAGAGTTTACTGTCTTCCAAGAAATTTTCAAAGTATCTGAATTCTAGCCAAAGTGCATATCTCAACTTTCTAAGAGCTTTTTCTGGCTGATGTCAGTTACATGTTCACAGACTGAAGCACAGATTGTTTGTCTAAGACAACATAGAAATTAGTGGTAAAGCCAAGGATTACACTTGCAAAGGAGTACTTTTGAGCTCACATTATTAAATATCCCCCTCAATTTTTTAAAAAGAAAAGCATCTACTCACACACTGAAATTAATTTTCTACAAAATACCTTAGTCATTATTTTTCAATGAATGTTCCTTAGAGGTGACTCCAACAAAACAAAACATTTGCAATGATTATTAAAAGTGCAGAAGCTGATGTAGAGGCAATCTTGGTGGAGGGTCCTAAGGACCACAGAGGGCTCTCCACACTGCAGGCATCCTAGAACACCTAGGTCCTTGAGATCACTGGTGAGTGGAATGCAACATCAATTCCAAAAATCCCAGAGGGTCTTCTGCTAGCAGCAACAGGTCAAAGGACAAAGGCAGGCCCTAGCACACCCAGAATCTTGATATCACTTAGAACAGTCTACACAGGAGAGCACTTGGGCAGCAGAAGCAACAAAGCATCTTGGACAGGGTCCCTTTGGGCCTTCATCCTTACCAATAGACAGAGCTGAGACCCAGATCCCTGGACACCTTACCTGCCAGAGTCGGTCTCCAGGGAGGGCTCTGACCCCAGGAATCAGTGGTGAAGCTGAGCTCAAGACTTCTGTGTACCTTCCCTGCAAGAGGAGAGCTTACATGCAGAAAGTGTTCTGACCACTGGGGCACAGGAGAGAGTTGGTCTCCCAGGAGTGCTAACAGAGGTTAAAGAGTCATAGGAGGAACAAGCTCCAGCCAGAGACAGCTAGAACATCTAACACCAGAGATTACCAGATGGCGAAAGGCAAATGAAAGAATCTTACTAACAGTAACCAGGACCACTGGCATCATCAGAACCCTGTACACCCACCAGAGAGAGTCCTAGATACCACAACACACCTGAAAAGCAAGATTAGGATTTAAAATCATATCTAATGATGCTGGTAGAGGATTTTAAGAAGGGCATTAATAACCCTCTTAAAGAAATACAGAACACTTCTAAACAGGTGGAAGCCCTTAAAGAGGAAGCACAAAAATCCCTCAAAGAATTACAGGAAAACACTGCTAAGCAGGTAGAAGACCTTAAAGAGGAAACACAAAAATTCCTTAAAGAAATACAGGAAAACACAACCAAACAGGTGATGGAATTGATCATAACCATCTAAGATCTAAAAACAGAAATATGAACAATGAAAAAATCCAAAGGGAGACAACTATGGAGATAGAAACCCTAGGAAAGATATCAGGAGCCGTAGATGCTAACAACAGCAACAGAATACAAGAGATGGAAGAGAGAATCTTAGGTTCAGAAGATTCCATAGAGAACATGGACACAACAGTAAAAGAAATGCAAAATGCAAAATGAACCTAATGCAAAACATCCAGGAAATCCAGGACACAATGAGAAAACCAAACCTAAGGATAATAGGTATAGATGAGTATGAAGAGTTTCAACTTTAAAGGACAGTAAATATCTTCAACAAAATTAGAGAAGAAAACTTCCCTGAACTAAAGAAAGAGACTCCAATGAACTTACAAGAAGCCAACAGAACTCCAAATAGACTGGGCCAGAAAAGAAATTCCTCCCAACACATAATAATCAGAACGACAAATGCACTAAATAAAGATAGAATATTAAAAGCAGTAAGGGGAAAAGGTCAAGTAACATAAAAAGGCAGACCGATTAGAATTACACCAGACTTCTCATCAGAGACTATGAAAGCCAGAAGATCCTGGACAGATGTTGTAAAAAACATAAGAGAACATAAATGCCAGCACAGGCTACTATACACAGCAAAACTCTCAATTATCATAAATGGAGAAACCAAAGTATGCCACGACAAAACAAAATTCACACAATAACTTTCCACAATTCCAGCTCTTCAGAAGATAATAATGAAAAAACACCAACACAAAGATGGAAACTACGTCCTAGAAAAAGCAAGAAAGCAATCCTTCAACAAACCTAAAATAAGACAGCTACAAGAACAGAATCCCAACTTTAACAACAACAACAACAAAAAAAACAAACAAACAAACAAACAAACAAAAAAAAAACCAGGAAGCAACAATTACTTTTTCTTAATATCTCAACATCAATGGACTCAATTCCCTAATAAAAAGAAATACACTAACAGAATGGCTACATAAACAGGACCCAACTTTTTGCTGCTTACAGGAAACCCACCTCAGGGAAAAATACAGACAGTACCTCAGGGTAAAAGGCTGGAAAACAATTTTCCAAGCAAATAGTCCCAATAAACAAGCTGAAGTAGCCATTCCAATATTGAATAAAATTGACTTCCAACCCAAAGTTATCAAAAAAGAAAAAGAGGGGCACTTCAGACTCATCAAAGGTGAAATCTTCCAAGATGAACTCTCAATTCTGAATATCTATGCTCCAAATACAAGGGCAGCCATATTCATTAAAGAAACTATAATAAAGCTCAAAGCACATATCTTACCTCACACAACAATAGTGGGAGACTTCAACACCCCACTCTCATCAATGGACAGATCCTGCAAACAGAAACTAAACAGAGACACATTGAAACTAACAAGTTATGAAAGAAATCGATTTAACAGATATCTACAGAATATTTTATTCTAAAAAATAAGGTATACCTTCTTCTCAGCACCTCATGGCCCCTTCTCCATAATCCACCATATAATTGGTCACAAAACAGGCCTCAACTGATACAAAAATATTGAAATTATCCCATGCATCCTTTCAGATCACCACAGACTAAGACTGATCTTCAATAGCAACATAAATAATAGAAAGTCGAAATTCAGACGGGCGTGGTGGCACACGCCTTTAATCCCAGCACTCGGGAGGCAGAGGCAGGCGGATTTCTGAGTTCGAGGCCAGCCTGGTTTACAAAGTGAGCTTCAGGACAGCCAGAGCTATAAAGAGAAACCCTGTCTCAAAAAAAAAAAAAAAAAAAAAAAAGTCAAAATTCACATAGAAGCTGAACAAACTCTACTCAATGATAATTTGGTCAAGGAAGAAATAAAGAAAGAAACTAAAGACTTTTTAGAGTTTAATTAAAATGAAACCACAACATACCAAAACTTATGGGACACAATGAAGGCAGTCTTAAGAGGAAAACCCATAGCTCTGAATGCCTCCAAAAAGAAACTAGAGAGAGCATACACTAGCAACTTGACAGCACACCTAAGAGCTCTAGAACAAAAGGAAGCAAATTCACCTAAGAGGAGTAGAGGGCAGGGAATAATCAAACTCAGGACTGAAATCAACCAAGTGAAAACAAAAATAACTATTCAAAGTATCAACCAAACCAGAACCTGGTTCTTTGAGAAAATTAACAAGATAGATAAACCCTTAGCCAGACTAACTAGAGAGCAGAGGGACAGTATCCTAATTAACACAATCAGAAATGAAAAGAGACATAACAACAGGACCTGAGGAAATCCAAAACACCATCAGATCCTACTACAAAAAAATATACTATACAAAACTCTAAAACCTGGATGAAATGGACACATTTCTAGACAGATACCAGGTACCAAGATTAAATCAGGATCAGATTAATGACCTAAATAGTCCCATATACCCTGAAGAAATAGAAGCAGTTATTAATAGTCTCCCAACCAAAAAAATGCCTAGGACCAGATGGATTTAGTGCAGAGTTCTATCAGACCTTCAAAGAAGACCTAATTCCAGTTCTTCACAAACTATTCCACAAAATAGAAACAGAAGGTAATCTACCCAATTCATTCTATGAAGCAACAATTACTCAGATACCTAAACCGCATAAAGACACAAAAGAAAGAGAACTTCAGACCAGTTTCCCTTATGAATATTGATGCAAAAATACTCAATAAAATTCTTGCTGACCCAATCCAAGAACACATCATAACAATCATCCATCATGATCAATTAGGCTTCATTCCATGAATGCAGAAATGCAGGGATGGTTTAATATGCAGAAATCCATTAAGGGAATCCACTATATAAACAAACTCAAAGACAAACACAACATGATCATCTCCTAAGATGCTGAGAAAGCATTTGATAAAATCCAACACCCATTCATGATAAAAGTCTTGGAAAGATCAGGAATTAAGGGCATATACCTAAACATAATAAAAGCAATTTACAGCAAATCAGTAGCCAACATCAAAGTAAACTGAGAGAAGCTGGAAGCAATACCACTAAAATCAGGGACTAGACAAGGCTGCAAAATATCTCCTTATCTATTCAATATAGTACTTGATGTCCTAGCCAGATCAAATAGACAACAAAAGGAGGTCAAGGGGAGACAAATTGGAAAGGAAGAAGTCAAAATATCACTATTTGCAGATGATATGATAGTATATATAAGTGATCCTAAAAATTCTACCACAGAAATCCTAACCCTGATAAACAGCTTCAGTGAAGTAGATGGATATAAAATTAACTTGACGAAAGGATGGACCATCTAAAGACTGCCATATCCAGGGATCCATCCCATAATCAGCTTCCAAACGCTGACACCATTGCATACACTAGCAAGATTTTGCTGAAAGGACCCAGATATAGCTGTCTCTTGTGAGACTATGCTGGGGCCTAGCAAACACAGAAGTGGATGCTCACAGTCAGCTATTGGATGGATGCCAGGGCCCCTAATGAAGGATCTAGAGAAATTACCCAAGGAGCTAAATGCTTCTGCAACTCAATAGGAGGAACAACAATATGAACTAACCAGTACGCCCAGAGCTGTGTCTCTATTGCATATGTAGTAGAGGATGGCCTAGTCGACCATCAATGGGAAGAGAGGCCCTTTGCATTGTGAAGATCATATGCCCCAGTACTGGGGAATGCCAGGCCCAGGAATTGGGATTGGGTGGGTTGGGGAGCACGGCGGGAGGAGGGTATAGGGGGCTTTGGGGATAGCATTTGAAATGTAAATGAAGAAAATATCTAATAAAAAAAGAAAGAAAGGTGAAAAAGAGGGATGTAGAGTGTGAATGAAGAATATTCGAGGCATGTTTGCAGGGGCACACATACACACACACACATACTCACACTCACACACACACTCACATATACGCAAAAAAAATTGAGAAAAATCCTCCCTGAAGAAAATAATAAATAAAATTGAATTTAAGAAAAAAAAAGTGCAGGAGCTAGATGTGCAGTGATTAAAAGCACTCGCTTTTCTCAGGAGGACCTGAACTCAATTCCTAGCAACAACATCAAGCAGCTCACATCCACAGAATGCAAGGCTTCTCTGGGTATCTGTGGGTATGTACATACATACTGCATACATATATAGATACAGAGATAAGGCCGGGAAAAATGATGGAGAGAGATGGTAGGGGAGAGAGAGAAGAGGACACACATACACACAGAGAAAGACACACACATTCAGAGAGAGAGAGAGAGAGAGTGAGAGAGGATAAAAGAGAGAGAGAAACTTTTTCTGAACTTTCCTTGTACAGGCACAGACTCATGGAGCTCCATTTATCCAATCAACTGAGAAAATTATTCAAGAAAAAGAAAAAAATATGCAAGATTCTCCATTCTAGTCAAGCATTATTGTTGCATTAAAAGAGCAAATAATTAGACTGGATGATTAGACCCCAAAGCAGCCACTGGGTTTCTGGTTGAGTGTGCATGCATGTAGAAAACTTACTAACTTTGTGATTATTTGCCTTTTCACACCCTAATCTTGTAAAGATAATTTAGCAGCTTTATCTTATAAGATCTCACTGAATCCTTATGAGTAGATAGGTAATACTAAATTCCCAGGCTGAAATAAGGAATGAATGCAGCCTAAGTTTCAGATTCTTGAATGTATTATCTTGCAAAAATTATGATCTAAAGTATGCCTTAATACTAGAAAAACATCTTCTAGAAGTAGTTTTAACCTCTTAGAATCTGTACAATCCTTTCCTTCAGTTGCATCTTCAGCTTCTATTTTTATCACAGTTATTTGAATTCTGATCCCTGTATCTTCATCAAAGTAGAGTGTGAGTGAGCTTAAGTTCCCTAGTTCTGTTACCTAAGATAATGAATTTAAAGGAGGGTATGTTGGTTTCTGGTTTTGTCTACTAATCAATCAGCCTTGTCACTTTGGACATCTGAAGTCAGTCACACAATGGCAGGATGTGCATGGCCAGGAAAACCTTTCTGCCTGTGACCAAAGAGCAGATGGATCTGAAGCTCAGAAAAAGTAACAAGATTGTGCTTTACCAAATCAATCTTCTCTGCTAACTGTTAGTCTTGTCTTAGAGACCTGTCCTGACAATCGAATAATCCCAAATTGATATCTCCATCCTAAATTTATCCTATCCCATAAGCCCAAGGGAATTGAACTGATTATTGATGAGCTATTTTGTACTACCTTCTGACTGTTCTCTAACTACATCTGCTGGGTTCCACTTTAATAATAAGTAGTAGTTATCTTCCCTCTCTTCCTCTCCACATCATACCCATTGTTTCTGGCAAGAGATTTCCTGCCAAGGTGTCTTCTTCGCAGGTCTTTATGACTGCTAACATTAGGTAGGTACTCTGGTATTGGTTGGTTTAGCTCATTAATGAGTTTATGTATATGCTTCATAAAGAACAAAAATAGCAAATCATATTGAAGAATGCAAAGTCTGAAGACAATGTTAGAGTTTAGTCCTGTATCCACTGTCCAAACTTACAGGCATTCATTATTCTCTCTTTATCTCATTTTCTGCTTTTCTACCGTGATAAATGTGGGAATTTCCTCAAAGTAGTCATAGCTTTACCAAAAGAAATTATATTACACAGTATCCACACTTATAATAAGTTATCTCTTCAAACATGCTTCTATAGGACATGTTGTCTCCTCAAACATGCTTGTTATTTGCCAGATGGACATGAGTAACTAAGTTATTATAAAGAAGGGAGTGAGGTTACTGTTGATAAACTGGGGGAATCAAGAATATGGAAATGCAAAAGTAACATAAAATACCAATCTATAACTACAGTGGAAGAAATGTATAGGCTAAAGCTAAAATGGAGACAAACATTCACTGTGATGCAGAAGTCCTGAGGCAGGAAAGTTGAGGAAGATTCAGTCAGTCAAAGGAGGAAGAAGCTAAGAACAGCCAGGAGATTAATCTGGGGGACTCAGGATGCTTTTTCTTTTTTTCTTCTGTGGTTTCTGTTTCCTAGAACATCCCATTTCCCATTAAGGAAAAATGCATGAATAAATACAATATTAAAGATGTAAGTTCAATGGTTATAGGGAATATAGTAACAACAATAAGCACATGCCGGAGAACAGAACTTAGTCTTTGTTGAAAACATTAATTTTATTGGCTGATCAAATAGTTATCAAAACCAGTGTCACAGCTATTTAGTAAGCATGTAGATACAGGAAAGTCCTTTAATGGGAATGAGGAAATGTTTTCTCACCAAAGAATTGTTTCCTATTCAGTTTAATTTCTGTATTTTCACTGCAGAAATTCTTGTTTATTCATCAAACAGAAGCAGGGGATCACTCCCAATTACCCATCTCAGTGACTCACTACAGTTTCTAATAGTGTGCTCTGTTTGAGAGAATAGAACTTTGTGTGTCTGCAGATAAAATTTGAGGCTGGGAATATACCAAGAACTTTCAAAGAAAACTGTCTACAAATTTTGTTTGTCTAAATTTTAAAATGAGCCAGCTAAGAAAACATTGTAATCTTCTCTGTTTCTAAACACATGAGTAGAATTCTTCTCACCTGAAGCATAAAATGAATCGTGTAGCAGACTTACTTCAATACAGATTGGCAGGCTTCAGGTTCTCTTTCTCAGAGGCAACATGGGTTTATTTGGAGTCCCATCTGAAAATGAAAAAAAAAAAAAAAGTCCTTGAATGTGGATAAGATTTGGAGGAAGGAAAGGGAAGAAACATTGTAATTAAGCCACGATCTCAAAAATAAGCAGACTTCCACCACCACTACCACCACCATCACCACAACCACCATAACCAATAACAACTAGGACATTGATGTGTGTCTGCTGTATTCTAAACACTCAGTAGTGGGATCATACTTGACTTGCAGCAACTCCTAGTGACAGAACTCACGTTTCTGATTTTCATGGAGGCAGAAATCTGACTACTATTCAATAATGACCTCTAGAAAATCAGGATAAAATAGTCAAACAGGCATTCATTAAAAGCAATATCTTGAGAGTGAGGCTACTGCATTATTCAGAGCTAAGAAGGGAGTTTTTATCCTTTGTGTTATAAACATTGAAAATTAGTAAGAATAAATATGAAGTAAATATGTGGTTATAGCTGATCCATTAAAAAAAACAATAATTTTTCTGTAATTCTTAAGTTTCTTGAAAAGACCCTTGATTCTCGAGTTCCTCTGTGTCAGGTTTTTTCCTGTTTAAGCAACAAAGCTTCCATCTGTTTCATCTTGATTTAAAGATGTAATTTACCAAATAAAACCACAATGCAATGTTTATTGAAGTAAAAATAATTTACTCTGTTTATCTCCCAAGTGAAATATAAATTAGAACTACAGGCTTGGAAAAAAAAAAGATTTACACAATGCCAACATAACTTCAGCTGCAAAACCTTTATATAAAACATGCCAATCACTCATACCACAACTTACCCATAGTGCTTCAGCTCAGAAAATAGTACCTAGTTGTGAGAGGCAAGCGAACCTGCTCAGTCAGGTCTGCACTCAGTCATTCTCTCCCACTGGCTAGAAAACAGGCCACAGTGAAAAGTCACATTTTCTTTAGAAATATGTATAGCATTTGGTGCACTTCAGTTTTGGAAGAATATGAAAGAAATAAATTTAAAGCAGTTGCCATGGTTCCTACAATTATGTAAAAATTATACTTTTAAAACTGTTCTTTTGCAGCATAGCTGCAACATTCTCATGATGCATTTAAGCACTAGTTCGAATTACATTACAACGAGCCAGCGTAATGAGAAGTTTGAAAGCCTAACAAAGCATGGAATACAAACATATACATTGTGAACATATACATTCCATGTGTTTGTACATAGTATATATGTTTATGATATAAGGTGATTTTAGCCCTTTAAAATTAAGAAATCTAGGAGCTGTGCATATAACTCAGTGACTATAGCAGTTGCTATACGGGTCTTTCTGAAATTCCAACATTCTGATGGATGGAGACAAGGGGTCCACAGAGCAGGCTGGCAGCTCATTCTGGAATTCAAGGGTGAGAAATTACCTCAATGTGTTAGGATCAATGAACATTTCCTACACTGATATTATTTCACAGGCACCTGAACACACCTGCACCCATATATGTGCAAACATGCATATACACACAAATACACCATACATAAATGTTTTAAAATTAAGAAACCAACAGTTAAATATTTTGTTAAAAAAAATTCACAGTGTATGTAAAGCTTCCCTTCAAATAGTTACCATCAACTCAGTTTGTGTGTCTGTGATTAAGGGTCAAAAACCCATTTAATAATATGAAGAACCGCAGACACTTTATAGGAGAAAGCCATGATTATGTTACTGTAAGGATAATGTTCTTGTAGGATTTCCTTTTTCATAAATCTTGAATGTATTTTGAATCATAAAATATTTCTATGCAAAGACCTTTGGTGATTGTTTAGTACCTTTTTCTTAAAGTACAGAGAGGTAAGGAGGCTTGTACATACATGGTTACTAAGAAGCCTGAGACCAGCAGTGTCCTGGCTCTGCATTGCAATGCTTCCTATAAAAGTAGGCAAGCCTGTTATAGATCATGTTGCTAGTTCTGAATCTGTGGCAAGTGAAGATAGATAAATAAATAAATAAATAAATAAATAAATAAATAAATAAAGCAGGTTTAAAATTGCAAATATTTCCACTGCTGTTAGAGCCATCCAGCTGAGTAATAGCAGTATCCCTGGAGATTGCACAAACACTGAGATACATAAAAGTCTGCCTCTTGTTTTACTAGACAAATCCCTTAGGGCTAAATTTGAGTGCAGAGCTCTCACTGACTTCAAAGGGACTTTATTTCTTGGTTAGCTCAGCAGGGACACTGAGCAACACAAAATTCAGAGCAACAACATTAAGATAAAATCTAGAAACAAATTTCCATATGACAGCTGAATGCTAAGAAAAAATGTGCAATTTCTCTAAATAAAATTGCACTTCTTTAACAATTTTCTTTAACCTCCAGACACTTGAGTCTCCTTATTTCATGATATTTTTTCTACCACAACAATGAAACTTCATAGATGTCATTTCAGAAAAGCAGGGTCATAATGTGTAAAATGGATGATGGTGTTACCTACATCCTTGACTTTGGCATTTATCCTTTGCAGAGTTCTACTAGTGACAGAGTTTGTTTGACCTGTGTTGCCTGATGTTATTCTTGTAGATACATCACAGTAAAAATTTTCCATTCCGCTTTTTAGAAAGTGAACACCAATATTTCTCCAAAAGACTATTAGCCACTCTTTCTTGCTCATGATTATTATATAAGTGAAAAAGCTTAGTGTATTCGCTTCAAAGTGTAAAAGACTGAAAATCCAAACAGGAATAGTAGAGGCTTCAGGGAGGGCCTCCCTAAGGTGAAGCACACCAGGGATATGATGGTGGTGAGACATCTGAATCAAGGAAGGGACTACATCCTCAAAGAAGAGGCAGAAAGTGCTTCAGGGGTTAGCTTTATTCTTACAACAACGTGTGCTCAACAGAATTCAGCAATCCCGTTAGAGCCTCTTCAACTCCTTCTGAGGATGCTGACTCAAATGACCTAAGGACAGGGACAGATGAGACCCCAGCACTGCAGGGTCCAATTAACTTTTGCATTGCAGCACTAGACCAAATGTGAGGCATGTGAACCTTTGGGTACACATCCAACCTATATCTAAAGCACAAGCAAAAGTGAAGTGTGATTTTATGTCTTAAAGAGTCCTTTAACTTTAATTATCTGTATATATGAAAGGGTATGTGCATGTATGTGAGCAGGTTCCTACCCAGCTCGGAAAATGTCTCTAGATCCCCTGGTGCTGGAGATAAAAATAGTTGTAAACAGATTTGTGGATGCGGGAACCATATACAGGTCCTCTTAGCAATGAGTGCTCTTGAGTACTATGCCAGCTTCCAGCCCTCAAAAGTTAGTTCAAACACGTACTTAACTGTGGGCCAAAGATCCACCTGGATATACAGCACAAGAAATTAATTTTAAAAGCAGGTAGTTTTTAATTAAAAAAACATGCTAGACCAATGACTATAAAATTTTTCCACTCCCTTTCCTTCATGCAATCAAATTCTATCAGATAACAAACTAAGAATATTACTTGTATATCATCCTAAATTTTGCAAATTAAAAAAATCTCTATATGTTTATTACTTTTTTTTCCTGAGTGGTCAGAAAAAAAAATTTTAAAAATATGAGTCTAGTCAAGTCTAGAAGTGAGCCTTGGAATTTCAAATGTATTAAAACTGCTAGTGGTAGCTGGTCTGATTATTGAGAAGTTGAGCTTGAGATAATGACAGGCTAAAACTACAAAGATGAAAGTTTTGTTAAATTAAGTACTGATGTTTCTGAAACTCCTGATATGTTGGGATTTCATTATTACAACACATAAAACCTGAAAAGAGAAAATGTTATGGCTCCCCTTTTACAAACAGTGAAAATCAAGACTCATAAATGAGATATATTGCACCAAGAAAGCAAAAGTTAAAAATGCATAGACACTGAGTGTACACTGAGGTCTGTCTAAAAACCTGTCAGTGTTGTATCCAGTAAGCCATTAGGAACAGAATAGCTTTTCCCTGCATGACCTTGTTCTAAGGTCTACAATTCATGAAGCTCAAGTTTTAGCAAGAGAGAACAAATTAAGGCACTAAATTTTGTAAGTAATTATGTAATTATCATACTCTATTTCCTGAGGATATTACTTAGACCAATATATTCTAAAATATTATAAAAATAGAAATAATGGACTAATCCACAAAAAAGAAAGAGGTGAAAAGAGATGAGGAGAAAGGAGGAAATGAAAAAGGAGGAGAGCAGAGATGAAAGAACAGAGGAGAGAGAAAGAAAGAAAACCTCTGTAACTCAGTGCCTTTGAGCTGAATTCAGAATAGTCAGAAAGAATTGACCAAGTTTAAGGCAGTGCAAGGGCAGCTAAAGAGACCTATTTAGGTAGATGGAGATCTACAAAGAAAGAGGGGGAAAAAAGGGCAAAATGCCCTGCAGTTTGAGACTTAAAGTAGAGCTAGGAAGAAAGTACTAACCAGGTCAAAGGAAGCTATAAAGGCCAGATGAACAGGTGTGCCCAATGAAGGTTTTATGTAGAGATAAAGCAAAAGCAAGTATCTATTTTCAAACAATGCTTTGTCACCTAAATAGAGAGAAGGATAAGAAGACACTGTTTATAAAGACCCATTAGGATGCAACTGAAGCAGATGGTACCAGTGAATTTTGAGATGAAGTAATAACACCCAATTGCCTCAGTAAGGAACCACATAGTGTAACAATGCTTCTCATAGCCATGCCTAAAGATGTCTGGAATTGTCTCATCATTTACAATGGGGTGGGTTTCCTTTGGTATCTGTTCTATAGTGTTGGATATTTCTCATCACTATCACTTTCTTTTGCGTGTGTTTACTATTAATCATTAATCATTTATTCTTTTGCATTTTATTTTTTATTAGATATTTTCTTCATTTACATTTCAAATGCTATCCAATTTTGTAGTGTGCTCTCAGAAAGTCCCCTATACCCTCTCCACACACAGCTCCCCAACCCACCAATTCCCACATCTTGGCCCTGGCATTACCCTGTACTGGAGCATATAACTTTCCAAGACCAAGGGCCTCTCCTCCCATTGATGGACAACTAGGCCATCCTCTGCTAAATATACAGCTAGAGAAACAGCTCTGGGGGTACTGGTTAGTTCATATTGTTGTTCTTCCTATAGTGTTGCAGACCCCTTTAGATCCTTGGGTACTTTCTCTATCTCCTTCATTAGGGTTCCGGTGGGTGTTTCATCCAATAGATGACCGTGAGCATCAACTTCTGTATTTGCTAGGCACAGGCATAGCCTGACAAGAGAGGACCTGTCAGCAAAATCTTTCTATCATATGCAATAGTGTCTGGGTTTGTTCGTTGTATTTGGGATGAATCCCCAGGTAGGGAAGTCTCTGGATGGTCCTTCCTTCCATCTCAGCTCAGAACTTTGTCTTTGTGCTTCCATGGGTATTTTGTTCCCCATTCTAAGAAGGAACAAATTATCCACACTTTGGTCTTCCTTCCTCTTCTGTTTCATGTGTTTTGCAAATTGTATCTTTGGGTATTCTAAGTATCTGCTTATCAGTGAGTGCATACCATGTGTGTTCTTTTGTGATTGGGTTACCTCACTCAGGATGGTATCCTCCAGATGCATCCATTTGCCTAAGAATTTCATGAATTCATTGTTTTTAATTGCTGAGTAGTAACCAATTGTGTAAATGTACCACATTTTCTGTATCCATTCCTCTGTTAAGGAAAATCTGAGTTCTTTCCAGCTTCTGTTTATAATAAATAAGGCTGCTTTTTTGTCTTATTGATGGTGTCTTTTGCCTTACAGAAGCTTTGCAATTTTATGAGATCCCATTTGTCCATTCTCCATCGTACAGCACAAGCCATTGCTGTTCTATTCAGGAATTTTTCCCCTGTGCCCATATCTTCGAGGCTTTTCCCCACTTTCTCCTCTATAAGTTTCAGTGTCTCTGGTTTTATGTGGAGTTCCTTGATCCACTTAGATTTGACCTTAGTACAAGGAGATAGGAATGGAAAATTCTCATTCTTCTACATGATAACTGCCAGTTGTGCCAGCACCATTTGTTGAAAATGCTGTCTTTTTTCCACTGGATAGTTTTAGCTCCCTTGTCAAAGATCAAGTGACCATAGGTGTGTGGGTTCATTTCTGGGTCTTCAATTCTATTCCATTGGTCTACTTGTCTGTCGCTATACCAGAACCCTGTAGATTTTATCACAGTTGCTCTGAGGTACAGCTTTAGGTCAGGCATGGTAATTGCACCAGAAGTTCTTTTATCATTGAGGAGAGTTTTTGCTATCCTAGGATTTTGTTATTACAGATGTATTTGCAAATATCCCTTTCTAACTCTGTGAAGAATTGAGTTGGAATTTTGATAGGGATCACATTGAATCTGTAGATTGCTTTCGGCAAGATAGCCATTTTTACTATATAAATCCTGCCAATCCATGAGCATGGGAAATCTTTCCATCTTCTGAGATCCTCTTTGATTTCTTTTTTCAAAGACTTGAAGTTCTTACCATACAGATCTTTCACTTCCTTACTTAGAGTCACAACAAGTTATTTTATATTGTTTGTGACTATTGTGAAGGGTGTTGTTTCCCTAATTTCTTCCTCAGCCTGTTTATCCTTTGTGTAGAGAAGGGCCATTGGTTAGTTTGATTTAATGTTATATCCAGCTATATCACTGAAGCTGTTTATCAAGTTTAGGTGTTCTATGGTGGAATTTTTAGGATCACTTTTATATACTATCATATCATCTGCAAATAGTGATATTTTGACTTCTTCCTTTCCAACTTATCTCCCCTTGATCTCCTTTTGTTGTCTAATTGTTCTGGCTAAGACTTCAAGGACTTCAAGTACTATATTCAATAGGTAAGGAGAATTTGGGCAGCCTTGTCTAGTCCCTGATTTTAGTGGGATTGCTTCCAACTTCTCTCCATTTAGTTTGATGTTGGCTACTGGTTTGCTGTATATTGCTTTGATAATGTTTAGGTATGGGCCTTGAATTCCTGATCTTTCTAAGACTTTTATCATGAATGGGTGTTGGATTTTGTCAAATGCTTTCTCCACATCTAAGGAGATGATCATGTGGTTTTTGTCTTTGAATTTCTTTATATAGTTGGTTACGTTGATGGATTATCTTATATTGAACCATCCCTGTATTCCTGGAATGAAGCCCACTTGATCATGATGAATGGTCATTTTGATGTGTTCTTCCATTCAGTTAGTGAGAATTTTATTGAGTATTTTTGCATCGATATTCATAAGGGAAATTGGTCTGATATTCTCTTTGTTGGGTCTGTGTGTGGTTTAGATATCAGAGTAATTGTGGCTTCAGAAAATTAATTGGGTAGAGTACCTTCTGAATCTATTTTGTGGAATAATTTGAGGAGAATGAGAATTAGGTCTTTGAAGGTCTGATAGAATTCTGTACTAAACCCTTCTGGGTGCTGGGCTTTTTTATTTTGGTTGGAAACTATTGATTACTGCTTCTATATCGTGAGGGGATATAGGACTGTTTAGATCATTAATATGATGCAGATTTAACTTTGGTACCTGGTATCTGTCTAGGAAATTGTCCATTTTATCCAGGCTTTCCAGTTATTTTGAGTATAGCCTTTTGTAGTAGGAGCTAATGATATTTTGGGTTTCCTCAGGTTCTGTTGTTATGTCTCCCTTTTCATTTCTGATTTTGTTAATTAGGATACTGTCCCTGTGCCCTCTACTTAGTCTGGGTAAGAGTTTATCTTATTGATTTTCTCGAAGAACCAGCTCCTCGTTTGGTTGATACTTTGAATAGTTCTTTTTGTTTCCACTTGGCTGATTTAAGCTCTGAGTTTATTTCCTGCCCTCTACTCCTCTTGGATGAATTTGCTTCCTTTTGTTCTAGAGCTATAAGGGTGCTGGTAGTGTATGTTCTCTCTAATTTCTTTTTGGAGGCACTCAGAACTATGAGCTTTCCTCTTAGGACTGCTTTCATTGTGTCACATTATTTTGGGTATGCTGTGGCTTCACTTACATTCAACTCTTAAAAGTCTTTAATTTCTTTCTTTATTTCTTTCTTGACCAAGTTATCGTTGAGTAGAATGTTGCTCAGCTTCCATGTGAATGTTGGCTTTCTATTATTTATGCTGTTATTGAAGATCAGCCTTAGTCCATGGTGATCTGATAGGATGCACAGGATAATTTCAATACTTTTGTATCTGTTGAGGCCTGTTTTGTGACTAATTATATAGTCCATTTTGGAAAGGTGCCATGAGGTACTAAGAAGAAGGTATATCCTTTTATTTTAGGATAAAATGTTCCTTAGTATCTGTTAAATCCTTTTGTTTCATAACTTCTTTTAGTTTCACCTTGTCTCTGTTTAGTTTCTGTTTCCAGGATCTGTCCATTTAAGAGACTGGGTGTTGAAGTCTCCCACTATTATTGTGTGAGGTGCAATATGTGCTTTGAACTTTATAGTTTCTTTAATATATATGTCTGTCCTTGCTTTTGGAGCATAGATATTCAGATTTGAGAGTTCATCTTGGAAGATTTTATGTTTGATGCATATGAAGTGCCCCTCCTTATCTTTTTTGATAAAACTAGATTGGAAGTCGATTTTATTCGATATTAGAATGGCTACTCTGAGGTAGTGTCTATCTTTTTCCCTGAGGTGGATTTCCTGTAAGCAGAAAAATATGTCTTTTTATTTGGGAATTGAGCCCATTGATATTAAGAGATATTAAGTAAAAGTAATTGTTGCTTCCTGTTATTTTTGTGGCTATATTTGGGATTCTGTTCTTGTGGCTTTCTTCTTTTAGGTTGGTTGAAGGATTACTCTTTTGCTTTTTGTAGGATGTAATTTCAGTCCTTGTGTTGGTGTTTTCACTTTATTATCCTTTGAAGGGCTGAATTTGTGGAAAGATATTGTGTGAATTTGGTTTTGTCATGGAATACTTTGCTTTCTCCATCTATGGTAATTGAGACTTTTGCTGGGTATAGTAGCCTGAGCTGGCATTTGTGTTCTCTTAGGGTCTGTATAACATCTGTCCAGGATCTTCTGGCTTTCATAGTCTCTGGTAAGAAGTCTGGAGTAATTCTAATAGGTATGCCTTTATATGTTACTTGACCTTTTTCCCTTACTGCTTTTAGTATTCTGTCTTTATTTAATGCATTTTTGTAATCTTTATTATGTGACACAGGAATTTATTTTCTGGTCCAGTCTATTTGGAGTTCTGTAGGCTTCTTTTATGTTCATGGGCACTTCTTTCTTTAGGTTGGGGAAGTTTTCTTCTATAATTGTGTTGAAGATATTTACTGGCCCTTCAAGTTATAAATTTTCATTCTCATCTATACCTATTAATCTTAGATTTGGTCTTCTCATTATGTCCTGGATTTTCAGCATGGTTTGGGTTAGGATCTTTTTGTATTTTGCATTTTCTTTTATTGTTGTGTCCATGTTGTGTATGGAATCTTCTGCACCTGAGATTTTCTCTTCCATCTCTTGCATTCTATGGCTCCTGATTTAATTTCTAGGGTTTCTATCTTCAGAGTTGTCTCCCTTTGGTTTTTCTTCATTGTTTTTACTTCTATTTTTAGATTTTGGATTTTTTTTCAATTCCATCACCTTTTTGCTTGTTTTTTTTTCCTGTATTTCTTTAAGGGATTTTTGTGTTTCCTCTTCTACCTGTTTAGCAGTGTTCTCCTGTATTTCTTTAGGTGAATTATTAATTCCCCTCTTAAAATCTTCTACCAGCATCATGAGATATTATTTTAGATCCAATTTTTGTGTTTTGGATGTGTTGGGGTATCCAGGACTCACTGTGGTGGGAATACTGGGTTCTGATGATGCCCAGTGGTCTTGTTTTCTGTTGGTAAGGTTCTTACATTTTCTTTTCCCATCTGGTTATCTCTGATGTTAGATGTTCTAGCTGTCTCTGGCTGGAGCTTGTCCCTCCTGTGATTCTGTTAGCCTCTGTCAGCCCACCTGGGAGTCCAACTCCCTCCTGTGTCACAGTGGTCAAAGCACTCTCTTGCATGCAAGCTCTCCTCTTACAGGGAAGGTGCACAGAAGTATGGAGGTCAGATCCACCTCCTGAGTCCCAGGGTCAGAGCGCTCCCTGGAGGCCAATTCTCTTCTGGTGTGGAAGGTGCCCAAGGATTTGGGTCTCAGCTCTGCCTACACCCTGAGGATGAAGGCCCAAAGTGACCCTGTCCAAGCAGCTTTGTTGCTTCTGCAGCCCATGTGCTCCTCTTTGTAGACTGGTCTCAGTCTTCCCAAGATCCTGAGTGTGCTAGGTCCTGCCAATTCTTGCCCAAGATGGCGTGGAGCTGCTGCTGACTGGAATGAATCTCAGCCAAAGCTCTGTGGGTTTCCTTTGTCTCTGTCCCTGCTGACACAAGACCTCCATTTTGTTTTTGTTTGTTTGTTTGTTTATTTGTTTTGAATATATTTTGATTTCCACTCACCAGTGATCTCAAGATCCTGGCTGTGCTAGGGTACCTGCGGTGTGGAGAGTTCTCTGGGCACCTTGGGACCCTCTGCCAAGTTCACGCCCAAAATGCCATGGGCTGGTCCCGAACTGAATGAACCCCAACCGTTGGTTGTGTGGGTTTCTCTTGTCCCTTTTCCTACTGGCACAAGACCCTCTGGGTTTTTTGGGACAGATGTTAGTGTCCACTCACCAGTGATTAAGATCCTGGGTGTGCTAGGACACCTGCAAGGTGGAGAATCCTCTCATTTACATTTTAAACGATACCTCCTTCCTGGTTACACCTCCACCAACCCACCACCCTTTCTCCTAAGCTTCTTCACCTTTGTCTCCATGAGTATGCTCCTCCACCCATTCACCCACAACCACCTCACTCTACTATCGCTTTCTATTTAAGGAAATATAATTTGATTATGGCATTGCTATGCCAATGAGTACAAATTCTCTGATTTCTGTAATTCAAAGTACATTACTATTTGCATTCTTTTCTTAATTCTGATGCAGAAATAGAACAAACTATTATAAGATAATATTGCGTATGAGTTTACATTTCTGGAGGTTAGGAATCTAAAAGAGATTATGGAGCTGTGTTCTTCTAAGACTCAGTGTTGATTTCATTCCTTCAACCTTTCTGACCTCTAGGCATCCTACATTGCACTTCTCTTGGCCCATTTCTCCTGACCCTCTATTTCCTTATTACACCATCACAAGCATTTCTTTTCACATGACTTTTCTTCTTCTCTTACAGTGATGTTGCTATTAACATAGGTTTAAAACATATTATCCATGGAAACTCCTCTTCTCAAAACCCTGAGTGCAATCACAGCTCCAATGCCATTTTCCTTTTCAGTGGAACATATTTCCAGGGGTTAAAATCTGTTCCTCCCTGTAGGAGCAAAAACATCCACTTATTCCAGTTAGTATTAAGATTTAGCTCCTTCAAAGTTATAAGCATCATGGAAATTGTATTGTCTATAAATCTTAGAATATAAAGCATGCATCCATTGCTTGAGTCTGTTATTTAGATTACATTAGCACATGTCATTGACATGAAATGATGTATGCCAAACGGTTTATTTTATAAGGATAAAATGCATTTTAAAATGCATATACTTACTTCTCAATTAAGTTTAGTAAACAATGGGTCTACACAAGGTGGTATGCAGAAGCTATAATGAGCCATGAGTACCACAGATGCTTTGTTCAAAATGTGAGCATTTTGGTTTTTGAATTGTGAGAAAAGTTTGTTTCCTTTTCCTTGGTGTTATTAAAAAGTAATCAAAGCAAATAATCTTTACAAACTTTAGCTTACAAAAAGCATGTTTCTCGAGACTCGAGCCCCGGGCTACCTTGCCAGCAGAGTCTTGCCCAACACCCGCAAGGGTCCACACGGGACTCCCCACGGGACCCTAAGACCTCTGGTGAGTGGATCACAGTGCCTGCCCCAATCCAATCGCGTGGAACTTGAGACTGCGGTACATAGGGAAGCAGGCTACCCGGGCCTGATCTGGGGCACAAGTCCCTTCCGCTCGACTCGAGACTCGAGCCCCGGGCTACCTTGCCAGCAGAGTCTTGCCCAACACCCGCAAGGGTCCACACGGGACTCCCCACGGGACCCTAAGACCTCTGGTGAGTGGATCACAGTGCCTGCCCCAATCCAATCGCGTGGAACTTGAGACTGCGGTACATAGGGAAGCAGGCTACCCGGGCCTGATCTGGGGCACAAGTCCCTTCCGCTCGACTCGAGACTCGAGCCCCGGGCTACCTTGCCAGCAGAGTCTTGCCCAACACCCGCAAGGGCCCACACGGGACTCCCCACGGGACCCTAAGACCTCTGGTGAGTGGAACACAGCGCCTACCCCAATCCAATCGCGTGGAACTTGAGACTGCGGTACATAGGGAAGCAGGCTACCCGGGCTTGATCTGGGGCACAAACCCCTTCCACTCCACTCGAGCCCCGGCTACCTTGCCAGCTGAGTCGCCTGACACCCGCAAGGGCCCACACAGGATTCCACACGTGATCCTAAGACCTCTAGTGAGTGGAACACAACTTCTGCCAGGAGTCTGGTTCGAACACCAGATATCTGGGTACCTGCCTTGCAAGAAGAGAGCTTGCCTGCAGAGAATACTCTGCCCACTGAAACTAAGGAGAGTGCTACCCTCCAGGTCTGCTCATAGAGGCTAACAGAGTCACCTGAAGAACAAGCTCTTAACAGTGACAACTAAAACAGCTAGCTTCAGAGATTACCAGATGGCGAAAGGCAAACGTAAGAATCCTACTAACAGAAATCAAGACCACTCACCATCATCAGAACGCAGCACTCCCACCCCACCTAGTCCTGGGCACCCCAACACAACCGAAAATCTAGACCCAGATTTAAAAACATTTCTCATGATGATGATAGAGGACATCAAGAAGGACTTTCATAAGTCACTTAAAGATTTACAGGAGAGCACTGCTAAAGAATTACAGGCTCTTAAAGAAAAGCAGGAAAACACAGCCAAACAGGTGATGGAAATGAACAAAACCATACTAGAACTAAAAGGGGAAGTAGACACAATAAAGAAAACCCAAAGCGAGGCAACGCTGGAGATAGAAACCCTAGGAAAGAGATCTGGAACCATAGATGCGAGCATCAGCAACAGAATACAAGAAATGGAAGAGAGAATCTCAGGTGCAGAAGATTCCATAGAGAACATCGACACAACAGTCAAAGAAAATACAAAATGCAAAAGGATCCTAACTCAAAACATCCAGGTAATCCAGGACACAATGAGAAGACCAAACCTACGGATAATAGGAATTGATGAGAATGAAGATTTTCAACTTAAAGGGCCAGCTAATATCTTCAACAAAATAATAGAAGAAAACTTCCCAAACATAAAAAAAGAGATGCCCATGATCATACAAGAAGCATACAGAACTCCAAATAGACTGGACCAGAAAAGAAATTCCTCCCGACACATAATAATCAGAACAACAAATGCACTAAATAAAGATAGAATATTAAAAGCAGTAAGGGAGAAAGGTCAAGTAACATATAAAGGAAGGCCTATCAGAATTACACCAGACTTTTCACCAGAGACTATGAAAGCCAGAAGAGCCTGGACAGATGTTATACAGACACTAAGAGAACACAAATGCCAGCCCAGGCTACTATACCCGGCCAAACTCTCAATTACCATAGATGGAGAAACCAAAGTATTCCACGACAAAACCAAGTTCACACAATATCTTTCCACGAATCCAGCCCTTCAAAGGATAATAACAGAAAAGAAGCAATACAAGGACGGAAATCACGCCCTAGAACAACCAAGAAAGTAATCATTCAACAAACCAAAAAGAAGACAGCCACAAGAACAGAATGCCAACTCTAACAACAAAAATAAAAGGGAGCAACAATTACTTTTCCTTAATATCTCTTAATATCAATGGACTCAATTCCCCAATAAAAAGACATAGACTAACAGACTGGCTACACAAACAGGACCCAACATTCTGCTGCTTACAGGAAACCCATCTCAGGGAAAAAGACAGACACTACCTCAGAGTGAAAGGCTGGAAAACAATTTTCCAAGCAAATGGACTGAAGAAACAAGCTGGAGTAGCCATTTTAATATCGGATAAAATCGACTTCCAACCCAAAGTTATCAAAAAAGACAAGGAGGGACACCTCATACTCATCAAAGGTAAAATCCTCCAAGAGGAACTCTCAATTCTGAATATCTACGCACCAAATGCAAGGGCAGCCACATTCATTAGAGACACTTTAGTAAAGCTCAAAGCATACATTGCACCTCACACAATAATAGTGGGAGACTTCAACACACCACTTTCTTCAAAGGACAGATCGTGGAAACAGAAACTAAACAGGGACACAGTGAAACTAACAGAAGTTATGAAACAAATGGACCTGACAGATATCTACAGAACATTTTATCCTAAAACAAAAGGATATACCTTCTTCTCAGCACCTCACGGGACCTTCTCCAAAATTGACCATATAATTGGTCACAAAACAGGCCTCAATAGATACAAAAATATTGAAATTGTCCCATGTATCCTATCAGACCACCATGGCCTAAGACTGATCTTCAATAACAACATAAATAATGGAAAGCCAACATTCACGTGGAAACTGAATAACACTCTTCTCAATGATACCTTGGTCAAGGAAGGAATAAAGAAAGAAATTAAAGACTTTTTAGAGTTTAATGAAAATGAAGCCACAACGTACCCAAACCTATGGGACACAATGAAAGCATTTCTAAGAGGGAAACTCATAGCGCTGAGTGCCTCCAAGAAGAAACGGGAGACAGCACATACTAGCAGCTTGACAACACATCTAAAAGCCCTAGAAAAAAAGGAAGCAAATTCACCCAAGAGGAGTAGACGGCAGGAAATAATCAAACTCAGGGGTGAAATCAACCAAGTGGAAACAAGAAGAACTATTCAAAGAATTAACCAAACGAGGAGTTGGTTCTTTGAGAAAATCAACAAGATAGATAAACCCTTAGCTAGACTCACTAAAGGGCACAGGGACAAAATCCTAATTAACAAAATCAGAAATGAAAAGGGAGACATAACAACAGATCCTGAAGAAATCCGAAACACCATCAGATCCTTCTACAAAAGGCTATACTCAACAAAACTGGAAAACCTGGACGAAATGGACAAATTTCTGGACAGATACCAGGTACCAAAGTTGAATCAGGATCAAGTTGACCATCTAAACAGTCCCATATCACCTAAAGAAATAGAAGCAGTTATTAATAGTCTCCCAACCAAAAAAAGCCCAGGACCAGATGGGTTTAGTGCAGAGTTCTATCAGACCTTCAAAGAAGATCTAATTCCAATTCTGCACAAACTATTTCACAAAATAGAAGTAGAAGGTACTCTACCCAACTCATTTTATGAAGCCACTATTACTCTGATACCTAAACCACAGAAAGATCCAACAAAGATAGAGAACTTCAGACCAATTTCTCTTATGAATATCGATGCAAAAATCCTCAATAAAATTCTCGCTAACCGAATCCAAGAACACATTAAAGCAATCATCCATCCTGACCAAGTAGGTTTTATTCCAGGGATGCAGGGATGGTTTAATATACAAAAATCCATCAATGTAATCCATTATATAAACAAACTCAAAGACAAAAACCACATGATCATCTCGTTAGATGCAGAAAAAGCATTTGACAAGATCCAACACCCATTCATGATAAAAGTTTTGGAAAGATCAGGAATTCAAGGCCCATACCTAAACATGATAAAAGCAATCTACAGCAAACCAGTAGCCAACATCAAAGTAAATGGAGAGAAGCTGGAAGCAATCCCACTAAAATCAGGGACTAGACAAGGCTGCCCACTTTCTCCCTACCTTTTCAACATAGTACTTGAAGTATTAGCCAGAGCAATTCGACAACAAAAGGAGATCAAGGGGATACAAATTGGAAAAGAGGAAGTCAAAATATCACTTTTTGCAGATGATATGATAGTATATATAAGTGACCCTAAAAATTCTACCAGAGAACTCCTAAACCTGATAAACAGCTTCGGTGAAGTAGCTGGATATAAAATAAACTCAAACAAGTCAATGGCCTTTCTCTATACAAAGAATAAACAGGCTGAGAAAGAAATTAGGGAAACAACACCCTTCTCAATAGTCACAAATAATATAAAATATCTTGGCGTGACTCTAACTAAGGAGGTGAAAGATCTGTATGATAAAAACTTCAAATCTCTGAAGAAAGAAATTAAAGAAGATCTCAGAAGATGGAAAGATCTCCCATGCTCATGGATTGGCAGGATCAACATTGTAAAAATGGCTATCTTGCCAAAAGCAATCTACAGATTCAATGCAATCCCCATCAAAATTCCAACTCAATTCTTCAACGAATTGGAAGGAGCAATTTGCAAATTTGTCTGGAATAACAAAAAACCTAGGATAGCAAAAAGTCTTCTCAAGGATAAAAGAACTTCTGGCGGAATCACCATGCCAGACCTAAAGCTTTACTACAGAGCAATTGTGATAAAAACTGCATGGTACTGGTATAGAGACAGACAAGTAGACCAATGGAATAGAATTGAAGATCCAGAAATGAACCCACACACCTATGTTCACTTGATCTTCGACAAGGGAGCTAAAACCATCCAGTGGAAGAAAGACAGCATTTTCAACAATTGGTGCTGGCACAACTGGTTGTTATCGTGTAGAAGAATGCGAATCGATCCATACTTATCTCCTTGTACTAAGGTCAAATCTAAGTGGATCAAGGAACTTCACATAAAACCAGAGACACTGAAACTTATAGAGGAGAAAGTGGGGAAAAGCCTTGAAGATATGGGCACAGGGGAAAAATTCCTGAACAGAACAGCAATGGCTTGTGCTGTAAGATCGAGAATCGACAAATGGGACCTAATGAAACTCCAAAGTTTCTGCAAGGCAAAAGACACCGTCAATAAGACAAAAAGACCACCAACAGATTGGGAAAGGATCTTTACCTATCCTAAATCAGATAGGGGACTAATATCCAACATATATAAAGAACTCAAGAAGGTGGACTTCAGAAAATCAAATAACCCCATTAAAAAATGGGGCTCAGAACTGAACAAAGAATTCTCACCTGAGGAATACCGAATGGCAGAGAAGCACTTGAAAAAATGTTCAACATCCTTAATCATCAGGGAAATGCAAATCAAAACAACCCTGAGATTCCACCTCACACCAGTCAGAATGGCTAAGATCAAAAATTCAGGTGACAGCAGATGCTGGCGAGGATGTGGAGAAAGAGGAACACTCCTCCATTGTTGGTGGGATTGCAGGCTTGTACAACCACTCTGGAAATCAGTCTGGCGGTTCCTCAGAAAACTGGACATAGTACTACCGGAAGATCCAGCAATACCTCTCCTGGGCATATATCCAGAAGATGCCCCAACAGGTAAGAAGGACACATGCTCCACTATGTTCATAGCAGCCTTATTTATAATAGCCAGAAGCTGGAAAGAACCTAGATGCCCCTCAACAGAGGAATGGATACAGAAAATGTGGTACATCTACACAATGGAGTACTACTCAGCTATTAAAAAGAATGAATTTATGAAATTCCTAGCCAAATGGATGGACCTGGAGGGCATCATCCTGAGTGAGGTAACACATTCACAAAGAAACTCACACAATATGTATTCACTGATAAGTGGATATTAGCCCCAAACCTAGGATACCCAAGATATAAGATATAATTTGCTAAACACATGAAACTCAAGGAGAATGAAGACTGAAGTGTGGACACTATGCCCCTCCTTAGATTTGGGAACAAAACACCCATGGAAGGAGTTACAGAGACGGAGTCTGGAGCTGAGATGAAAGGATGGACCATGTAGAGACTGCCATAGCCAGGGATCCACCCCATAATCAGCATCCAAACGCTGACACCATTGCATACACTAGCAAGATTTTATTGAAAGGACGCAGATGTAGCTGTCTCTTGTGAGACTATGCTGGGGCCCAGCAAACACAGAAGTGGATGCTCACAGTCAGCTAATGGATGGATCATAGGGCTCCCAATGGAGGAGCTAGAGAAAGTAGCCAAGGAGCTAAAGGGATCTGCAACCCTATAGGTGGAACAACATTATGAGCTAACCAGTACCCCGGAGCTCTTGACTCTAGCTGCATATATATCAAAAGATGGCCTAGTCGGCCATCACTGGAAAGAGAGGCCCATTGGACTTGCAAACTTTATATGCCCCAGTACAGGGGAATACCAGGGCCAAAAAGGGGGAGTGGGTGGGCAGGGGAGTGGGGGTGGGTGGATATGGGGGACTTTTGGTATAGCATTGGAAATGTAAATGAGTTAAATACCTAATAAAAAATGGAAAAAAAAAAAAAAGCATGTTCATCTTCCTCTTAAAATTATTAGCCTTGCTGTGTGCAGTAATGTGTATCCACTCTGATTAAGAGAGCAGTGGCACCAGGTTTTTTTTTTTTTTTTTTGGATGTTTGTTTTTACTTTGTACAATGATAAAATTTAGTGAACATGGATATTTCTATAAATAACATTTTTCTTTACTCATGATAATTTCATGTATGTATACAGTAAAGTGTTATTGTAGTCATGCAATTGTATTACTGCTCCAACAGCTTCCATGTCACCACATCTTCTAAGTCTCATACTATGTGGCTTGTAGGAAGGCGGAACATTCTAGTGACATTGTTGCTATGAGATGTTGTCTGAATTTAATGAATATAACAATAATTTAAGAGCATCAATGTTCCATTTTTCTGAACACAATTGACCCTTTTAAGCTTTTGTCATAAAATCCAAAATCCTCAACAGCCATTGTAATTTTTACTTTACAAATTCAACCTCTTACATGATTGCATATGCCAGAAAGATTTTGCTGACAGGACCCTGATATAACTGTCTCTTGTGAGGTTATGCCAGTGCCTGGCAAATACAGAAGTGGATGCTCACAGTTATCCATTGGGTGGAACATAGGGCCCCTAATGAAGGAGCTAGAGAAAGTACCCAAGGAGCTAAAGGGGTCTGCAATCCTATAGGAGAAACAACAATATGAACTCAATAGTACCCTCCAGAGCTGTGTCTCTAGTTGCATATGTAGCAGAGGATGGTTTAGTCGGCCATCAATGGGAGGAGAGGCCCTTGGTCTTGTGGAGATCATATGCCCCAGTACAGGGGAATGCCAGGGCCAGAAAGAAGGAGTGGGTAGGTTGGGGAGCAGGGCAGAGGAAGGTTATAATGGGCTTTGGGGATAGCATTTGAAATGTAAATGAAGAAAATATCTAATTAAAAATAGTCAACCTCTTTAAATCAAATAAAGCATGCAAACAAGAAGTGAACAAGTATGGGGGGGTGTAATTAGCTATTACAAGGAAATGCAATCCTGATGAGATCAGTTATGATTGGCATCTGGAGACCTCACCCATCAGTAATAAATGAGCCTTGAGTCAAAGTGTCCTCACATTTCTTACTTCTATCTGTTGTTTCACACTCGAAATGTGGTATTACTGGCCAATTCTCTATTATATAACCATAACTCAGTGTATTTGCTTACTAAATGTATAATACCTCTCACATTTTTTATTATTGTAAGTTAAGATGAAGTATGTTTACACTGCATGAATTATAATATAGAGGTTCATATCCAAGTAATAGCTAAACTTCAATCTGCTGAAGTATAGACTGCATTCAAGCTTTTTTGATATTACCAAAAAAATTTTCACAAGGGATATTCAAATTATAACTACCAGTGACATATGAAAATATGCACAATTTATGTTTACTGACATAATTTTACACATTTTCAGGATTTATTGTCTCTTGGACAGTAAATGACGCCATCACAGTTTTTATTTACATTTCTTTAAAACCAATAATGATAAAAAGTATTTTCTTATTTGTTGACTTATTGCATATAACAATTCTCTCTTTACCTTTGAGAACAAGATGCCTGGATGTCAGCTGTTCCTCTTCATGGTAATTGAAGAATTACGCTAGATCCACAGTATCACTCAGGTGACATTGCAAAAACCTTAAACTCCATCAAGTCTAGTTTCTATATAAAGTAGCAGTTACTAAAGGAGGAGGAGTGGCTTCTTTACACCTGTGTAAGGGGTATAAAGTAGCAGCTAGGTGCTAAGAAGAGGTAAATGTTCTTCTCTCACATTAGAGCATTCCCTGGTCTCTTTTCTATGCACTGTGGCTGTGGGTACCACACATACTGGGCTGAGGCTTTTCCTTCTAGGAGGAAATTCTGCAGCAGCATCCTGTTGTCACTTGATACTGTGTGAATTCTTTAATTTTTTTGTATCTTTTTAACAAGAAGGGTGCATTATAATAAGGATAGATTATATGACAAAATAGTCTGTATAATAAAAAGAAGAGAATGAACAAAGGACAGAAATATTCCTTTGTTTTACTGGGATGGGAGCTATTTGTTCCTAATTTTTATCTTCTCCATTTGCTTTAAGTATTTTATCCTGTTTTGTTCCTTTTTTGGTTATCAAACCCAATCTTATTATTGTTATTTTATATGACACTATTAGATATTTAGTTAGGCAACTTTTACTATTAGAGTATTTTACTTTTAAACAATATTTTACCACATTTCAACAGGCTTTGTTGACCTATCAGTGCTCTCTAAATTAGTATGCCTCACATTGCAGAAACTGTGACAGCCTCAGGATGTACTACTCTTCTTTAACAGCTTCATTCCTCCTGTACGGCCTTCTCAGATTTTAATTACAGAATCACTTTAAATTAGTAATATAATGCATTTAGAATGTACAAAAAAATAAAGTGGGTGGTTCATAATCATAACTGTATAGTCCTAGCACACAGTTAGACCACTTGCAGATTCTCTTGGTGGTGCCCACATAGTCTTTAGTGGAGGAATGATATCTGCTTACTGTATCCTCACAGGATAGAAGGTGCTGATGAGCTCTGACTTTTTAAATGAGTACCAATCTAAGTCATAAAGCCTTTGTTCTTACCAGATAATAACCCTTTCACCTCCTTTTCACTCAAAATTGTACATATTCTATTCAGGTATTTGAAGATATCATGCAAATATGTTTTCTGTCATTTCTTCAATAATCCGCATAATGTTTTAAATGTTTTTTTAAAGTAATATTTCACTCTTCCATTTCATGAATTCTTGTATTTTTCTCTGTCATTGGTTTTTGGAACATTGATTTTTATGATTTTCGCCATTTTAAAATCTATCAGTTCCAAAACAATGGTTAACAGATCATGCAGCCATTCTGGGTTTGGAATTTGTATTTATTTTTATGTAAAAAAAAAAACCCACACCTGTTTATTTTACACAGAATAGTATACACATGGAGGTCAGAGGATAGCTTGCTAAAATTGAACCTCAAGTTCTCATGTTGGTGGCAAGCATTTTTTTGCCCTTGAACAGATTCATGTTACTAGCCACCAGCTTACTTTTAAACAAACATACAAGACAAAGTTTTATTAATGATTTGCATTAAATACTACATACTTAAAAGGTTTTTTTTATCTCTTATCAAAGAGTATAGTAAGTGTTGCCAAAGAAAATCATAGAAATGTAAAAATGAAATTCCTTGTTTAAATATAGAAAATGTCAACTGGGCTAAAACAATCAGAGTTTAAAATTACTGTGGTATTACTTTCTTAAGATGCTATTTAATACTTTATTTCTTTACTTAGTGGTGGCAGTTAGCAACCTTTATATTTCCATTCAGGATGAGTTTTTTTCTTTTCAATTTATATTGACAAGCACACATTTAAATAACAAGTCCCTGAGAGCTGAGACTTTCAATTAAAACTGCATACAATGCATTTCTCCTCAGTTGCATTTTCAACAGGCTTGCCTGGCAGCTAGAATTTTACACTCTCTTTGATTATTGTAGTATATGGAAAAATGAATAGAAAAATAGATGGATCAATTGCACCTACCACTTATTCAGTGGGATTTACTCTCTTAACTCTCATAAGTGGATAATCATTTAAAGACATTTCAAAACTTGTAGCATAGTTCCTAGAAATATTAGAGTGTAGTTATCTGGAAAATAATGGTGCCTGGCCTTTTTCAGACTAAAACTTCACATTTTTTTTTTACAGAAGTAAGAAAAATACATTTGTAAGACCATCTTGAATTGAATGTATTTTTTACTTTAGAAATATTTAGAGTTATTAAATATCAGACCTTGGCAATCCAGACAAATGAGTAGAGAAGGCCATTGCCCTTGTGGAAATGATACACTTAGGGCAAACACAGATGTAAATGAGCAAAACCAAGTAATCTTAATGCATGGTGATGGAATTACTCAGTAACAACACCAGAGAGACCTCCCTTTGTTTTAGCTGCCAGTTGGTCTGCAAGGTTGGGGAAGGGGCTAGAATCACTAAGGGGCATAGAAAGCCCAGTGCAGTGCTATGACAAACAGGTCATGCCAGTCATCCATATAACACATTTAAAAGTAATTCTGTTTTAAATCTTTAAAAATCTCCCCAAGTATAATAACTCCTTGATAATAATTTTCCTGAAATGGAACTCCAGGCATCAGATGGGGATGTATGATGTAGTATTGTTGTTGTGATGAGGTTTGTTTGTTTGTTTGTTTGTTTTAGTACAATCCAAATTTATCTCATGAAAGATGAGCCTAATATTTCACATAACTAGTGGATTTTATACCTGCTGAGATTAGTACCTTATGTGTTCAGACCTGGTAGATTTTGTACATTTCCTTTATTCCATAAAGAACTTTATCCCTAAAATGCTGCAGAGGAAAAGTAGCTCTACATTGTTCTACATTCTTTTATATTATAGCAAAGGAACAAACTTTAACTTACACACAGACACACAGACACAGACACAGACACAGACACAGACACAGACACAGACACACACACACACACACACACACACACACACACACACACGTATATTAGTGGTGAGTCTCTGCTATTTAGTCTCTGAATTAAATCTGATTGCACCTATAACATGTGTATAAGATTTTTATGTTCATTTAGTTTTATCCATTTCCCCATGAATGCTGGTTGGCTTTGATGGATTCCTGTTTAGAATGCAGTGCTATCTTCATCTCTGAGGTGTTGGTAACTTTATTCCTATCCCACCTGTTATCTAAACTTCATGTATGTTATCTTATGGAAAAAGCTCATACGCAGACTGCAGGTAGCCACTCTTTCTCAAAATGGAAATTTTGACTAAAGCATGAGCGTTCTTAGACAGTTTTTGGAGATGCAAATTCCATAGATCAGACCCAGGATAACTGAGTCACATCTGGAACCCATCAATCCATGTTTGAATCTGGTACACAATCGCATTTGAGATTCATTGGTTGGTCAAATTTTGAAAATAAAAGTGAAGAAAACATTGAAGTGAATTTAAATACCATGTGGTTTGATTGTGAAATGTCCTTACAGGCTTATATATTTGAACATGTCCACAATGGGTAGCATTGTCTGGAGATTATGGAACCTTTACATGGTAGAGCCATCTTGTGGGGGCAGCTTTGTAGTTTTAAAGCCTGCCTCCACTTGCTGTTCACTCTCTGCCTTCTGCTTATAGATGGAAGTTAGGCTAGCTTTAACTCCTCCCTCTAGGCCCAACTCAGCATGTTGGACGGTGTTCCTCTGGAACTGTAAGTCAGAGCAAACATCTTCTCACTATTATCTGGTATTTGTTTTTTCAGAACACCAGAAAAGAAACTTCTAGAGTACAATTTAATTGATGAATAGATTATTTATATGTAATATAAATAGCACAGTCTACTTATATGAAAATAATTACTGCCCAGCTTCCCTGAGCTGTGTGCTGTCTTCCAAGCTGGATTGTCTGGCTTCCGCTTTACTTGCTTCCCCAGCCCTGCTACACCAGAAAAATCCTTCTTAGGACCCATTTCCCTTTCCCCAATCCTCTCTCTGCCATGCCCCCTGGGGTGAACCCTGCTTCTCTGAGATATGACTTCTGAGTCCCATTGTCCAGCCCAAGGCTGCCCATGGGGCTGTTCTACCCCATCTTCAAAGAGTTACCCACCTTCTTCCCAAATACTTGCTTTACCAAAAACATCCAGAGACAACCAGATGTCTAGAAGTAATTGCAAGAACACAATTAGCAAGGACCAGGAAAATGAGTCACTTTCAGAGCAAAACTATTCTAGTACATCAAGATCTGGATCTTTTAACAAAATAAGCACAGAAAAATGAGCCTAAATCCAATCTTAGAAAGATGATAGATGCCTTTAAAGAGGTTATGAGTGAATTTCTTAAAAAAAAAAAAAAAAAAAAGAATTGTGGGATGTCCGACTTGCCTGCAAGTAAGACACCACAACAGGATACTTCTGCAACACGTGTATTGGGAAAGCATGGACTGCATAGGTGAAAGACCCCGAGCCCCAGAAATGGCACTGCTAGGCCTAGGAGTGACGTGTCCATACCTGATTGGTTATGCTACCAGTACCTCACTAATATGTGTTGGGCCAGGCAGTGACTCTGCAAAAAACTCTTATGCACATGTGCACATTGGTTGTTTACCCATAATCATGGGTGGTGGCCAGTGGTAGCCATCTTTTAATGGCGTTTATGGCTTCCCACATCTCCCCCTTTTTATTTTAATAAAATGATGCTGGACTAGGCCTGTTCAGTTATGTCCATCCTCCATGGCTCCTGTTTTAGGTCATTCCTCTGTGTCACAGCCTTACCCATCATAGGGTAACCCTATCGCCACCAGGCCCCATGTCTTAGGTTGGTCTGTGCATGAGGAAAGTTGCCCATCTTTGGATACCACTATACTGTGTGACAGTAATTGCTAAATGACCTAGGGGAACTCTACAAAAGAGGCCAGCTAAGTTTTTAAAGGAATTAATTAGCGGAGAAATCATGATCACCCTATCGTGTGCAATGAGGAAACCTCAGCGATGTGCAAGGGCTGATCAATGATCATTGAGTCTCTCTCATCCCAGTGCAATGGATCCATAAATCCATGGGGTGCAAGAGCAGAGAACTCAGATGCCAACTAATTGTTGAGCATAGATAACCAAACTACAGGGGAGGTGCCGTTTTCAATGGCTAAAAGTGCCTGAGTTATAATCACCTTGTCACATTTTTGTTGAGTTCTGAATTTGCAAAGCAACCAAAGCATGAACATCAGTCCACAGCATATGGCAGCACAAAACAAAATCACTCCCACCCATTTCTTAAAGTAAGAAAATGCAGAGGTAAGCCAAGAGGTGAAGTCTCCAAGGGTCACTGGTTCCACTCTGGTTCCATTAAGGTTCAGGATCTGTATCTGCAGCTTCGTCTGCAACCTTTCCAGCTCCTGAGACCAGTTCCCCTTCAGATAATTCGATAAATCTGTACTTTTAATGAAAGAATTGTTAATATACCTAACGGAAGTAATGCACATATGCGGAGTTGATGTCACACAACTCATTTGTATGACATCCATCATCTGTTCCATGTTATGTTGTAAAATATCTACTCTTTGATTCACTAACATTAGTCCTGAGGCGATATGAGAATCCACCCTTTGCAGGGTAAGCAAAGCCTCAGACTTTTTTCTGTTATCTGACTTAATGGTGTCAGAATTGGCCATAGCAATTCTTGCGGTAACCGTGGATGCTGCGGACACTACAATGGCAGTAACAATGGCAGCTGTGATTCCAAAATCTCTCTTCTGCCGAACAAGACTCATTATTGGGAACTTCTCTGGATCTGCCTCAACAGGCACAGGGACAAAGGTTGGTAAATGTACCACTAAGGCTAAGAAATTAGTTCTATTCTAGCATTGCTGTCAAAAGACAAGTGACATTTGTACAATCTAACCATTCTGTATTATTTTGAAATTCAGCCAATATAAAGAAAAATGGAGGATTGACACAGACTTCTACTGGAGAAGTAGTCATATTTCTGATAACTCTATTAGATGTCACATTATCTAAATGAGCAGAGATATTGGAAAGTGTGGCAGAAACATTCAATATCTCATGAAAGGTTCCAGTCAGCAATGCAAAGGCTGACAAACTGGTACTAGCACCTGCCTCATTACTTAAAATCCATTGGTAATATGGCCAAATATTTTCTTTCCCTGTAGCATCTCCTTTATCATTCATTACAGCAGAATCTAATGGAGGTGACAAAACAAAACCCTTTGCTATTTCTTTCTGAGGAAAAACATTTGATTGACAAGGTGAAAAAACTATAGGAAATGTGAGGTCTGGATGACACCAAGGCATGCTGCGTATAGCAGTAACATTGCCAACAGGCCATGGTGATCTTTCGGGAATAGTCACATTTCCCTTTATCATGATAGTGGTGATGTTTATAGGTGAAGTTACATTATTTCCAACATCACCTGAGCCTGATTGTGCTCCTTGAACAACTTGCATTAAAGCATTAAACAACACTCCAGAGCTCACCTTATTTTGGCTAATGGGATCTGTCCAATTAGAGATAATCTTTTTCTTTAAAAACATACAGGGTGTAAAAGGTTTATCCACATTATGCACAAAGCATAGTGTATAATTCAAATGAAAACTCATACTATTATACACCCATGGCTCTTGAGGAGTTTGTCGTGCACAAGGCGCATCCAAAAAACATTCCATTGCAAAAAACAAAGGCAAGGTAGAAGAATTGGAATGTACTGATAAAGGTACTGGTCATGATCTTACTATGGCCCACAAAGGTATACTTATCCCTGTCTCAATCATCAGGAGTAAGAATAACAGGATCCTCTTGAGATTCATCTTGCTCTTTCACGGTCCTTGTCAGTCGCGTCGGAACCCAAAGTGGATTATCTTCACCCTGTGGAAAAACACAAATAGCTCCCCTGGAGCTGATTAATATGGGATCCGGGCCATATCATTTGTTATCAAGGACATTCTTCCACTTGACCATTTCATTGGGCAGTTGAGGCCATTGTCAGTGCCTTTCAGCTGGTGATCTCCCAGCATCATCCAATTTTAAGAAATTGAGAGTAAATATTGTAAGGGATAGAGCCATCTTTGGCGTCATAGCCTCTATCCCCCCTCTTTGTTTTTGCAAGTATTGTTTCAAAGTATGATGAGCTCTTTCAATAAAGCCTTGGCCCTGTGGATTATAGGGCAATCCAGTAATATGTTTCACTTGCATTTGTTTGCAAAATTGGCTAAATTTAGAAGAAGTATATGCAGGACCATTATCTGGTTTTAGCACCAGGGGCTTGCCCCATGCAGCCCACTCCTCTAAGCAGTGGGATATGACATGAACTGCCTTTTCCCCTGTCAAGGGAGAAGCATGTAGGACACCAGAACTGGTATCAATGGACACATGTACATATTGTAATTTACCAAAAGCTGGGAAATATGTGACGTCCATTTGCCAAACATCTAGGGGTTGCAATCCACGAGGATTAACGCCCACAGAAGGTGAATTAATAACTTCTACACATTTACCACACTGTAGGACAATACCTCGAGCTTCTGTTCATGTGAGCTTAAACTTCTGTCACAGTGTAGAAGCAGGGACATGATAAAGTTGATGAAAATTCTTAGCACCTTCTATAGAACTTTGTGATAGGAAAACCATATCTCTGGTGGCTGAATCAGCAATTGCATTTCCCTTAACCATAGGTACAGGTAATCAACTCAGAATGAAAAGCAAGTAGCTATCAACAAAGCAGAGGTGCCACTGCTAACCCTGTGGCCACAGCACCCTTACTGCAGCTCTCAAGTGAGATTGAACACCTCATGAGTCAGGGCTATTTCTACCAGGACATTCAGAAAGCTTTGGTCATTGCCCACAACAACATTGAGATGGCTAAAAACATCCTCCAGGAATTTGTTTCTATTTCTTCTCCTGCCCACGTAGCCACCTAGCACATCTCTCCATGCCATGGATTCAGAGGATCCATGAGCCAGGCTCTTACTCAAGGACCATTTAGGAAAGCAGTGGCTTCTTTTGGACTGAAACCAAGCAGCTTATAGGATGGTCTTTCTAATTTGTGATGGTGTTGGTTTGTTTGGTAGACTAAGTGGGAAGGAAAGTACTGTTCTATGGTTAATTGATGCTAGCACCTAACACTGGTCACTCCAAAGTGCTGTTTCTATAGGAATGTTGAATTTGTTTTTTAATTTTAAAGAAGTTTTAATTCTCTTAGTTACCTAATGACCAGTTTGAGATAGAGGCCTTCATATACATTCTGTGTCCTCCCCAGGATATAGCCCATGGGAGTCGGTTGCCTTGATGCCAGGTGTAGGTCATGAATGTCCAGGGTGGTTTTCCAGCCCAAAACCATAGTGCTTTTAGGAAGCATCAGTCATATGTATTATTTAGATTTACAAAATAAACAGCTAGGACTTATCTGTTTAGTCTTTCTTGCCAGTGGCTAACTTCAGCTTACGAATTTTTCCCTTGAATAGGAGCCAGGTAATGATGTATATGCACTAATATGTTGAATATAAAAGGAGTGTTCATGCAGCAAAATACAATCTTGTATTTTCATCAAAAATTTTAGATACTGGACTGTTAGTTTTAATATAACATGAACAGTGACTAATTACACTTTCAATTGTTTCTCTTGAAGAGAGATTGTAAGTAGAATGCTTGAAAAGTTATTGTAGTCACATGTGTATAATTTATTTATTTATTAACCAGAAATAAGAGAAAGTCTTTAAGTTGTCTCTGCAAATAACTATCTTCTAGGGAAAAACAGCTTGAGTAGTAAGTCTAAAATCCAAATAAATATAAGGATCCTGAGTTTGTATCCTTTTAGGAGCTATCTGTAATCTTTATCAGTTAAAGCTTTATGGGAACACTTCATTAACCGCTCAATCCCCATGACGCAGTTCTGAATCCTCCCTGTAACAGGGGGTCTTCGCTCCTTCCTGAAGATGTTACTTCCCGGGTTTCTGGCACAATTTGTGGGATTCCTGACTTGCCTGCAAGTAAGACGCCACAACAGGATACTTCTGCAACACGTTTATTGGAAGAGCATGGACTGCATAGGCGAAAGACCCCGAGCCCCAGAAATGGCACTGCTTATATAGGCCTAGGAGTGATGTGTCTATACCTGATTGGTTATGCTACCAGTACCTCATTAATATGTGTCGGGCCAGGCAGTGACTCGGCAAAAAACTCTTATGCACATGTGCACATTGGTTGTTTACCCATAATCATGGGTGGTGGCCAGTGGTAGCCAGCGCCATCCTGTAATGGCGTTTGCAGCTTCCCGCAAAGAAGAAGCTACATAGCTTCTGGGATAGACTCCGTTTCAGGCTCCAGACATCCAGGCACCTTCCCTGCCAGAGAAGAGGTGTCTGCCCCACCTGGGAGGGTTCTGCTGGGGAGCACCTGGGTGAGACATCCTGGATCCCGAATCCCTCAGTGAATAGTCTGCATAGGTGAGTGTGCAGACTACAGAAGCTACACAGCTTCTGGGACAGGCAGAAGCAACACAGCTTCTGGAACAGAACCCTTTTTGTTCTCCAGACATCCAGGCCATCCAGGCAGGCACCTTCCCTGCCAGAGGAGAGGCGTTCACCCAGGAGGGCTCTGCCAGAGCACCTTGGGGAGCCATCTTGGGTCCCGGATCCCTCAGAGACTAGTCTGCACAGGTGAGAGTGTGGACTACAGAAGCTACACAGCTTCTAGGACAGGCAGAAGTGACACAGCTTCTGGGACAGGCCCTTTTTTGGGCCTTCGTTTTCAGTAGGAGGTCTGAACACCAGGTATCTGTGTACCTTCCCTGCAAGAGGAGAGCTTGGCTGCAGAAAGTACTCTGATCACTGAAACTCAGAAGGAGATGCACTCCCAGGTCTGCTGACAGAGGCTAACAGAATCACAGAAGGAACAAGCTCCAACAAGTGACAACTATAAGAACTAACTCCAGAGATTATGAGATGGCAAAAGGCAAATGTAAGAATCTTACTAACAGAAACCAAGACCACGCATCATCATCAGAACCCAGCACTCCCACCTCATCCAGTCCTGGATACCCCAACACACCCTAAATACAAGACTTGGATTTAAAATAATATCTCTTGATGCAGGTAGATGGCATCAAGAAGGACTTTAATAACTCACTTAAAGAAATGCAGGAGAACACTGCTAAAGAGTTCCAAGTCCTTAAAGAAAAACAGGAAAACACAACCAATGAGGTGATAGAATTGAAAAAAAAAAAAAAAACAACCAAACCAAAAAAAAAAAAAAAATCCAAGATCTAAAATTAGAAGTAGAAACAATGAAGAAAATCCAAAGAGAGACAACTCTGGAGATAGAAACCCTAGAAATAAAATCAGGAGCCACAGATGCAAGCATCAGCAACAGAATACAAGAGATGGAAGAAAGAATCTCAGATGCAGAAGATTCTATAGAGAACATGGGCACAACAATCAAAGAAAATGCAAAAAGATCCTAAGTCGAAACATCCAGGAAATCCAGGACACAATGAGAATCAAAACATATGGATAATAGGAGTGGATAGGAATGAAGATTCTCAATGTAAAGGGCCAGGAAATATCTTCAACAAAATTATAGAACAAAACTTCCCTAACCCAAAGAAAGAGATGCTCCTGAACATTCAAGACACCTACAGAACTCCAAATAGACTGAACCAGAAAAGAAATTCCTCCTGACACATAATAATCAGAAGAGCAAATGTACTAAATAAAGATAGAATATTAAAAGCAGTAAGGGAAAAAGGTCAAGTTACATGTAAAGGCATGCCTACTAAAATTACACCAGACTTCTCACTAGAGACTATGAAAGCCAGAAGATCCTGGACAGATGTTATACAGACCCTAAGAGAACACAAATGCCAGCTCAGGCTACTATACCCAGCAAAACGCTAAATTACCATAGATGGAGAAACCAAAGTATTCCAAGACACAACCAAATTCACACAATATCTTTTCATGAATCCAGCCCTTCAAAGGATAATAAAGGGAAAACACCAACACAAGGACTGAAACTACACCCTAGAAAAAGCAAGAAAGTAATCTTTCAACAAACCTAAAGGAAGACAGCTGCAAGAACAGAATCCCAACTTTAACAAAAAAAAAATAATAGGAAGAAATAATTACTTTTCTTTAATTTCTCTTAACATCAATGGACTCAATTCCCCAGTAAAATGACATAGACTAATAGACTGGTTACACAAACAGGACCCAACGTTTTGTTGCTTACAGGAAACCCACCTCAGGGAAAGGACAAACACTACCTCAGATTGAAAGGCTGGAAAACAATTTTCCAAGCAAATGGTATGAAGAAACAAGCTGGAGTAGCCATTCTTATATCGAATAAAATTGACTTCCGACCCAATCTTATCAAAAAAGTCAAGGAGGGGCGCTTCGTACTCATCAAAGGTAAAATCTACAAAAATAAACTCTCAAATCTGAATATCTATGCTCCAAATACAAGGGCAGCCACATTTATTAAAGAAACTTTATTAAAGCTCAAAGCACACATTGCACTTAACACAATAATAGTGGGAGTCTTCAACACCCCACTCTCACCAATGGACAGATCCTGCAAAGAAAAAATTAACAGAGACACATGTACACTAACAGAAGTTTTGAAAGAAATGGATTTAACAGATATCTACAGAACATTTTATCCTAAAACAAAAGGATATACCTTTTTCTCAGCACCCCATGGTACCTCTTCCAAAATTGAACACATAATTAGTCACAAGACAAGACTCAACAGATACAAAAATATTGAAATTATCCCATGCATTCTATCTGATCACCACAAACTAAGGCTGGTCTTCAATAACAACATAAATAATAGAAACCCAGCATTCACGTGGAAACTGAACAACACTCTACTCAATGATTCCTTGGTCAAGGATGAAATTAAGAAAGAAGTTAAAGACTTTTTAGAGTTTAATGAAAATGAAGCCACAACATACCCAAACTTATGGGACACAATGAAGGCAGTCCTAAGAGGAAAACTCATAGCCCTGAGTGCCTCCAAAAAGAAACTAGAGAAAACATACACTAGTAGACTGATAGAAGTTCTAGAACTAAAGGAAGAAAATTCACCCGAGAGGAGTAGACGGCAGGAAATAATCAAACTCAGTGCTGACTTCAACCAAGTGGAAACAAAAAGAACTATTCAAAGTATCAACCAAAACATAAGCTGTTTTTTTGAGAAAATCAATAAGATAGATAAAGCCTTAGCCAGACTAACTAGAGGGCACAGTGACAGTATCCTAATTAACAAAATCAAAAATGAAAAAGGAGACACAATTACAGAACCTGACGAAATCCAAAACATCATCAGATCCTACTACAAAAGGCAATACTCAATAAAACTAGAAACCCTGGATGAAATTGACAACTTCCTAGACAGACAGAAGGTACCAAAGTTAAATCAGGATCAGATTAATGATCTTAACAGTCCTATTTCCCCTAAAGAAATAGAAGCAGTCATCAATAGTCTCCCAAACAATAAAAGCCCAGGACCAGATGAGTTTAGTTCAGAGTTCTATCAGACCTTCAAAGAAGACTTAATTCCAATTCTTCTCAAACTATTCCACAAAATAGAAACAGAGGGTACCCTACCCAATTCATTCTGTGAAGCCACAATTACTCTGATATCTAAACCACACAAAGATCCAACAAAGAAATAGAACTTCAGACCAATTTCACTTATGAATATCGATGCAAAAATACTCAATAAAATCCTCGCAAACTGAATCTAAGAACACATCAAAATGATCATCCATCATGACCAAGTAGGCTTCATCTAAGGAATGCAGGGATGGTTTAATATATGGAAATCCATCAACATAATTCACTATATAAAAAAACTCAAAGACAAAAATCACATGATCATTTCATAATATGCTGAAAAAACATTTGACAAAATCCAAGGCAAATTCATCTTTAAAATTTTGGAAATATCAGGAATTCAAGGCCCATAACTAAACATAATAAAAGCAATCTACAGCAAACGAGTAGCCAACATCAAACTAAATGGACAGAAACTTGAAGCAATGGTACTAAAATGAGGGACTAGACAAGGATGCCCACTTTCTTAATATAGTACTTGAAGTTCTAGCCAGAGCAATTCGACAACAAAAGGACATCAAGGGGATAGAAATTGGAAAGGGAGAAGTAAAAATATCACTATTTGCAGATGATATGATAGTATATACAAGTGACCCAAAATTCCACCAGAGAACACCTAAACCTGATAAACAGCTTCAGTGAAGTAGCTGGATATAAAATTAACTCAAACAAGTCAATGGCCTTTCTCTACACAAAGGATAAACAGGCTGAGAAAGAAATTAGGGAAACAACACACTTCACAATAGTCACAAATAATATAAAATACCTTAGTGTGACTCTGACTAAGGAAGTGAAAGATCTGTATGATAAGAACTTCAAGTCTCTGAAGAAAGAAATTGAACAAGATCTCAGAAGATGGAAAGATCTCACTTGCTCATGGATCTGCAGGATTAATATAGTAAAAATGGCTATCCTGCCGACAGCAATCTATAGATTAAATGCAATCCCCATAAAATTCCAACTCAATTCTTCACTGAGATAGAAAGGGCAATCTGAAAATTCATCTGGAACAATAAAAAACCTAGGATAGCAAAAATATCCTCAACAATAAAAGAACATCTGGTGGAATCACCATGCTTGACATTAAGCTGTACTACAGAGCAATTGTGATAAAAACTTCGTGGTAGTGGTACAGTGACAGACAGGTAGATCAATGTAATAGAATTGAAGACCCAGAAATGAATCCACACAGCTATGGTCACTTGATCTTTGATAAGGGAGCTAAAACCATCCAGTGGAAAAAAGACAGCATTTTCAACAAATGGTGCTGGCACAACTGGTGGTTATCATGTAGAAGAATTCGAATTGATCCATTCTTATCTCCTTGTACAAAGCTCAAGTCTAAGTGGATCAAAGACATCCACATAAGACCAGAGACACTGAAAATAATAGAGGAGAAAGTAGGGAAAAGCCTCGAAGATATGGGCACAGGGGAAAAATTCCTAAACAGAACAGCAATGGCTAAGAATTGACAAATGGGTCCTCATAAAATTGCAAAGCTTTTGTAAGGCAAAAGACACTGTCAATAAGACAAAGATGACACAAACCGATTGGGAAAGTATTTTTACCAATCCTAAGTCTGATAGGGGACTAATATCCAATATATACAAAGAGTTCAAGAAGCTGGAGTCCACAAATTCAAACAACCACATTAAAAATGGTGTTCAGAGCTAAACAAAGAATTCTCAACTGAGGAACACCAAGTGGCTGAGAAGCACATGAAAAAAATGTTCAACATCCTTAATCATCAGGGAAATGCCAATCAACAAACCCTGAGATTCCACCTCACACCAGTCAGAATGGCTAAGATCAAAAAATCACGTGACAGCCGATTATGACGAGGATGTGGAGAATGAGGAACACTCCTCCACTACTGGTGGTACAAGCTTGTACAACCACTCCGGAAGTCTGTCTGGAGGTTCCTCAGAAAATTGGACACAATACTACCAGAAGATCCAGCAATACCTCTCCTGGGCATATACCCAGAAGAAGTTCCAATTGGTAATAAGAATACATGCTCCACTATGTTCATAGGAGCCTTATTTATAATAGCCAGAATCTGGGAAGAACCCAGATATACTTCAAAAGAAGAATGGATACAGAAAATGTGGTACATTTACACATGGAGTACTACTCAGCTATTAAAAATAATGGATTTATGAAATTCTAGGACAAATGGATGTATCTGAAGTATATCATCCTTAGTGAGTTAACCCAATAACAACAGAAGTCATTAGATATGCACTCACTGATAAGTGGATATTAGCCCCGAAACATAGAACACCCATGATACAATTTGCAAAAGACAAGAAAATCAAGAAGAGGGAAGACCAATGGGTGGATACTTCATTCTTCCTTAGAATGGGGAACAAAATACCCATGAAAGGAGTTACAGAGACAAAGTTTGGAGCTAAAATTAAAAGATGGACTATCCAGAGTCTACCCCACCCGGTGATCCATCCTATAATCAGCCACCAAACCCAGACACTATTGCATATGCCAAAAAAATTTTGCTGAATGTACCCTGTTATAGCTGTGTCATATGAGGCTATGCCAGTGCCTGGCTAATAGAGAAGTGAATGCTCACAGTCATCTATAAGATGGAACACAAATCCCCCAATGGAGAAGCTAGAGAAAGCACCCAAGAAACTGAAGGGCTCTGCAACCTTATAGTTGGAACAACAATATGAACTAACCAGTAACCCCAGAGCTCATGCCTCTAGCTGCATATGTAGCAGAAGATGGCCTAGTTGGCCATTACTGGGAAGAGAGGCCCCTTGGTATTGCAAACCTTATATGCCCCAGTACAGGGGAATGCCAGGGCCAAGAAGCTGGAGTGGGTGGGTAGGGGAGCAGGGCGGAGGGAGGGTATAGGGAACTTTCAGGATAGCCTTTGAAATGTATATAAAGGAAATATCTAATAAAAATTAATTAATTAGTTAATTAATTAATTAATGAAGAAATATAATTAAACAGGTGAAGGATATTAATAAAGACCTGAAAATGGAAATAAAACCAATAAAGAAAACATAAACTGAAGGAATCTTAGAGATGGAAATCTTAGGGAAGAGAACAGGAATAGCAGATACAAGCATCATCAAAAGAGAACAAGAGATGGAAGAAAGAATCTCAGGTATAGAAGATATAATAGAAGAAATTAATATATCAATCAATGAAAATGTTACATCTAAAAAATTCCTGACACATAACATATAGGAACTAAGAGATACTTGACCCAAGCCAAGAATTATAAGAATAAAAGAATGTGAAGAGTCTCATTTCCAAAAATATTTTCGACACAATCACAGAAGAAAATGTTCCCAACCTAAAGAGATACCTATAAACATAAAAGAAACTTACAGAACACCAATTAGATTAGACCAGTAAAGAAAATTCTCCTGTCACATAATAATCAAAACACTAAATCTATGAAGCAAAGAAAGAACATTAAAACTTTCGAGGAAAAAAGCACATGCAACATACAAAGACAGACCTAACAGAACTATACCCAAGTTTGCAACAGAGATTCTAAAAGCCTGAAGGGCCTGGACAAATATCTTGCAGCCTCTAAGAACACCACAAATATCAGCCTACACTATTATACACAGCAGAAATTTTATCGAAATAGATGGAAAAAACAAGATATTTCAACACAAAGCCAAATTTAAACAACATCTGTGGAAAAGACAAGCATATGAAAACTACTAAAAGGAAAACTCCAAAGCAAAGAGGACAGCTACACCCAAGAAAACACAAGTAATAAGTAATTCCTACCGTCCAAAACAAAGCAAGGGAAGCAAACACACACACACACACACACACACATACACACCATCAACATCATCATCAACAACAACCTCAAAATAACAGGATTTAACAATAACTCGTCATTAATATCTCTCAACATCAATGGATCCGATAGCCCAATAAAAAGACAGATTAACAAAATGGATGTGACAACAGGATCCTTCATTCTTCTGCATTTCAGTAACAAATGCAGGCATTACATAAGAGAAAGGGGCTAGAAAAATGTTTGCCAACAGAAAAAAAAAAACAAAAACAAAAACAAAATCTACCTAGAGTAGCCATTCTAATATCTAATAAAATAGACTTTCAACCAAAAGTAATCAAAGTGATAGAGAAGATCACTTCATACTCATCAAAGGAAAAATTCACCAAGATGTTAAATTCCAAACATCTGTACACCAAATAAAAGGGCATCCACATTCATAAAAGATATATCGAAACTTAAATGTCACATCAAAGTCTACACATTAATAGGAGGATACTTCAATACCCACTTTTACAAATGGCCAGGTCATCGATAGCAAAACTAGACAGAGTAATAATGAAACTAGCAGATGTTGTGAATCAAATGGACCTAATAGCACAGAACATTTCACCTCAAACCAAAAATCATACCTTCTCAGCACCTCATGGAACCTTCTCCAATGTTGTCCATATAGTCAGTCACAAAGCAAGCATTGACAGATACAAGAAAACATAAATAGCCCCTTGTATCTTAGGCTACCATAGATTTAAAGCTGAATAACCACAACAATAGAAACAAGAGAAAGCCTACATATTCAGGGAAACTGAACAACTTTCTACTCAATGACCACTGGGTCAGAGAAGAAATAAAGAAGGAAATTAAAGACTACTTAGAATTCAATATAAATGAAGATTCAACATACCTCAACTTGTAGGACACAATGAAAGCAGTGCTAAGTAGAAAGGTCATAGCATTACATGCCTTCATAATTTAATTGGAGAGTTCTCATACTAGAAATACTAAAGTACACCTGGAAACTCTATTTTAAAAAAAGAGAGAATGAAGCAAATATACCTCCAGGGGAGTATACAGGAGGAAATAAGTAAATGAAAAAAACAAAAAACAAACAAACAAACAAAACCCCAAAACAAAAACAAAAAAGAAAACCAACCAACCAAACAAACAAACAAAAAAACCCAGGGCTGAAATGAGTAAGTTAGAAAGAGAGGACAATGCAAAAAAATCAATAAAACCAAGAACTGATTCTTAGAGATAAAACAAGGTAGACAAACCCTTAGACAAACTAACAAAAAGGCATACACACAGTATCCCAATTAACAAAAGTCAGAAATGAAAAGAGAGACATAATGACAGACACTGAAAAATCCAAAATCCAAAGAAATGTTGGATTTTATTTCAAAAACCTGTACTTTACAAAATTGGCAAATGTAACTGAAATGGATATTTCTAGGTATATACAGCTTATTGAAGTTAAATAAAACTTTGATAAACAGTTAAAACAATCCTATAACCACTAAGGAAATAGATGCAGTCATTAAAAGTGTAAGTGTCTCAACCAAGAAAAGAAAAAAAAAAAAAATCTGAGGGCCAGATGATTTTAGAACAGAATCCTACCAGACATTCAAGGAAGAGCTAATACCAATACTTCTCATATTATTCCACAAAATAGAAACAGAATTAACATCGTGAAATTCATTCTATCAGGCTTCACTCACCCTACATAACACAAAGTCTTAACAGAGAAAGAGAATTTCAGGTCAATTTTGTATATGACCACCGATCAAAAATATTCAATAAAGTCCTTACAAAATGAATCCAAAAGCATGTCAATAACATCTTCCACAATGATCAAGTATGTTTTGTCCCAGGAATGCAGGAATGGTTCAATATATAAAAATCTATCAATGTAACCCATTATATAAACAAACTGAAATTAAAATGATCATCTTATTAGATGATGAAAAAGACTTGGAAAAATCCAATACTCCTTCATGTTAAAAGTCTTGGAGAGATCAAAGGAAAAAAGGTGTACACCTAAATATAATAAAACAATATATAAGAAGCCAATAGCCAACATCAAATTAAAGGGAGAGAAATTTAAAGCAATTCCACTAAAATCAAGGACATGGCAAGTTTGCCCACCTTCTCCATATCTATTCAATATAGTACTTGAAATTCTAGCTAGAGTAATAAGAAAACTAAAGGAGATCAAGTAAATACAAATTGAAAAGGAAAAAAGTCAGAGTATCTCTATTTGTGGATAGAATATACAAGTGAAAGCAAAAATTCTACCAGAGAACTCCAACAGCTAATTAATACCTTCACCTAAATGTCTGGGTACAAAATGAACTCAAAAGTATCAGTAGCATAAAATGTAACATTAGGATTATATAACATAAATGACATGAGAAAGAAATTAAAGAAATGACACCCTTTATAATAGCCACAAATAATATAAAACATCTTGGTGTAACTTTAACCCAAGCAAGTAAGATATGTATGACAAGAGCTTCAGCTGTCTGAAAAAAGAAATTGAGGAAGATATCAAAGATGTAAAGATCTTCCTTGCTCATGGATAGGTAGGATTAACATAGAAAAAATAGCCATCTTACCAAAACCAATCCATAGATTCAGTGCAATTTCCATCAAAATTCTAACACAGTTTTTATAGACCTTGAAAGTGCAACTCTCAACTTCATACGGAAAAACAAAAAGAAGAAAAATTAATGCTTAGAAACTAATATTAAAGTGCTAGGTCAATCTTCCTTTTATTTATTTTTTTTCTTTATAATGTGAAGGCTAGTATAATCTATGTTCATTTTCCGTAGTGATAAGAAATGTGCTGAAATAAGACATGTTAGTGAGAATGTAGAACAAAGAGAATACTCCTCCATTGCTGGTAGTAGTGCAAACAAGTACAACCACTTTGGAAATAAATTTTGCAGGTTTTCAGAAAATTGAGAATTGTTGTAAATCTAACATCCAGCTACACTATTTATGGGCATGTATCTAAATGATACCCTACTGTACCACAAGTGTCGGGAATCAAAAGGGAGGTCCCTGGGGAAGAGAGTGAAGGGGAAAGCCCACACCCCACCAGGGTTCCACCTATGTTTTGGTCAGTCAGGTGTGGAAGGGCTGCTATCTACCTTCCACTCATCCCCGGTTCAGTATCTAAGCCTCTGACCCATTCTTCATGGGGTGGCAAGGGGCAGCCCTACCTGGGTGCCCAGGGCTACTTTGCTAAAGCCCCGGTGAGCACCAGTGCTTCTTTGCTAAAGCCACTGGGGGTTTTGGGAGAGAGGGATGAGGGAAGAGGTTTGCAACACCTGTGAGAGTGAGCACAGCAGATCTTGATGAGCAGAGATTCTATGGTTTTAGAGCTTTATTATAGAAAGGCAGGGAAAAAGAGAGAAGATAGAAAAGAGAGGGGGGGAAAGGCTAGAAAGAAAAAAAGAGTAAGAGGGAGAGAGGAGAGGAGAGGAGAGGAGGGGAGGGGAGGGGAGGGGAGGAGAGGAGAGGAGAGGAGAGAGGGGTTGAGAGTTAGGGGTAAGAGGGAGACAAGTAAGAGAGTAAGCAGAGGCTGAACAGCCCTTTTTATGGTCTTTACTGTTGCTAGGTAACAGGAGAGGAGTTTAGCCTGAAGATCAGAAACTTGGGCCATTGCCCATGTGACTTCTAGCCTATGCTTCTCTTGTGGGGGCTGTGAGAGGTGGTAACTTAGGCAGGAGCCAGAGTTCCAGGAGCATAAGGGAATGCCAACCGAGTCTTGTAGGTGAATTATCACCATTTTCGGGGTTCAGACCTCAGCTTGACTGGAGACCATCCTGTCTATGCATAGCCCAATGCTCCACACACAAGGACACTTGGTCAACTATGTTCAGAGCACTTTTATTTGTAAGAGCCAGAAACTGGAAACAACCTAGATATCCCGCAACTGAAGAATGGATTGTAGTATGAATATTTCAAATAAATCCTCACATGGGGCTCCTTCCTGCCTTAGAACTTTTATGTTCTCAGATGAAACACACACACTCACACACAGACTTTATATTTTAATGTGTCTTAAACAGCACAGTAGTTGGGCAACTGACTAACTTCCATGATGTTAGAATCTATCTCCCACCAATAACTCCCAGTTACTACTAACCAATTTCTATGTTCCCTCTTGGCTGCTCTTGACTTCAGCTAGTCAGCTTCCTGGGTCACATTTTCTTGGCTCAGACCTCAGGGTGATCTCTTTGCTTCTCTACCCTAGGGTGGCTCTTGTCCTGCACACTCCTAACTCACAGCATCTCTCTCCTGCTTCCTTGTGGTCCCAAGCCCAGGAATGCTAAATCCTCTCTCTCTCTCTCTCTCCCTCTCTCTCTCTCTCTCTCTCTCTCTCTCTCTCTCTCTCTCTCTCCCTCTCTCTCTCTCTCTCTCTCTCTCTCTCTCTCTCTCTCTCTCTCCTCTCCAGCTATTTGTTGCTAGCATCTTTATTTACCAGTAAGACTTAACTGCGGGCAGCTTCCCAGAAGCTACATTCTGACCCTCTAGTGCAAATTTTTATGGAAGACTCAAATTGGCATTAGAGTACAAGCAGCTACATTTCTCCCCTTTTGTCCAATTAAAAACACTCTTTACTCTCAGACATGCATTGAACACAATTATAACAATTATGTAAATTTAAAGTACGATCAACTTTTATGATAACTAGTCCATCATATGTGACAATTTAAAGTATTTTATTATCTATCCTAACAAAGAGTTTACAATTCTGTATGTACCTCATTTATATTTAATTTTAACTTGCATTACCATCTGAAAACTATGTTTTCAAATATAGAACATCTTCTTTAATGCTAAACAACCTAAGTTCAATTATGTGACTATAACTACTTCTCAACCCCATCAGAAATTTGAGAGGAAATAAAATATTACCTGAATATCCTGGAAGCAACAAAATATAACTTCTAAAACTTATACAATCTGCAGAGACAGTTGGTAGTCTGGACAGTCTCCAATATTCTTTATAACATTGGAGCATCAGTCTTCAGTCTTCTGGCCCAGATCCATCAGACAGACCTTACGTGAACCAGGAATTAGGAAGGACTAGGTTAATATGTCTTTGTAGAGCTTAGACATCAACTATCACCCATCTGTTTTTTCTTTCTGGGCAGTATTCTGTCTGCAGATGAAATAGGGCATGTCTTGCCCAGTGGTAAGCTTGATACAACTGGAGTAACTAACTCCACATGGAGGCCTTAATGCTTATCTCCTTCCTTGAAGTGGAATGGGAGTACTGTCAGGAGCAGACCTCTCTAGTTGCTAAAAGATCTACTAATAATGAAATGATTTTAAATGTCATATTCTCTGGATTGCTGGTGTTTTTGAAGATAATTTATCTATAGATAGTAAAATAGAATTTTTAAATTATTAAATATTATTATTAGAAACACTTTATTGTAAGAAAATCAGAATGTAATATTACTGTGAGTTTAATATCTGACCATTAACTTGCATTACTTAATCATCTTAAACGGTTTATAATATCACCTAGTAGAATGAATAGGTCAAAGCCTTGTATTTTCAATGAGTTGCATAGGAACAATGCCTATGTAAAAGTAAAAAAAAAATAGTATAAATTTTGTATCAATATAAAAAAGTGTATACCAAGGAAAACTTTAAACCTATACCAATGTAAGAAAATATAATTTCAATTCTGCATCAAAATATAAAAAATTTTAATAATGCAAGACTATGGCTATAACATGCTTTGTGTATGAGTAATTTCAGGGCTCCAAAGGCCAATTGAGACTGTTATTTTTTTTTCTTAATGAGTTGAAATTAAATCAAGTGGTAAACAACTAGCAGATAAAGTTTTAACCATTTTTTTCTTTGAAACATTAAACACAGAACAACATTCAAGCAACAAAACAAAACAGAGACATGAACAGATTGGTGCCCCAAGGACAGACAATAGACAGAGAGGGAAGATAACTAGATAGATGTCCCAGCAAACAGACCCAAATATCATACCCAAAGGACCCAGAATCAAAACTAAGTATTTCTCCACTATATAGATAGATGGTCTTCAAAAATACCAGCAATCCAGAGAATATAGCATTTAAAGTCATTTCATTATTAATAGATATTTTAGCTACTAGAGAGGTCTGATCCTGACACTAATTCATCCCCATATATGTAATTTCCTATAATATTACTTTTTCCCAATTTTTTTCTTTCACCTCCTTTCTTATTATGTAGGAAAGAAAGGATAGAGAAGGGGAAATAGAAATCCCTGTGACTAAGCTCTCTATTTAGTTTCCAACCTACAATTCCTAAAACTAGCTTAGACATAAAAATGTCTCTAGCCAAAACTTGAGCTAAACATAGCCAATAAATCTTGTTTTTTACAGAATCTTTAAAATTCAATGAATCAAGAAAATGTGGTGCATTTACACAAGGAATAGCACTCAGCCATTAAAATCAAAGACATCATGAAATTTGCAGGTAAATTGATGAAACTAGAAAGTATCATCCTAAGTGAGATAACTCAGGCAGGACTTCCAGTGCAAAGAGATGGACATCAACCTACACACAAAACCTTTGTCCCAAAACTTGTCTTGTCTACAAGGTGCACAGAGATAAAGATGAAGCAGAGATTGAGAGACTAGCCAACCAATGACTGACATAGGTGGAGACCTATACCATGTAAGAGAGCTAACCCCTGAAAATATTAATGATACTCTGCTATGCTTGCAGAGAGGAGCCTAACATAACTGTCTCCTGACAAGCTTCATCCATCACCAGTTGGAAACAGATGCAGAGACCCAAAAATCAAACATCAGGTGACACTCTGGGAGTCTTGTAGAGGAGTAGGGGGTAAAATTTAGCAAGCTGGATGAGTCATAACACAAGAAAACTCAATGAATCAACTAATCCTGGCCCATGGAGGCTAACAGTCTAAACCACCAACCAAGAAGCATGTAGGACTTAGGTCCCCTAGATATTTTGAGTGGATGTGAAGCTTGGTCTTTATATGGATCCCCTAATTATTGTTGTGGAGACTGTCCCTGACTCTGATACCTGCCATTCAGTCCCATTCCTCTAGCTGGACTGCCTAGTTGGGACTCATTGAGAAAAGAAGTACTTAGTACTGCTGAGACTTAATGACCCAGGACAGGGTGTTACCCAAGGTGGGCTCCCTATCTTTGAGGAGAGGAGAGCTTGTTGGGGTAGGACTGGCAGTACAACAGGGGAGCATGATCTGGATGTAAACTGAATAAATAAATTAATGAAAAAATATAAATAGAAATAGATAACTTACTGCATACTCTTTCCTGTACAAGTTCATATTTGTCCAAGTTATATATTCCTATGACACAGGTATGCATTTGTTTTCATGGATAACTTCTGTTCATACATGAAAAGCACTTAAGTCCAGGAGTAGCGTTCCCTCTATAGTCTTACATTCTACATGTGCAAACAGATCCATTGTGACATATCCCTGACCTTTGTTTTCATTGTACTGGATCTTGCTTGCAGTCATTCCTTTCTTCTTAGTTTTAGGAATCTCTAACAATCACCCAATTTAACTTTTGTTGTACCTTTCCCTTTTCATAAATTTTTTAAAATGGGAGGGAACACAGTGTATAACTAATTTCAATTGGCTTCTTTCACTCTGTAATGCACATTTAATTGTCTCTGTTGTTTTGTTTTAACTTGCTTATTTACTTCCTAGTATAATTGTAATAGTACCAATTTATTTATGCGCTTATTAAAAGTTTTTGCAATTTAGTAATTATAAAGTCATGTGCCCTTGGTAGTTAAGTGTGATATTTTCAAGGACATCTATATTCAATTTTCTTAAACAAATATCAGTATAAATGATTAATGTTGTATAGCACAATATATGCTTACTTTTATAAACTGGCTAATGACTTAATTGTTACCTGCTACAAAAAGATACGTAGATGACAAATAAGTGCAACTTTTTCCATATCACAAGAAAAAGCTAACATTTAATTCAAATAAGAGTACATTTGTTAGAATGCACAGAATGTGAACACTGACTGCCTACAACAGATGCTAACACTAAATCCTATACTCTAAACTTTACTCTGTTCTGACATGGAGACTAAGGGCTCTTTTAAGTTATTGACTATAACTATTTTGAAAGAATTTGATGACATCTTACAAAATTGAAACTCTTTCTGTAAACTACTGCCATTAATAAACATAGAAGAGACAGATGCATCATTATTCAAAAACATTAGACTTTGTTTAAATATGCTCATTTTCCCTAATTTGTTCAACACTTTCACAATCTGTTTGAAGTGAAATGTCACCCTGTTTTGGAAGTATTCCACAGAAGAAAGAAAATTCGAGATATATGTTAAAATATTACATTACAATGTAATACTCACAGGATATACAGTTTGTTTATTTTCCCTAGAAAATAGTGAAAATATGGTTTATAGAATTACAAACCATAAAAATAGAAAGCATGAAATTCTGATGTTGCTGTTTCATAAGTGCCATACACGGTTGAGGGTACATGCATTCGTGCATAAAGGGAGCTAATGGATACTACTAAAGCATAGTCTTCCATTAAATTTTATTTACTATAAACATTATTTGCATTTGTTATTGTTCTGCCATCTTTAAGATAGAACGTTGTAGGACATGTCTGATATGTCATGTCTGACATATAATACCAATTTGTCTACACTTTGTGAGCTACTAGTAATTCAAGACATCTTGAACCTAATTGCTCACCAAATCTCACCAATGACAGAGAATGTAAATTTGCTTCAACAGTTTTGTGTGATGTCATTTACTGTGAAACTCAGCCCGTTTAATAACCATCTTGCCTCTGCCTCCTTCTGAATGCACTGTCCTTTCTTCCTTTGTTCTGCTTCCCAGAGACCCGAATACAGCTACTTCAGTGGCCTAAACACTGAAGCATTCATCTACCACTCTCTTCTACTCACCCTCTCCTATACACCACTTCCCCCAACATAATGTCATCTTCTATCTTATTTTCAAAATTCCTCACTTATCTATGTGTGCTCTGGTCAATAAAGTCATCTAAAACTCATCTGCTGTCTCATGCTATTTTATAGGCTTGTCAGACCACTTTTAACATTGCTTTTCTGCAGACATTGTTTCTATTGTTACCACTATTGTTATTTGGACTTTGTGGTTCTCTGCTTCTCTTCACCACTAGGGTAGAGGATAGCCACTGAGTCTCTGCTCAGAGGAAATGAAACACAGCCAAAGATAGGGGCCCCAGACCATGTTTCTCAGGGTGAGAAACAGCAAGGGCTGAGGCAGAGGCTGATTCTCAAACTGTTGGGTACACACATGCCCACTGGGAATCTATAAGAATTGAGAGGGGTGCTCTCTGAGATGATTGTGTGGTGGGGAAAATCTGGCTTAGCTCAGGATGAGAGCCAGAGTGTGGAGGGGCCTTCTGCAAGAGACTTAGGCCTGGCTCATCATGACAGAGGTCCATGGTCCTTGTTGAAGGAGACCTTTGTTGGTTATCCAAACCATTTACTCATGGTGGAAAAGGATGCATATGACTTACTCAAGGTGAACCACAGATTTAATACCTTTTGTAGGCAGAAAAAAACAGGAAGGAAAGCATGTTGGCTAAACCCTAGGGGTCCATCTAGATACTGTATTAGCATGGAGAACTCTGGGTTTCTATGCTATATGTTCACTTGTCATGGTCCTCTCAGTGAGGTGTCTGATCACACACTCCAGGACAGTATCCTGGTTGGGAGTAGCTTGGTCCCATTCATCCCAATCAAGTGTGTCTTCTAAGTAGCAGCTCCCAATTGGCTGGCATTGAATTCAATACCAATCTTTAGGTTCTCAGGAAGTCTTCAATTAAATCATCAGGTGGAAGTTGACTCCATGGCTGCATGGTCCCTGACTTTTATGTTGAGGCAACCACCACTTATTCAGTGTGGCCTCACATTTCTCCTATAGTCTTCAAGTTCCATTTCTGCATCCTCACCCTCCACTCATTCTTTACTCTGCTAGAACGTGGCTTTACCCTTCTACTCCATTGAAATTGACATTTAAAATTCTAAGCAAATGTTTAATTTACTAGACATCCCTTTTTCTCAGTCCTGTAAGGCTTTTTTTTCTTTGTTTTTTTCTAGTGCTTGAATTTAATATAAGCAATACAAGAACTATGGCATGGAGTTTTAAAAAAATAGGACCTTACTATTTTTGCACATAGCGACCTGTAATATTCTGTGTAACATTAGATATATTTAATCTCAAGACTTTTCTACTTTTATTTCTAAATTGCTAAAAACAGTTACCATTATTGTGGGCCTGAGTACCAGAGGCTTTCCACAGAGATCTCTGGCTAGTCCTTGTGTGAGGGATTTGGAGAAGGAAAGCAAGTGTGGGCAGGGAGCCTCTGTCTTCGCTGTGCCTTCCAGATCACTCAGAAACTCCAAGCCACTCTACACTGAGGTCGGGCTGGGCCAAGAGGCCGACAAGCCAGTGAAGAATGTGGCAGAGCCTCAGGATTCTGGAGAGCAGATCTCTTCCCAAGTGTTACAGCTCTTAGAACAAAAGACTCAGACAAAGGAGTAGTTCTTGTACACCTTTAATTCCTTGGATACGATTTATATACAGTTGGGGGGGGGGAGTGATTCAGCATTGGCGAGCAGGTAACTCTCATTGGCTTGGACTGAGAGCTTGGGGGAAACCTATTTGCATGTGGGAAGGCTTGGTACTGCTCCTATGTGACTGATAGCCACACACCTCTCCTGTGGTGGGCTATGGGGGTGGTAACTTCAACAGGAGCCAGGGGTCCAGGAGACATGATTGAACACCTTCTGTCCCATGTAAGTGGAAATCACCACCAATTGGGTCATCATGGATCTAGACCTTTGCTCTTCTGGAAACCAGGCTGTCTGTGTGCACACACTATGCATACCTTATCTCCTTGAAAACAATTAAATACAAATATTTTTGTAGATATTATACAGATATAACCTGTTCCAAGTTACTATGACATTTTCCTCAACTAATTTAGCACCTGTTGACAGCTTCTTGTCTAATGAAACTGTTTTTTACCAGCTTTTAACTTAACAGATTAGTCTAGGGTGATATTAAAAATATAGATCACCTGATTCTGATGCACAAAGTCCATGACCTCGTTAGTTTGCCCTGCTTGGTGTCCTAACAGCTTCTGTTCCAGATTTTAGTTTAGCTGTTTCTCTGGTGTAAATGCTCACAGATAACATCTACTGACTTCTGTGCTGAAAGTACTCAGGACATATTGGTGACATAATACATAAATAGATGTTGTTACAGACACATACACAATTATGATACTCCACATGCATTAAAAGAAATGAGTTGCAATTCATTCAGAGTTTCTTCCAAGTTATGTGTTGTGGAGAGTTTTTATGGTCACTTGACAAGAATCTGAAATTTGGCCAGGACAAGGAAGTGGGCTTCAGGCATGAATCTGATTTTGGGCCAGGAGAGGGAAGTAGGTTCATATATCTTGGTCATGCTGACAAGCCCCTAGAAAGACTGACCTTCACTCCTGCACCAGAGAACCTGTTGACTGACTGTGCTGGCTTAGGCAGATGGTGCCTCAACGTTGGAGCTCCAGTAAGTGGGGTACGATGAAGCTGTGAAAATTGGGAGTGTTTGCAATGGAAAGTAAAGAACATTTGGACCACTTGTGAATAAACCTTGTTGAAGGACAAGGTAATGGGAAATGTGTTTTTTGTATGTGTTTGGAGTTGTGCTAATATAGAAAAATATAGTTGTGTAAAAATAAAAAATTGAGGAAAATTCTCATAGATGCTTTTATCTTTGGATCCTGAGTTTCAGAAAAGCAGGCTTCCCTGCACATCCAGGTATGTTTTGGTGAAAGAGAAGGAAAATGAATGTAAGCTTTTTCAGAGCTCTCCTACGAACAGAAAGAAGTCAAGAGATGCCCTGCTTCCTCTCTGGCTTCTAATGGAGAAATACTTAGTTCTGGTCCTGGGTCCTTTGTGTATGATATCTGGATCTATTTGCTGGATCATCTATCTAGTCATTTTCCCTCTCTATCTGTTGTCCTTGGGGCAGCAATCTGTCCGTGATTTTCAGTTTATGTCTGTGTTTTTGTTTTGTTGCTTGGATGTTGTTCTGTGTTTAATGTTACAAAGAAAAAAATGGTTAAAACTTTATCTGCTGGTTGTTCACCACTTGATTTAGTTTCAATTCATTTCAAAAAAAAAAAAAAAATAGCAGTCTCAATTGGCCTTTGGAGCCCTGAATGTGTAATTAGGATTCTAGCATAGCTGGAGAAGCCCTGCCAGGAGCTGGTTTTCTGTAAAAGCCCCTAATTTCTCGGGTTCTGTGGTAATTAAGCTGATGGTTGCTTCTCCTAGAAAAATCTCTGTGACTGATTATTTGCTTCATCAGGTGACAAGGATCTCCTGTCTTGAAATTACAGCTATAAAAAGTAAGAATTATGTCTGGTTTAAATAAGTAATTTTTGTTTCTGACTGGTTTAAAAATATAAATATGTCCTGCATGTCTTGGCTGTAGATTATTGGCTTACACATTATTGCGTATGATTAAAAGTTTGTAAGGTTGGTAGCAGAAAGTTGCTTTAAAACTGGTAAATCAGGGTGAAGTCATTCTAGACAGCAACCCAAGAAAACAGGTCTCTAAAGATATGTCTAAATTAGTATAATATTTTATATAATACTTATCCTAGAAATGAGACTTACAAAAGATAGGATTTAGGACAGTGTCTCTTTGAGGTATTGGAGTCTGCACCATTGTACATTCACGTGCAAGAACTGGCAGCCAAACTTTTGGAGAGAATGGATTGTTTGGAGGTTGAGTTTTGCTTTCTAAAGTTATGGTTGTGCTCTGGTGTTGCAAGGGAGACTTAAAAATTATAGTTAAACTGCCAGTGTTCCATTGCTGCAGTTTGCAATTCAATCACAGGCTCAGGATTCTAACTCACACATATTTGTAATTAAGAAAAAATGCAGCAGGTGGAGATTGTTTCAGGGTTTACAAAGGGTTGGTGAGGCTATGGAACTTGTGGTAGCATGGCAGCCTGGCTTGCCTACCCCAGCTGCCATTCTAGGAAATGAATAAAGAATTATTATGGATTTGGAGGATTGTTTTTAAACTGTTCCTTTGCATCCTGGTGATTGTTAAAGGTTTGCATTTGGTGTGCCTGCTTGTAATTTTGGAGAATCTATGAAGCAATATCACTGGAAAGTTTTGCTTCAGTGAATGGCTTAATAGCCCTGCATTATGGAAAAAAAAATTGTCCCTGCTTGAATACAAGAAGGTAGGACTTGGAATCTTCCAGTGTGCATTCATTATATGGATAGTATTTTATTAGCTGATGGCAATGAAGGCGTTTTACTACAACCCTTTGCTCTTATACAGCAAGGTTTAAATTTGGGGCAGTGGTTTTTCCAGAAGAGATTCAAAGAGAATATCTTTTTCAATATTTGGATCATTGATTACAGCCTAAACAAATTGTGGCATAGAAAATTAAAGTAAGAAAAGACAATGTACTTATGTTAAATGATTTTCAAAAGTTGTTAGGAGATATTAATTGGCTTAGACCTTATCTTAAGCTTACCACAGGAGAACTTAAACCTGTTTGATATCCTCAAGGGGAATTCAAATCCTAATTCCCCTCAACAATTAACTAATGAGAGATGAATAGCTTTGCAGAAAGTAGAGAAAACTACAACAGATACATTATGTAGACTATAGTAAATTGCTGGCTGTGTTTTTGCTACCTCTCATGTGTCAATAGTAATTCTTTGTCAAAAAGGACTGAATTCATCTTTCTTCATCTCCAAGTAAAGTTTTAACACCCTATTACAAGGCTGTTGCTATGTTAATACAGAATTGTAGGGTAGAATCATGAAAATATTTTGAGAAAGAACGTGAGGAAATATTTATTCCTTATTCCAAACAACAATTAAATTGGTTATTACAGAATACTGATAGTTGGCCTATTCCATGTGTAACATTTCAGGCAAAATTGATAATCATTATCCTAAAGACAAGTTGTTACAATTTGCTTCTATAGGTGCTTTTGAATTTCCTGTAAATTTACACATGTAGCCCATAGAAAATGTGCTTACTGTATTCACGGCCAGTTCATCTAATGAGAAGGCAGCATATGCAATTGAATCACATGTTCATTCTCTGAGAGTTTTCCCCTGCCTTAGCACAAATAATTGAATTGCCACTGAAAAATCAACATTTATGCATGTAGCCCATAGAAAATGTGCTTATTGTATTTACAGCCAGTTCATCTAATGAGAAGGCAGCATATGCAATTAGATCAGATGTTCATTCTCTGAGAGTTTTCCCCCGCCTTAGCACAAATAATTGAATTGCCACTGTTTTCAAAATGTTGAAAAATCAAGCTTATAATTTGTATACTGATAGCCAACATGGTTTACAATGACTTGAATCTGTTCCCTTTTTAGGTACAGGTAATTCTCAAATTTTACAATTATTTATGAAAATACAACTTAGTTTAAGAGGATGTAAAATTCCTTATTTTGTACGGCATTTAAGAGCTTGCACTGGATTGCCTGGACCCCTTAGTGAGGGCAATGACACTGCAGATTGGTATGCCAGACAGAGTATAGGCCTTACACAGAAACAATTAGCCAAACAATCTCGTTATTTACATCATCAAAAGTGTAATAGCTTGAGACAACAATTTGGTATTTCTGAAAAGTGTACATGTCAAATAGTAAAGACTTGTCCTGAATGCCTTCAATTTCTACCTGTACCACATGATGGTGTTATTCCTCGATGACTTATACCTAATCAATTATTGCAAATTGATGTTATTCATATGTCTGATTTTGGAAAATTAAAATATGTAATGTGTCTATTGACACCTTTTTAGGCTTTCTGAATGAAACTACTTCTACAGGAGAAGCAACTAAAAATGTAACTAGTCATTGCCTATATTGTTTTTCTATGCTTGGTATTCAAAATCAGGTTAAGACAGATAGTGGTACTGGCTATTTCAAACAGGCACTTGAGATGTTTTGTCAACAATTTAGTATTATCTGTATTACTGGGATTCCTTAAAATCCTCAAGGACAAAGTATTGTAAAACAGGTATTGTGGAACTTTAAAACAATATCTTCTTAAAATAAAAAGGGGGAGTTATATTCCCATACACCACACAATTATTTAAAACATGCTCTTTTTATTTTAAAAATTTAAATTTAGATGCCAAGGAACTCTCCGAGTGTCTATGGCACCCTACAACTAGACTTACTTATGTCTAAGAGGAATGGAAGGATCCACATACCTGCATATGGCATGGTCCTGATCAGGCATTTAATATGGGAAAAAGGGAATGTTTGTGATTTTTCTGAAGGATGCTGAATTAGTGTGCTAGATGCCAGAGTGATTGGTGTGCCATGCTATTTCTGGGACAAAGAATAATGCTAACCTGTGAGCTTGCTAAGTGTCCTGACAATTGTGACAGGAAAACTATATTGGACATATGTTCTTGACCCACTTTTGCTTACCTATGTCCCTGATTGAACAAGCTGCCTTGCTTCAAGCTTTTAGAACTTGTGGGAGAGAGAACATGGAGACTGGAAGCTGCCTTAAAAAACTTAATCAAAAAGAGAAATTATGATGTGTTGGGAGCGACCCTGTTTGAATATTAACTGCCTTGTCAGCCATTAGTGCTTACTTACAAAGTCTTGGCCTTAGTGGAAAAAGTACTAGCTTAGTTGAGATTTCTGTGGGAAAAGTTGAGGCCTCTGTAGGAAAGTACTACCCCAAGTTAAGAATAGCTATAGATCTTGTGGACATGTACCTAGCAACCCACTCTGTTCTGTTCCCCCTGCTGAACTTTTTATCTAGCCAATATCCTGCTTTTAGGAACAGGTGTGTTCCACCAGAACCAAAGTGATTATGTGTCATCCCGCTCACCATCTCTTGCTTATATGGGTATAAAACTTGCCTGGTAAAAATAAAATTTGTCAGTTTGATCAGATTTTTTTGACTTGCCATCTCTTCTTTGTGTTTCTTGTGCCCCTTTCTCTCCACAAGTGGTTCCTCAGACTCTGCTCAACTGTGCCATGGGACAGGACAAAGATGATTCTTCTCTTTCCTTTAATGTTACCAGTTATTGTGATTCAATCATGGGCTGGTCTATAAATCAATCCAATATTGGAAATAGCAGTCTTCATTTGGAAGGCTAGTTCTGGACATTTTTTGAGACATATTTGAAAATTAGCTCCAGTTCTTTATGAAGGTATGCCAACAATAAATAAATTTGAGACATGATCTGGATTTCAAACAAGTGTTAGTACATTGTTAAAGAACCTAATCTTTTAGTAATTGGTCGTGATAAAATTACTTTTCTTTTTTTTCTATAGTATTTAATGTAAATTGTATTGATTTTACACTTTCTAATTGTGTCAGTGTATTGAAAACTAGCACGTCTGTTATGGTGGTCTATCAACTAGCTTCTGTTTTATTGCCTGTGAATATTTCGGCACCTTGGTATTCTGAAAAAAGAAAGAAAGAGAGAGAGAGAGAAAGAAAGAGAGAGAGAGGGAGGGAGGGAGGGAGGGAGAGAGAGAGAGAGAGAGAGAGAGAGAGAGAGAGAGAGAGAGAGAGAGAAAGAAAGAAAGAAAGAAAGAAAGAAAGAAAGAAAGAAAGAAAGAAAGAAAGAAAGAAAGAAAGAAAGAAAGACTGGAAGAAGTGAGCTGGGCTTTATGCAGAAGCAAGAGGATAGTAGGTTTGATTATTGCTGGTATAGCAGCTTTAATTAAGTTAATAGCTAGCACCACTGCTTCTACAATTAGTTTAACAGAAGAGAGCTACTTCTGTTAAGCACTTAGCATAAAATGTTACTAGTGTTCTGAATATTCAAGAGGATTTAGATAGGCATTTATAACAATAGATTGATTCTCTTTATTGATAATTATTCAAATTACTAGAGAGGAGGTTCAGAGTTTAAGAGTAAGAAGTAATCTCAAGAGTCATTGTAAATACTCTTGATACAATGGATTTTTGTTACTTCTAAAATTTACAATGACAGTCACTATAATTGGGGAAAAGTTCAAAGACATTTGCAGTGTATTTAGCATAATTCTAACACCTCTCTAGATGTTTTAACTTTGCATACCAAGATTATGAATTTAAAGAATGCTGCTCAGCTGAGCTTTGTGCTGCAGATACTGCTGATAAAATTATCCATGGCCTGAGGTTAGAATTTCCATCTTGGTCAAGCTTCAAGAATGGCTTATATAGCTTGATCATGCTAGCACTTCTTGGCCTGGGAATAGTTTCATTCCGGTCCATTGTGATAGAGCTTGCCTTTAACAACATCAACATGTTGGGAGCCAAAATACATGGCTTGAAACTAAGAATGGACCCCCAGTCAAGGTTATTAATTTAACAGGCTGGCAGCCAAGGATGGTAAGTTCTGTACAGAGCACTATGAACCTAAGACAGAAGTGCATTGCTTTTGATAATGCATATTACATGATGGATAAGGAAGGCATTGTTGTTAGAACGACCTAAAATATATGCAGTATTGTTTATGAAATAAAAAAGGGGGAGATGTGGCGAGATTTTTTAAGGTCACTTGGCAGGAATCTAAAACTGGATCAGGACAAGGAAGTAGGCTTCTGACAGGAATTTGACATTTGGCCATAACAAGGAGGCAAGCTCAAGCAGGAATCAAATTTTAGGCTTTGTCAGGAAAGTAAGTCCAAAGAGGAATCTGATTTTAGGCTAGAACAAAGAAGTAGGCTTCAGGCATGAGTATGACTTTGCGCTAGGACAGGGAAGTAGGCTCAGATATCTTGGTCATCCTGATGAGCCCTTAGAAACACTGATCACAGAAGTGATCACTGGTCTTTGTTTATTGCCTTGCTTGTTCCTTGACTATTAGTGGTTATTGTATTGCTTGTTCCTCAACCCGGAACTGACTTAATACTTGCATCTAATTAAAATGGTATAAAAGCAGATTGGGAAAAATTTAAACTTGCCTCAGCCTCAGAACTGGCTGGGGTCATGCTACAATGTTGTCTAAACGTCTTTTTTTTTTTTTTTTTTTTTTTTTTAATCTTAGCTTCTGCTCTGAAGAACCTGTTGAATGACCTAGTTTGGTCACTGTCTAGTGTTTCCAGGTTAACCCCCAACAAGCCTGTCGTCTAGCCAACAACCACAAATTAGGAAGAAATCAGAAGTTAAGTTTACAGTTTGGCTCCCAGCACCAGCCAATTATGCTAAAAGCCACAATAACACACTAATTAGAAGCTTGCCAGGCTAGAAACACTCATCCCTACTTACTTCTCTTTATTAAACCTTACTTCTGTGAATATTCAGGGAATTTCGTCCACCAGAACTGGAGTGGTGATTTAAGCCCAAGCAAGCTCAAATAAAGACACTGGTATGATTGCTGCTGCATCATATCAGCCTCTGACTGGTCTTTCAGGGTTCATGTACACTTCCTTGGTACTACAATTTGGTGCATTGGCTGAGAAGTTCCCCATGGCTTTCAGGACATCAATCTAGAGGATCACAATCCAGGGATATCCAGCCTAAGTCTGTGTGAGGCCATGAAAGTCAGCCTGTTTTGGTTGAACGAGGCTTGCTCCAGACCCAGTAGAAAACTCTACAAGGGATGGAACAGTGAGCCATGTTCCCAGAGACAGGTGCCTGACACCACACAGCCCCCAACTCCAAAATCTTGTGACTATACATCAGGCAGACAATTGCCCAAGCTCCTGGCATTCTGGATAGTCTCCACCCCCACAGTTACCTAACTATAGCCAGGTATGCTCCTCCCCAGAGTTACCTGGCAACAGCAAGTTAGCCCAGCCCACTATAAAAGGGGCTGCTTGGTCCCTCCTCTCTCTCTTGAACTCTCACCTTTCCTACCCTCATCTCTATTCCTACTTCTCTCCCTCCCTTCCCTCTTCTCTCTATGTGGCAATGGCTGGTCTCCCTCTTTCTATCTTTTCTCCTCTTTGCCTTTCAATAAAGCTCTAAAATCATAGACTTTCTCTGCTCATAAAGGCCCGCTGCTGTGCTTGAACAATGGGATAGGCTTTCCCCTAAAGAGCCTGTCTAACCTCCTGTCTGAAGATCTTCCTGTGCTCCATCCATGGTCTGGACCAAAGACTCTTACACTCGTGGGAACCACCCAGTGCCCCCACTCTCTCTGCCCTCTCCTCCCTTCAGCCCTGGAGATGACTGAACTGCCCCAAGGGGCCCCCTTTTGTTCTCAGCTCTTCGGCAGTGTCAAGTGGCATCTAAGATGCTCAAGACTAAGAACCTGTTATCTCTAGCCTCTGTGAGGCCCAGAGACCTCCTCCACCCCCCTTCCACCCCGTCGCCTCCACCCCCCCACACACACACAAGCTGGGTTTCATGGCTTCACACAGCCAGACACTCACCTGGGGCCATGTGGGAAGCATGTGGCAGTCCTCCCGTGTCTGCCTGCCCAGAGTACCAGAACTCTGGTGGGACGTTGGTTCTCTCCTACTCCCTTTATTCCCCCATGTCTGCTGCCCTACAAGTCTGTTTATGTGTATACTTGTTGCACTATAATAAACTTCCTGTTTCCTGCTAGTCTGTAAGCTAAGTGTGTCCATGTTAAGAGCTTCCTGTCTGTCTGCATGCTACATCTGTCTCTGTGCCTATGCAGCTGGTGTGTCTGAGTGGTAGCTTGTCCACCTGCACAATCCTTCTGGGTCTGAGCCATGTTGTGGTGACTTTGATTTTGAACATTGGTACAGCACTGTGGACAGTGTCTTTCTTCACAAACTCTGAGGGATGCCACATCCGTCTTGTATGTGATTGCCACTTTCTGGTTGCTTCTTGTTTCTACCTGGTGTCTATGTTCATAAATTCTGAGTGGTGCAACATCTGTCATTCTGTTCTAGCAAACCTAGGGTTTCCATTCATCTGGGGGAAATGCCTTGTATCTGTATCCATGGCCAGGATGTGGTTAGGACAGACATATCTGGCAGCTGTGGCCACCCAAGGTGTTATAAGCCTCAATCTGGGGCAGGCCTGGAATTGGAGAGCCAAAAGAGGCCCACCAATGTTGTTCTTTTTTTGAGTGAGTGCAACCTACTGGTTGTTCCTCATTTTCACCTGGTAAAGAGAAAGTGGGACTTGTGTTTTTGTGTGTTATATTTGTGTTTCTCATTATGAGGTGACCTTGATGGGCATATTAAATGGGACAGGTACCCTCAACCCCATTAGTCATTTTAATACTGTGAAAACCATTAAGGAGAATCTCTCGGTCATTATTAATAAAGATAAATTGACTTCACTCTGCAGGTCAGAATGGCCCACTTTCAATACCAGCTGACCCCCAGAGGGATCCTGTGACCTGATATTGGTCCAAGAGACCAAGAAAATCATTTTCAAATCAAAATTTGGCCACTCAGATCACATACTTTATGTTTAGTTGATAAAAGGACTATTTGGGACTATTCAACTTATGGTGATGGAAAGTCACTATCAGTCCCAAAATAATGAATCCTGTGAGCTTCAGGAAGTCCCATGATTGGGCCTACTAGTTACCAGGGAAAAGGGGACAATACGAGGCCAAATTTTGGGGTTCAGACTCCACCTTCGAGAACCTGACCTAAGTTTGAACTCAAGGCTGGTGACTAGCATTAGCTTTCAAGTTACTCCCCAACAAAACCCCAACCTAGCTTCAGTTTCTAGGCTAACCCAAACAAGACCTGTGTCTCCAAGTTAATCTCCCCCAGTCAATCTAGTGTTTCCAGTTTAACACCCAAGAAGTCTGTCCTCTATCTAAAAACTACCAATTAGGAAGAAATCAGAAGTTAAGTTTACAGTTTGGCTCATATCACCAGCCAATTATGTTAAAGGCCACAGTAACACACCAATTAGATGCTTGCCAGGCTAGAAACACTCACCCCTCCCTTGGCTGCTGTCTATAAAAAAAATAGAATGCTTAGGGCTTTTCCTCCACTGGAATTGTCCTATGGGGTGGCAGTGATGCAAGCCCAAGCTAGTTCAAATAAAGACCCTAGTGTGATTGCATCAAATTGTCTCCTTACTGGTCTTTTGTGGTTCATAAACACTTCTTTGGTACTACAAACTCAATGAAATAGCTAAAGAAATATCTTAACATATCTGTAACTTTCATTTCTGATGAAATTCATTCTTAATCATGTGCATTCTTACACAATACAGCATACAGAACACAGACCAAAGGGCTCTGGTTTAAAGTCAACTACTTATATAAATTACACTGAGACTGATTTAATGGAGTACTACTAGCTCTCTCTCTCTCTCTCTCTCTCTCTCTCCCTCTATCTCTCTCTCTCTCTCAAAGATTTTTTAATTACAACTTTATTCCTCTACAAGTAATACTTTTTTCTTTTGTTTATTAGATATTTTCTTCATTTACATTTCAAATGCTATCCTGAAAGTCCCCTATACCCTCCCCCTACCCTGATCCCAAATTCACCCACTCCTGCTTCCTGGCCCTGGCATTCCCCTGTACTGGGATATATGACCTTCACAAGATCAAGAGCCTCTCCTCTCATTTATGGCCCACTAGGTCATCCTCTGCTTCTTATGCAACAAGAGACATAGCTCTGGGGAGTTCTGGTTAGCTCATATTGTTGGTCCTCCTATAGGCTAGTACTAGCTCTCTTAAAAAAACAAAACAAAACAAAAACCACAGCACTACACAGAAAATAAGGACAAATGTGGATATGGGGTTTCTTTGCATTTATTTTAGTTACTTGTATCTTTATATATTAAACCCAATATTTTCTAAATGCTCATAAATAATATTTAAGTACCTGACTTAAAAATTCCTAACACATACTGGCAAACCATTATAAGTTTGGTAAAAACAAGATATCAAACCTTGAAAAGCCATATGTCATTAAAAAGTAAAAAGTGGGGTTTTCTGTTTCAAGAAGTATGTGTGAAAATAATTTGATGAGTGATATTCAGAATTTAAAATTAAAAGGTTTCATTTAAAAAAATATTTTAGTTTAGAAATGACTTGTAGCTCACCTAGCATTCCCTCCCACTCAACGCTACCTCCATTATTTTAATGAGAACTCTGATTCCTTATTTACCATTTTTCCATGAGACTGGTTATTTCCCAGTAGGTGGCTTGCACTTTTTGACAATATGACTTCATATTTTAAGCCATTTCTGGGAACCAGCCCTGTACCAGGTATTGAGAAAAGTACCAATGGGTAGCATCAGTGGTTTTCAGGGCAAAACTTTGTTTTGTGAGGGCAAAAGTTGCCTACTTTTAGTTATATTTACCTTTTTAAGCTCCTCTATTTTTAAGACCAAAAGCCATTTGCTTCTGGTAATTAATTCCCACTGCTTAGCAGCAGGAAATTATGAATAGCAATTAGTTGAGTGAGATTTTTTTAAATGTATATGAGTACACTGTAGCTGACTTCAGACACAATATATGAAGCCATTGGATCCATTACATATTCTTGTGAATCACCATGTGGTTGCTAACAATTGAGCTCAGGACCTTTGGAAGAGCAGTCAGTGCTCCTAACTGGTGATTACTTCCCTGCTTATTTATTTATTTACATCCCAAATGTTGACCCTTTCTCCAAGTACCCCCTCTCAGAGTCCCTGGGTCCTTCCTCCCTTGTCTTTGCCTCTGACAGGGCAGCCTCTTTCTCCCTGGCATCTTCTTTGTTCTTTTTCTCAAGAGCCCCTCATTGATCAGCAAGAAACTCACAGTTTTGTTAACTCATTGTGAGCCAGAATAAAAGGAAATGGAAAGTAATGCATGCAGAAAAAAACTTTTATACAGGCAGCACACACACACACACACACACACACACACACACACACACACACACTGGTTGGGCCAGACCACCTGTTTCAACAACTCCTCAAGGGTTCACACATACTTTCGTATATGCATGTATGCAGTTGATAGATGGAGCAATTCCAATGAGCAAGTGTCAACTCACAAAAATTCACTCATTCTGGATGAAAAAGAATTTCCAACCTTTATCACTCAGAGAAAGGAAAAGCTTCTACCTTTATATTGCTAAAAGTAAGAATAGGCTTCCTCTTATTGTCATACTTTGTTCTTATACTTTCTCAGGAGAATTGATTACTTGGTCTTCCAAACATATTTACATTCCATAAGCTCATAGCAATGTTAATTCGTCATAACTTGGTGAGAAATTAGAGCAGAAATGTTCACATGTGTTTCCATTAAGACTGGTACCTGACTATTCTGTTATTAGCTCCTTACAATTTATTAAGATTAAAACAATAGTTTTATGTCATTAGCATTGTTTTAACAAAGGACAAATCATATGCTTTGTGTCTCACTTGTTTTGAAGTTTTGTAATAGATAAACTAGTTAATACTCTATTTTCTGTCCTTGCAGTTACAATAACTTGTCTATTTCCAGTTTATGACCTTTAGTTAGCAGATAGTTTTATAGCTATCCTAGAAGGACTGTTTTCCCTGATCATAAATTTGCTCCAAGCCTGCTTTCTAATCCCTAGTACAATCAGCCTGTGACTCATGAAGGTTTATGGAGCCTTATTTGCCACCTGTTGGAAAGCTGGAAATTACTTGTATAAATTTACAAGTACAAATTCTTTAAAGTCATTATCAGGAATTATGAATCATCAATTTCTCTATACAGCACTGCTACATGAGAGTACCTATCCATTGGTGTGCAGAAAATTTGCCCAATAAGGTGGTCTAGGAATCATTAGACTATATAATAGTGACATGAAAGGCATAACAGTAGCAAGAAACAATCCTAGACTAAAAATCTCTGATTGTCTTGCATTTCAGAGCTTACCATTCAAAGTCATGCAAAATGGCGAGTCATCTCCAGAAAACTTACCTGCATGCCTTTAGCCTTTCTTAGATGGCTCCTGACAAGCCATCAGTGATTGTTCCCTATCATTTGGTAGTCTGACTTAGTCGTGAAATCTTGACATAATTCTACAAATGAAATGTGAGAGGAAGTCTGTTGCACGCCTTTTTGTTAAATGTTTCCTTGCTTTTGGATGGAAATCCAAACTAGCAATGATTTTGTTCCTCAGAGTCCTCTTTAATTTCATGAGTTCATAGCAGTTGTGTGAAGAAGAACATGAAAATAGAAGGTGTGAAAGAGGTAGAGGAGAAAAACCAGCCAAAAGTTGCTCACCTCTGGTCATAATCAGAAAGCATGAAGAGAAAGAGAATTGGAACAAAGTATAATAACATATATAGATAATAATGATGCTAGTATATCTCTAATTGTGTGTGCTAATTGAAAAAAAATCCCTAAAAGGTCAAATCTGAGACAATTGTTTATATATATATATATATATATATATATATATATATATATATATATATATATATATAAATTGTGTGTGACAATTGTATACATATATATATGTATATATATATATATATATATATATATATAAGCACATATTACACTGATGTGCTTACTTCTACAAATATGTATAAGTCAGCTGTGCAGGAAGCAGAGGAAAATAAAGAGGATCTTACATGAAAGTAATAATCCATCTCTCATGTAGTTAAATATTCTCTAGTATCCACACCCAATGGGAAGAAACAATACTTTGGACACTATATATATAATTTATCATTTGGTAAAAATATATGTCAAAAGCAAAAGTCAATGAATAGTCAGTATAAAAGTTATTGAGACTTTAAAGTATTTCTTTTCATAGAGTCTTCATTATACAGTTGGTCACATTACAATTTCAGGGCTTCTCAGCTCTGATTCTCAGCTCTACCTAAGAAGTGTGCAATATTTATCTCTGCTAGTAATTCCCATGTTGTATAATCTAACTTTATAATAATGGAATAGGAAAATTATAAGTCAATGATGGATGGAATTTGTGATACAATATTAATAAGTTAGTTAATTTTATGATTTATATGAAACTAATTCTAATCCTGTTTGGCTTTGTGTACTTGATCATTCATGTAAGTTGTTTGCACTTTTAATCCTTTGAGAACCTAGTTTCCATGTTATATTCAATATTACTGCATTCCCTGTATGTTAGAGGCATGTTAAGGGCATGTTTTCCTCTAATAAATCTCTTTTCCTCCATACAGGCTAGAATTTAGTTTGCTTATGAAGACTATGAAGCAAAGCTCAGAATCTGCATCATTTAGATTCAGTTAATGGGATTCTTCTCAGAATCTAGTGAACTAACCATAGAGTACTTTTGAGGGTTCAAGATTATTTGTGCCTAAGAAAACACAAAAAGCAGCCAAATAAATGTTAAAGATCCTATACCTGCCATGTATCCATGTATTAAATAGATGGAACTTTGTGTCTTATTCTGGTCTTTTCAAGATTATCTCTCCTGTGCCCAGGAGTTAATGACTGAGCTCTTCAATCATAAAGTCTACATCACAAATTTATGTTTAAAATGTGAATGTCCTTAGTTGCAGTCTTTACTAAGGAGAATATTCACCAACCAATAGGATCCACTAACAGATACAAAGTCAGCATACAATTCTTCTGTGCTTCAAGTTGACTGTTTATAAAGTTTATTTCCAAAACCTTGCTCCAAACATTGAAGGGATATACAAGAATGCTTTTTTTTCCATTTGTCATCTTTTCTAAGACTATTTACAAGAGGGAAATATTGCATTTGAAAAGTTTTAATGGGAGAAATAATGATAGAAAGCCAGTAATACTAGAAGAGGAAGAAAGAGGAAAGGAAAAGATTATAAGCCTAAAGAAATGGAGGTCAAAGGAAAGACAAGGTGGGGGAGTTAAGGTGGGTGTCACACATGAGTATTTTCTGCTTTCACTCTGTGTATTCCTGAACTGGGAGCAACACAGTGTACATAATATCTTAAATTTGAATATTAGACTTGTCCAGGTAACCATTCCTCATCTTTCATATTCCTTCATGTTAGACAGTCCAGCAGACCTGTCTGTGCCTCTGCTTCTCTTCTTATGGATTGTGAGGATTTCAAACTTCAAATAAAGTATTTGTTATTACCCCTTATTGTTTGAGAAAGGGGATGTTTCCTAAAATCATGTCCAAGTATTCCAGGACTCTTGTGGCCGACTACACATTGAGTAATGGTATTGGCAAGCACTGTTTCCAGTTGCACAGACATGGAACTTCAAATACTGTAGCAGAAAATGGGACATCTGAATGAAAAGAATAATACAAGTGAATGCCATGAAAAAGGTACCACTATGAAGCAAAATCCTACTTTAAAATCCCTTTTCTCTGATATGAAAAGACTACTCTTAGATCAGAATATGAAAAACCTTACAACTGATGGGAACCCACTAATGTATTCCAGGGGGCTCCATATCTATGACTCAGATGCTGGACATAGGAGGTGGGAATGAGCTTTCACACAGTACTGTGCAGGCCCACTCAAGCCTGAGAGAAGCCCCTTCATCCTTAATGTACTATGGAAGGAAGAAGACATTATGATGAATGTGATATATATCACTACCAAGGCTCATAAAAATAGTGATATGCTATCAATTATATGTTTAGGGGAGAACAGAACAAAGATTATTGCCCTCTTCTAATAGCTAATATCCTAATATAATCTTACTCTTCAACCACCATCTATGTGTTGGGAATTGTAAAGTTGTTTTTAAATTCTCCCTCTCTCCCTCTCTCTTTGTGAGACAGGGTTTTTCTGTAATGTATTGGCTATCCAGGAACTTACTCTGTAGACCAGCCAGCTGAACTCACAGAAACCCCCCTGCCTCTGCTTCTGAGTGTTGGAATTAAAGCTGTGCATCACCACCACCCAGCAAGAAGACTTTTCTTATAAGGACATTATAGCTTAGTCATGTAACTGAGAATAGTTTTAATTGAGAGCCAAATAAACTATTTGAAAGTTTCAAATGTGGAAATATGACATGGATTCACACAATATTCACATAATAATCAAATGTCTATGCATTGAAGTACAATCATTAAGCAAACATAATTTGCAATTGTATATTATATAAATCTGAAAATGAATGGTACAATACTGAAGAACTTTAAGTATTAATTCATACAAAGACAGAAGCTGTCAGAATAAACAATGGGATCACTAAGGTGGCCCTGTGACAGTAAATAAAATGTTCTCTGTACTGTAGACCAGAATAGCAATGTGCTTCGGTAAAGTAGCTATGATTTACATTACCTTGTACACACTGAAAAAAAGCTACCAATATACGTGAGGATTTTTTCATTAAACTAAGAAAAGTTAGGAGGAGAAGAAGATTAATTCCATCATCAACCTATGACATATAAATAACAGGTGATGAATCTATTCTTCCTTTCTCCAAGACTTCAACACCCTCTGAGAAAAATCACTCTTCAGGACCTGATTAAGGAAATGTCTCATAATCTTATTATAGGAACATACTGATAAATAACACATGTGTGCATACACACACACACACACACACACACACACACACCCATAGAGGAAATTGAAATGAATTGGGTCTTGTTTCCATTCTAGTACAGTGCTTTGGTCTGAATTATCGAATACAGCTTGGACAGATGAGTCACCTTAGAGACTTCATCTGATTCCCCTAAAGAAATTCCTCCAGAAACTTCTCTCCATTTCAAAGCAAGTCTGGTAGCTTAAAGCAAGCAAAATAAAAGAGCAAAGACAAGTGACACGAATCCAGTAGATCCCAACAAAGTTATCTTTGACCTAGATGTCATGATTCAGAACAATCTGTTTTCTCTTTTATAAAGAACAGCATGTGTACATGTGCAAGCTTGTGGGCACATGGAAGAAGCTTAATGGATATCATAAATATTTAAAAGTAAAATGTTCACAAAGATTACAGAATAAAAAAAACAGCTCATTAAAACACAGGCTCCATGTCTTTCATTTTAGGTGGGTCATGGTCCTTAACTTTCCCAACGCTGAACTCTTGGCCCTCTGCAGATCCCAGAGCTTTGTGTCATCTCAGGACAGAGGAGCTTTGACATCTGGGATAAATGCTTCCTTTTGAGGTATGTTATACTCTAACTACAGTGACTATCTAAGCAATGAGGAAGTAAAGGTCACTAGAGGTGATGCCTGAGATACTTCTGCTGTGTGCTCCCTTAACCTCTTTGAGAGGAAGGAGAATGTTATGGTAACCAATGTACAGTATAATAACATAACATAGAGGAAGACATTTTCTAAGACAAGAGACTATCCTGCATCTTTAAAATGCACCATCACAGTATCTGGGAGAAAGTTAATCTTGCTCATTACAGCAAATCTTTTTGTATTTACAATTATTACTAAAGCACTAAATCAACAAGGGGATCATGGACTCCCAGGTAAGATGGTAAGTAGTTATATTCAGTAGGTTATTAGAGAACATCAAATAATTTGGGAATCTTTATGAACTTCTAATTTGCATATTTCTAAATTAATCACAGATACCCAGATATTTCAAATTTTTTCTGAATTCTGAAAAATTTTATGCATACTTACAGGGTATCCATAAGGTAACATCATATCAATTATACCCACCTTGTCCAAGGATTTATTATTATAAATTATTATTTATTATTATTTTAAACTTTATACTTTATCACAAGAAAGAAGAAATAATAATAAATGACACACCCAAATTAAGAAAACTCAAAGACTATGCAGCTGAATGAAGTTCTACACAAGTCCAGTGGTCACATGAATCATCTGTGAGATTTACATTGTGTCTTATACTTTCGCATTAAATATCTCATGTTATTATCAACCTCTCCAAGTGAAAACTCCAGGACAGAGTTAGAACTACAAAAGGAATGAGCTGTATGTCCTGCCATAATTCATGTCCATGATCTCCTTGTCCTCTTATATTTAGCCTTTGTTTTTTCCTTTTCTTCATGTTATATAACACTCTCATGTACATATGTTTATATAAAAATTATTGGCTAGATTCTATATATGATGGAGAACATATGTTTCTTTTCTTTATGAAATTGTGTAACCTCACTTAATATTATATAGCCTAAGTTCATGAATTTTCCTGTAAATTCTGTGATTTCATTAGAGATAAATAGTATTTAAGTTTGCATTATCCATTCATATGTTTATGCATAACTAGATTAATTCCAATTATTTTCTATATTTTAAAGCACCAATAAGCATGTGGTTGCAAATATACTATGGTAGCATGTAGAGATTGTGTGTGTGTGTGTGTGTGTGTGTGTGTGTGTGTGTGTGTGTTAGCATAGTGATATTCTAAGTATAAGGAAATCTCAATCCTAAAGGTTTGCCTTGGCAGATAAAATATATTTATGCATGATACCTAAGAATAGACACAAAGAAGAAATGTTACAAAGAATAGAAAAATACTGTGGTGTGGCTCAAGAAGCCATAATTCATGGCACAATAGAAATGAGCCAACTCTGGGAAAGCTCTCCAAAAAGATGAGACAGCACCATGCTATCCTAGAGTATGGAGTTCATCAAGTTAACATCTTCAGAAGAGACACATCAGGCAGCGTGCACTATGTAAGTGTTGGGTAAGAGGCCGGATGGCATGCTTGAGAAGATGCAAACTGGAGTTTTAGATGTGGGGAAAGGAGAGGACAGGCCAGAATATTGCATTCGTAAAGCTTGGTGGTGGCAAATTGGATAAACTCTGAATGTCACAACAAATAGCTTTATGGACTTTTCATCCATGCACTTTTCTGTATGTTTGTTGTACAAACCCACATGTGAAAAAAAAAAAAAAACATAGATCAGGCCAAATGATCTTAAGCAGCCTAGAGAAATGGCTCAGTGGCTAAAACTGCTTTCTGCATAAGCATGAATACTAGAGTCCCTTTCATAATACCACTATAAAAATTAGTCATGTGTGGCCCTGCACACTATCTTGTAACCGTAGAGCCATGGAGGGAAGAAGCAAGAGGATCTTAGTGGTTATCAGTGTAACTCCAGGTTCACTGGTTCACTGAGACTCCTTCATAAATGAATAAGGCTACCTTCAAATACTCAGTTATATGTACACCTGTACTCATATAACACAAACAAGCACACACACACACACACACCAATATAAGGAAGCAATGTCAGACAGCAGCTTGGAACATTGATTTATCATGGGCAGTGACAAATACCAGGTTAACTTTCTGTTGTTTCTGTCTCCTTAGTCCCAAGTCTTCTTACTCTAATTCACTTCATTTTTGTTTCTATTTAGGTGACATTTTTCTTTTTTCTTTTTCCTTTTTTCTTTTTTCTTTTTTTTTTTTTACAATCAATTTAATTAAAATAAAATTATTCAGAATGCCCTCACAAGAACTTTATAAACTCAACATATGTGTGTGTGTGTGTGTGTGTGTGTGTGTGTGTGTGTGTGTGTTTTAGTTTACAAAGTCAGCATGGTAAACTCTGGTTAAGAGAGTCAGCTATCGAGCCAGGCGGGCATGGTGGCTCAGGCATTTAATCCCAGCACTCAGGAGGCAGAGGCAGGCAGATTTCTGAGTTCGAGGCCAGCCTGGTCTACAAAGTGAGTTCAAGGACAGCCAGGGCTCTACAGAGAAACCCTGTCTCGAAAAACTGGAAAAGAGAGAGAGAGAGAGGGAGAGAGAGAGAGAGAGAGAGAGAGAGAGAGAGAGGGAGAGAGCTATCATAACATGCTGGACGCTCATGATGCGCATGCTTGGATTCTCAACTGACAATGAGCATACTGACAAGTACTAAGAAAAGACAGACACACTCCAGTTTGGCACAAGTCACCTTGGTTTAAGTTAGAAAGTAAACTGCTTCCTTCTTTCTACTCACCTCCACACCTGGTCTTTTTGTTCCCACATAAGTGGAAAATCCATCTTGACTTAAGTAGAGCTTTCTGTCCATGGCTCATTATAAAACAGGACCAATTTAACTATAAATGAGGTCTTATGCACTTACCCAATTTTCATTGTCATCCCAAATTTCATTATTCATGCAAATTTATCTCATCTGTGGGCAAACCCAGGTAATGAGGGTTGCAGTCTGCCACTATCAGATAGATCACTGAGTTCAGCACAAAATGGAGGACTCCCTTTACCATCATGGCTTCCTCTTTTCTGACCTTCCAACTTCCCACACCCTCTCCCTTGGCTGACCAGCAACCCACCCCCATCCCCACTTTAGATCCTGCCCAGCAAGAACATGGAATTCCTGAAATGCCTCTCTATACAAATGAGGTATTCATAGAACTCTATCCAATGATTTTCATTTACCCTAAAGACTCCTTCCTATTCTCCAGGGTCCATATATACTCTTGGTACATCCACAAATCTACACCAAATAAAGGTATGCTCACAAGTTAAGATTAGCTATGAGAGCTGTTTTTTACTGAAGACATCTTGAGAAGGAAGGTCTTTGTCTAAGGAGCTGTAACATTAAGATCCTTGGAGAAGACCTTCTTCCCACTCCCTATTCTTGAATTCATCCCCAGCCAGACTGGGATCCTGCAGATCTCACATGTTCTGGATTCTGCTTCATACTTCTATGCTGTTGTGCAGGGGCATCTGGATACCATGAGAGGGAGGAAGCAGAAGAATTGGAATCACATCTAGATCTCAAAATGAATAACACATTTTAAAATTGTTTATTTATTAGTGGGGTGTTACTATTTTGTATATGTGTCATATTTCTACTTTTATAACGGGGGTCTTAAATCAGTTCAGGTTTAGCAGAAAGTGCTTTTATAAGCTGAGCCATCTCTCTGGCTCCTAGACAAGTGTCATTTAGAAGCAAATGAGTCTTTCAATATTTTAACTACATCAGGATCAGCTAGAAAAGAGAATGGGACTAGATCAGTCAATTAATCCAACCACACAATACCCACAGAACTTTCTCTAATAATAATCACTAGTAATGCTTATTCCTAGGAAATTATGAACATTGATTCCATCAAATGTAATATTCAATCGTGTTTGTACTCAATATGTGTCATATAATTACTTAGATAACAACAAATTTATTCTACTTTAATTTGAGTAATCAAAGGAACTTTGTATACTTTGGGTTAGACATGTCTTTTGGGAAAGGATACAGATTTCTTACATCAGAATTTAAGATTTGTTATTTCCACTGTTTGTACAGGATAGTCTTTGTTTCTATTACCTAGCCGCACTGCCTTCCTCTACAGTAGACCTTATGAAGGTTTCAGCTTAACTCCTAGGCTCATATGACCTCAGGAACTGGAAGTAGATTTAATCACTAGCAGTGAGGTTTATATATAAATCCACTGCGAAGTACAGGGAAAGTTTGAAATAGCCATCATGCTTTTTTCCCCTTTCATTTCTTCATCCCACTGCAGGAACAGAGATCTAAAGCCTACAGCTGGATTGAACTATTTTACCATCATAAAGAGACAAGAACAAAGAATTGCCATGAACTTAGCCCTGCAAAGCTCAATACTTTCATCTTTATGGTTGTAAAATTCTCTGTTTTCGTTTTGCTGCTTTAGTTACACAAAAATAAACATGCATTTAAAAAAATGTAGATATATCCCCTTAGTAACTAAGTAATGAAAGATATGTACAATAAAAATTTATGACAGCAAAGATTAAAAGAATTGAAAACAAAACTATAAAATGGAAAGATTGTCCATGTTTGTAAGTCATCTGCATAAATATAGTGAAATACCTGTCAAAACACTAATCATATTCTTTATATAATTAATAAAATTCTAAAATTCATGTAGAAGTGCAAAAGTCTCTAAACAGTCAAACTAATGCTGAGCAAAATGAACAACACTGGGTATATCACCATATCTTATTTAAAGATTTACAACAAAGCCACAGTAACAACATGGTGCTTATGCACAAATAGATGCATAAATCCATGAATAAAAGAGAATACCCAAGCCGGGTGTCGTGGCGCATGCCTTTAATCCCAGTACTCGGGAGGCAGAGGTAGTTGGATTTCTGAGTTCGAGGCCAGCCTGGTCTACAGAGTGAGTTCCAGGACAGCCAGGGCTATACAGAGAAACCCTGTCTCAAAAAACCAAAAAACAAACAAAAACAAAAAAGAAACAAAAAAAGAGAGAGAGAGAATGCCCAGAATTGAAATGAATAGATATAATCACATCATATTTGACACAATACAAAAGTATATATTTGGGGAAAAGACAACATCTTCAACAAATGATTTTCGGAGAAAATACATTCTATCTACACAGTCAAATAAGCTAGATCCCAATCTCTATGCTGCTATAAAAATCAACACAAAATTGACCAAAAATCTTAACCTAAGACTGGAAACTATGACAGTGTTAAAAGAAAACAGTTTAAGATACAGACATAGGCAAGAACTTTCTGCAAAGGACTTTAGGAATACAGTATTCCAAGAAAAGATGCATTGGGTTGCATGGCATTCATAGATTATAAACAGCAAAGGAAACAATTGAGTGTATGAAGAGACACAATACAAAATGGGAAAATATTTTTTATAAATATGACAGAGAATTGATGCTCAAATTATATTAAGAATGTAAAGAGTTAATATAAAAATTCTAAAAACCCAATGTATTAAAAGCTCAGATATGAATAAATGGCAAAGGAAAGAATAAACAGTTTAACAGTTTAACAATCTTGACTATCAGAAAAATGCCAATTAGACTACATCAATATTCCATCTTACTTTGTCGAAATATAGTCTAAGAATAGTGATATGAGAATTCTGAGTACTTGTGAGAAAACTCAGAGAAAACAAGAGTCTTGTAACCTGAATTTCTTCAAAACACAAAATTGGTCTTAGAATGTGTTTTTATGCTCCTCCACAGTATAGCAGGTAGAAGGAAATTTACTTTAGCTGCTGTTATTTATATGCCTCAATGAAACAAAACAAAACAAAACAAAACAACGTACTTTTGCCACATGTAGTTTGCTTGTGACTGAGCACCTTACTCAGGATTCTTCATAACTCTCAGAGCATAAATTTTCTGATGGTCTGAATAAATTTGGTTATTGCATGAGACTTTATTCTGCCACAATTTTAGGCCTTGTTCTCCCAACTAGAACTGTAAAGCACCCTGGTAAATATAGATATCATAAAATAAACAAATAACAAGTGCTGTTAAGTATAGAGAAAAAGGAACCTGAAACATATATAGCCACTATAAAAACCAGCATGGATGTTTGTCAAAAAATCAAAAATAGTATCACCATCTGAGCCATCTGTCCTACATCTCAGGATACATATGAAGAACTTGTGGTTCTATTACCATGAACACAACTCTTTTGTTGTTGTTGCTGTGGTGGTTTCTTTGTTTGTTTTTTTTCGAGACAGGGTTTCTCTGTATAGCCATGGCTGTCCTGGAACTCACTTTGTAGACCAGGCTGGCCTTGAACTCAGAAATCCGCCTGCCTCTGCCTCCCAAGTGCTGGGATTAAAGGTGTGTGCCACCACTGCCCAGCTTTGAACACAACTCTTTAATGTCTATTACAGCAATCTTCCCATTAGGTAAATTATAAAATCATTCTTGGTGCTTATCAACAGATGACTGGAAAAAACATGGTATGCTATATAGACAGTGACTCAGGGTGATTTCTGCTGCTATGATAAAACATTGACCCAAAACTATTTGGGCAAAGAAAAGGTTTAATTGGCTCACAGATTGTATTACAGTGCTGAGAGAAGTCAAGAGAGGAACTTCAGCAGAAACCATGAAGGAGTATTGCTTCCTAAGTTTCTTCTGTTACCTTTCTTATTCAGCACTGGTTCATGGGCCTAAGAATGGACCCTGCCGACAGTTGTTTGGTGCTTTGCATCAATCAGCAGTCAAAGAAATTAGGTCCATAGGGCAACATTACAGAAACAATATTTCATGAATATCTAGGTTTATGTCAAATTCACAAAAATTATTGTAATAAATATAAAAAATTATTTACTCACAAAGTAGAGTAAAATCATGTTTTTGCTGAAAACATGTAGAAATGGAGATTATCATACTAAGTGAATTAAGCTAGACTTAGAAAAAAATAACACATTTCCTTTCACTGATGTATCCTAGATTTGTCATTATTATGTTTTATATTTCATATGCATATGTAATACATTATGAACATTCTCATTTCTATTATTCAGGTCCCAACTTTGTCAACCTTCCTTTCTCTCTGTAGGCCCCTTCCTTGTGTGTCCTTTAGTTTTGTGATCCATTGAGTTAACCCAAAGGTGAGCCACCATGGGTATAGAGTTATCTAATAGAGACTAGCAGACAAACAGTTCAGCAGGGAGTACTAGACACCTATGATTGCCTCTTCTGTAGGTACATGGCTATTGGCAAGTCTGGTCTTGTGCAGGCCCAGTGTAGAAAACTTTATTTCCTTTTTGTCCATGATTGTAAAGGCTATAGCACTCTCAGAGGATAGCATTTCACTTAATGGCTTTTTCCCTAACTTCAGGCACTTACATTCTTTCTGCATTTTTTTCCAGATTATTCCCACAGCCTGAGAGGGAGTGGCACTAAATGTCCTGTTTAGGGTTGAGGAGCCAACTGTCTTCTTTGCAATTGCATTAAATCTTTAAACTGCTTTGGATATGATGGATATTTTTACACTATTAATCCTTCTAATACATGATCAGGGATGCCTTTCCATCTTCTAGTCTCTTCCTTGATTTCCATCTCAAGAGTTTAAAGGTTTAAATTCACGTCCTCAGTTTCATTTATTCTACAGCAGTTATTCTCAGCCTTCATAATGCTGTAACACATCAACACAGTGCTTTGTGCTGTAGTAACCCACAAACATAAAATTATTTTCACTGCTATTTCACAATTGTAATTTTGCTAGTGTTCTAAATCATTATGAATAATCAGGCTATTTAATGTGTAACCCTTTAGAGCTGGGAACCTCTGCTTTAAGGTACTTTATGATTTTTGTATTCTTCGGAATGGTAGTATATCCCTGTGTGTTTTTCATTAGAGTGTGGAAATGCTACTGATTTTTGCATGTATATTTTATAACATGCAAAATTGCTCAAAGTGCTATTGGTGCTATAAGTCTTCTAATGGAGTGATTAATGTCTCTTACATATCGAATCACATTTTATTGAAGACAAGGATAACTTGAATTCTTCTATTTGTGTTTGTCTTATTCACTATTGTATTGTTGTGAAAAGTCACCACCATGGGAATTTTAATTAGTGAAAGCAGGTAATTGGTGGATTGGTTACAGTTTCAGAAGGTTAATTCATTATTATCATGGCATATATGGAGATATGCAAGACTTAAAGCAGTACCTGAGAGCTACTTCCTGATCCATAGGCAAGAGAGACAGAGACAGAGACAGAGACAGAGAGACAGAGAGATAGAGAGAGGAGACACCAAGTCACACAGAGAGAGACAGAGAGAGAGAGAAAAGATTGGGTCTGCATGGGCGTTTGATTTCAGAGCAAACCCTCAGTGACACACTTTCTTCAACAAGCTTATACTTACTAAAACTTGGCAACATCTCCTAACCAGTATAATTTTATAAATAGTTCCACTTCCTGGTGACTAAGCATTCAAATACAGAGTCCAGCCCATTCTTATTCAAACCATCACATTCCATTCACTGACCTCCACAAATCTGTAGTCACAACATAATGCAAACATACATTCAGTCCAACTTCATGGTCTATCACAGTCCACATAGTTGGTCACAATCTACATAGTCTTTCATAGTCCCAACATCTTATAAAAATAGAAACGTCAAAATTCTCTTTTGATATTATAGGCAATGTCTTAACTTTAACCTCTTATAAAATCAAATTAAAAACTAGATCACATAATCCCAGGATATAATGGCACAGAATACACATTAACATTCCAAAAGGGAGGAAAGGGAATATAGCAAGGAAAGGAAAGACTGAAGCATGAACGAAAACAAGCAGGTCAAACTCTAAACTCTGCACTTCCATGTCCAATTTTAAAGCACTCTTCAGAACTTTAATTCCTTTCAGCTTTATTGACTGCAAAATAACTAGTTCCACATGTGGCTAAGAACATTCAGTTGCCCTCAGCGTGTAAGCTGTAACTCCTACATCTTTAACATTGTAGGGTCTCCAAAACAATTCAGTCTTCACCATCACAGTTTTACCCAATAACCTCTCTGAACCTCCATGAAACAATTCCCTTGACATATGCCTGGCCTCAGCAGTTTTTCTTAGCAGCAGAAGGGAAATCCATAACGCCTTCCTTATATCCTTAATGCTAAAGCCAGAAATACATGGCCAAAGCTGCCAAAAACTCCTGTTTGATGGGCCTAGAACTTGCCTAATACTTAAATTATACCATTAGTAGCTCTCTGTTGGTGCTGTTTTCCTTTACTGTTTAAGCTCTCCTTTAATTCCTTTTAACGAGTTGAAAGCTTAGCTGGACAGAGGCTTGCCTGGAGGCAATCACTTCCTTTATTTCATTAGCATCAGGCTTTTCTTTAAAGGTATTAGCTCAATATACACTTGTCCTATCTCAATTAACATTGCCTTGTACTCCTTTTCCTAAACTGTATATTTTTGATTCATCTTTCTCCAGTTTTCTCCTTTTCATTGCAGATCTGCTTAAGAGTGATTACTAATAACCACATAGCATAATCAATACTAGGCTGCCTTGAAATTGCCTCTGCCAATTCCATTAATCTATAACCATCCAACTTAGCCTCAGGCAGATTTTTAAGACAAGGTCAAACAAACAAACAAACAACAACAACAAACAAAATACCCAGCTACATTCTTTGCCAAAACAGGACATGAGTGGTCCCTCAGCCACTTACTAATATTCTTCTCTCTTACTCCTTGACATGAGCCTACAGAGTTCAAATCACCCTCTACACTGATTTTATGCTTCTACAGAGACAGCCCATTAAGCCCTACTTAAAGTGTCCAGCAGATTTTTACTCCAAAATCCCAAAAATTTCTATATACCTCCTATAAACAGAATGGCCAGGCCTGTCACATCAACGCCCTGATCCCTTGTACCAACTTCTTTCTTATTCATTGTTCTATTGATCTGAAGAGACATCACTAACGTAACTCTTATGAGCATTAGCATTTAATTGTCTTGCCTACAGTTTCAGAGGCATAGTTCATTATCATCATGGCAGGGAACATGGGGATACTCATGGCACTGAAACACTAGTTAAGAGTTACATGCTGAACCAAAGGCAGCATAGAAGAAAGAGAAGGAGATAGATAGATTGATAGATAGATAGATAGATAGATAGATATTACATTGAGTATGAATAGAGAGAATAGATAGCCTTATTTTATTTCTGATTGTAATGAAATTTACTTGAAGTTTTCTACATTTACCATGATTAATTTTTTCCATATAGTATTTACTGTGTGAAAGCATATTACCTCTACCTTCTATAGTCTTGAGGGCTTTTATGATGAAAAGGTGTTGGGTTTTCCAAAATGCTTTTTCCTGCCTATTGAGACAATCATGTAGTTTGTATCGTTAAATAAGTTTGTATACTTAAATGCAAATATCAATTTGTATATATTTATCAATTCTATGTCCATAGTATAAAGCCAGCTTGATCATGGTGAGCGATCTTTATGATGTGATCCAGTATTGTTCTGAAAGTATTTTGTTGAGAAGTGTGTGTGTTGCATAATGTATCTAAAGTACATTGTCTTTATACAATGGATTATATACAATATATATAGAGCAAATACAAGATAGTACATTCATTGCATGCACACATACATACATACACACACACACACACACATGGGTGTGGGGCAGGGATCAATGTCAAATGCCTCCTCAAATCTAGAGGAATTATAATCCATCAAAATGCTGCTCTGACAAGGGATCACATTCAAAGACATTCTAGGTCTGTGTGATCTGGCTGGAATGACATACTTTAAATCCACCAGGCTGGCATACAGACACACCTTTAGTACACACCTTTAATCCAAAACAATGACGATAAAGTTAGTCAGTAGAAGGAAGCAGCCCTGTTTGGGAGTGACATCTAATTGAAGGGCAGAGAAAGTGATGAATCAGAGAAAGGTTTGAAAGAATGAGTCAGAGATAGAATATACCTAATGCTCAGAACAACAGACAGGAAAAAGAGGAGAAACGTGACTTTTTTTCTAATGTTATTTTCTACTTGGTCAGTTAATGCTCTGTGGTTAAGGATAGAGTAAAAATTTGGAATATGTATTCTTTTTCCAAATCTCCATTCTGAGTCAAGGACTACAAATTAGTTAATAACACACATGTTGTAATTTGATAACATTTTAATTCTCTTCAAAACCTTACTTTAAAGTTGTAAGTCTTTGGGTCTTCGTGATTCAACAATTAAATAGCAAATATCATTCATCTTGTTTGTAAGAATAACCTGGTAACATAATATCCCACACACAATTATTGATATAAAACTACAGAAATAGACACTAATAACAGATGTTTTTATTTTCTTGCAACAAAATTTGCTTACTCGAATTTATTAACACTGGGTAACAAATTAAAATTAAATACCACCAAATTGTTCATGATTAGAAGACATTCGACTTAGTGTTTAAAAAGAACAAAGTAGGAAGATAATACTGATTTGTAAGCAGATATAAAACAAATATTGACATATGGGGTCAACTTTCCACAATAACATTTCATTTCATTAAATTAACTTTATGGTAAACTTTACATGAGAACTAATTTTCAGATAAATACTAGTCTCTCTGTGGAACAATATTAGTGATGCTAATAGTAACAGCCATTCACTGAAAAGGTGAATGGATGTGTCATCTGCAAGCTCCTTCATTCTACTGTGAAGATCAACATTAATTGCTGATGTTTTTCCCAACAAGAGGTATGAATTGCTTAGATATGAGGATATGAATGACAAGGTCCAGTGAGTAAAAGAAAACGTTTATTCAACCAACTTTGCAATGAAATTAATAATTTAGTTATGGATTTTATCAAAAAATCTTTTTTATTAGATAGTTTCTTTATTTACATCTCAAATGTTATCCCCTTTCCTAGTTTCCCCTCTGAAAATCCCCTATCCTCTTCCCCCTACCACTGCTCCCCAACCCACCCACTCCCTCTTCCTGGCCCTGGCATTCCCCTATACTGGGATATAGAATGAAAGACTCACAACTTGAGGATTCCACCATGTTCTGACTCAGGAGAGGCTACAGCCCAAATCACTCAGGAGAAGTGGTCTTGATGCAAACTGCAAGAGGTTTATACGGGAAAGACCAGTGCACTGGGAGCAACTCTACTTCATGAAAGGTTAGAGGAGTCGACCATGAGCTCAAGGAGTAAGGGCTGAAACCACAAACACCTGGCATTGTGCTATAGAAAGGCAAAAACCACAAACACAGGGCAAAACAACGCAAACACCTGGCATCCTGGAACAATAGGGATATTTTGGACACAGGTCTAGGGGCTTAAATAATTTTTTACTCTATCAGGATCTTTTAGAACCTTCACAGGACCTAGGGCCTCGCCTCCCATTGATGACCAACTAGGCCATTCTCTGCTACATATGTAGCCAGAGCCATGTGTCCCACCATGTGTTGTGGCAAATTTCCTCCCAAATATGCCCCAGCAATGAAAACACAACATAGTTAATATGATTACATGCTGTGCGCCTAGATTGGGCAGATCTACTAACACTATACTACCATCTTCCACAGCTTATGAGACACCTTAGAACTTGCAGTTTCGCCAGGCTATGTGCTTCTGCTCTGCTTTTCTTCATCTTCCTGCTCCTCTGCATCCTCTCCCTCTTCCATTTTCTCCATCTTCTCTCTTTCTCTACCTTCTGCTCCGCCTTTCCTTTTATCTGCTCAATCATCACCTCTCCTCTAATTTACAAATTAAGGTGGGAAGCAGGTTTACAGGAAATCACCTGAGTGCTGACTCATTCCTATTTGCAGCCACTCACAGGAGAATGGAATTAACATCAAATATACCTAGCCCTAGGGCTATCCACAACAACCATGTGTTTTCTTTGATTGGTGGTTTAGTCCTAGGGATCTCTGGGGATACTGGTTAGTTCATATTGTTGTTCTTCCTAAGGGGATTCAGCTCCTTGGGTGTTTTCTTGAGCTCCTTCATTGGGGACCCTGTGCTCTGACCAATGGATGGCTTCCACTTCTGTATTGTCAGGCACTGGCAGAGCCTCTCAGGAGACAGCTTTATCAGGCAAGCTCTTGTTGGCATCTGCAATAGTGTCTGGGTTTGGTCATTGTTTAAGGAATGGTCCCAGGTAGGACAGTCATTCCTTCAATTCCTCTGTTTCTGCTCCAGACTTTGTCTCTGTAACTCCTTCCATGGGTATTTTGTTTCCCCTTCTAAGAAGGATGGAAGTATCCAGTCTTTGAGTGAATGAATTTAATTGGCTGTTTTTGGTTTTGTTCTTTTGTTTGTTTTGTTTTGTTTTCTGGGTTTTTCTTTTTTTGTTGTTGTTGCTATTACATAATGTTTTATTGGTTATTTTATTTATTTGCATCAAATGCTATCCCCTTTTCCAGTTTCCGCTCTACACGCCCCCATCCTCTCCTCCTTCCCACTGCCTCTATGAGGATGCTCCCCAGCCTGCCTACCCACTCCTGCCTCAGTGGCCTAGTGTTCCCCAATCCTGGATCATCAAGCCTCAACAGGTTCAAGGGGCTCCCTGCCCAGTGATTCCAGACAAGGTAATCCTTGCTATATATCCACCTGGAGACATGGGGTCTCTCCCCATCCCCCTGTACTCTTTGGTTGGTGGTTTAGTCCCTGGGAGCTTGTGTGTGTGTGTGGGGGGGGTCTGATTGGTTGATATTTTGTTCTTCCTACGATGGTACAAAACCCTGCAACTTTACAGTCCTTTTCCTAACTTCCCCAATGGGGTTCCTGCACTCAGTTCAAAGTTTGGCTCTGTACATCTGCATCTGTATTGCTCCAGATCTTGCAGAGCCTCTCAACGAAAAGCTCTACCTAGCTCCTGTCAGTAAACACTTCTTTGTATCAGCAATAGTGTCTGAGTTTGGTGTTAGCAGATGGGATGCATCCCTAGGTGGGGCAGTCTCTAGATGGCTTTTACAGTTTCTGTTCCACTCTTTGTCTCTGCATTTCCTTTGACAGGATGAATTCTGGATTAATATTTTTGAGGTGGGTAGGTGGCCCCATTCCTCAACTGGGGGCTGTGCCTATCAACTGCATATGGTCTCTACAGGTTCTATCTCCTCTTTTTTTGGATATTTCAGCTAAAGTCCTCCCTGATGGGTCCTGGAAATCTCTTGGGTCCCTGGCATCTGGGACTTTCTAGTGGCTATTCCCCATTTATCCTCCCCCACTGCTACACACCTACTTTCAATTTTCTGACCCTCTATACTTCTCCCATTTTCTCCCATATATGAAATAGCCCCCCCCCCATTTTCCCTCCCTTCCTCTCTTCCTCCCAGATCCCTCTTTCCCTCTACTTTCCAGAGATTATTCTCTTCATCTTACTGAGTAGAACTGTAGCATCCACACTTTTGTGTGATCTTTTTTTCTTCTTGGGTTTCATTGGTCTGTGAATTGTATCGTGGGTAAACAGAGCTTCTTTTTGACTAATATCCACTTAACAGTGAGTATGTATAATGTGTGCTCTTTTGTGATGGGGTTACCTCATGTAGGATGATATTTTGAAGTACATCCATTTGCCTGCAAATTTCATGAAATTATTACTTTTACTAGCTGAGTAGTACTCCATTGTGTAGTGTATCACATTTCTTGTATCGATTATTCTGTTCAGGATCATCTGGGCTTTTTACAGCTTCTGATTATTATAAATAAGGCTACTAGGATCATAGTGCAGCATGTGTCTTTGTTATATGTTGGAGTACCTTTTGGCTATATGCCCTGGAATGGTATAGCTGGGTCCTCAAGAAGAACTATTTCCAATTTTATGAGGAAAAGTCAGATTGATTACCAAAGTGGTTGTACCAGCTTGTAATCCCACCAGCAATGGACGAGTTTCCCCTTTCTCCACATCCTTGCCAACATCTGCTGTCACCTGAGATTTTGACCTTAGTCATTCTGACTGGTGTGAGGTGGAATCTCAGTGTTGTTTGAATTTCCCTGATGACTAAGGATGTTGAACACTTTTCCTTTCTCCTTTCTTTCTTTCTTTTTTTTTTTTTTTTTTTTTTTTTTTGGTTTTTCAAGACAGGGTTTCTCTGTATAGCCTTGGCTGTCCTGGAACTCACTCTGTAGATCAGGCTGGCCTCGAACTCAGAAATCCACCTGCCTGTGCCTCCCAAGAGCTGGGATTAAAGGTGTGCACCACCACATCCAGCTGAACATTTCTTTAAGTGCTTCTCAACCATTTGGTGTATTCCTCAGTTGAAAATTCTTTGTTTAGCTCTGCATTCCATTTTTAATAGGGTTATTTTGGTTCTCTGTCATCTAACTTCTTGACTTCCTTGTATATCTTGGATATGAATCCTCTCTCAGATGTAGGGTTGGTAAGATCTTTACCCAAATTGTGGATTCCCATTTTGTCCCGTGTCCTTTGCCTTGCAGAAGCTTTTGTAGGCAAAAATCTTTAGTTTTGTGAGGTCCCATGTCTCAGTTCTTGATCTTAGAGTATAAGCAATTGGTGTTCTGTTCAGAAATATTTCCCCTGTGTCAATGTCTTTGAGGCTCTTTCCCACTTTCTCTTCTATTAGTTTCAGTGTATCTGGTTTATGGGGAGGTTGTTGAACCACTTGGACATGAAATTTGTACTAGGAGATAAGAATGGGTCAATTAGCATTCTCCTACATGCTTACTACCAGTTGACCCAGCACCATGTTTTTGAAAATGCTTTTTTTCCCACAGGATGGGTTTGGCTTCCTTGTCACTGATCAAGTTACCAAAAGTGTGTGGGCTCATGTAGTACAGTTTCAGGTCAGGGATGGTGATCCTACCAGAGGTTCTATTATTATTGATGAGAATAGTTTTTGTTATCCTAGGTTTTCATTATTCTAGATGGAATTGCAAATTGCCTTTGTGTGTGTGTGTGTGTGTGTGTGTGTGTGTGTGTGTGTGTGTGTGTGTGTTTGAGACAGGGCTTCTCTGTATAGCCATGGCTGTTCTAGAACTCACTTTGTAGACCAGGCTGGCCTCTAACTCAGAAATCTGCCTGCTTCTGCCTTCCAAGTGCTGAGAATAAAAGGTGTGTGCCACACCACCCGCCGGGCTGCAAATTGCCCTTTCTAAGTTTGTTAAGAATTGATTTGGAATTTTGATGGTGATTGCATTGAATCTGTAGGTTGCTTTATGTAAGGTGTACATTTTTACTATGGTAATCCTGCTGTCCCATGAGTATGGAAGAACTTTCTATTTTCTGAGTTCTTCTTCAATTTATTTCTTCAGAGACTTGAAGTTCTTGACATAGAGATCTTTCATTTCTTGGTTAACATCAAACAAAGATATTTCATGTTATTTGTAATTGTTGTAAAGGGTGTCATTTCAATAATATCTTTCTCAGTTTGTTTGAATAGAGCAAAGCTAGTGATTTGTTTGAATTAATTTTTTATCCACCCACTTTGCTGAAGTTGTTTAACAGGTTTAGGAGTTCTCTTGTGGATTTTTGGGATCAATTATGTATACTATCATATCATCTGCAAATAGTGGTACTTTGACTTCTTCCTTTCCAATTTGTATCCCTTTGATCTCTTAAGAATGTCAAGTACTAGGCCATCTTCTGATACATAATGAAGCTAGAGATACCAGCTCTGGTGGGTACTGGGTAGTTCATATTGTTGTTCCACCTATAGGGTTGCAGATCCCTTTAGCTCCTTGGGTACTTTTTCTAGCTCTTCCATTGGGGGCCCTGTGATCCATCCAATAGCTGACTGTGAGCATCCACTTCTGTGTTTGCTAGGCCCCTGCATAGTCTCACAAGAGACAGCTATATCTGGGTCCTTTCAACAAAATCTTGCTAGTGTGTGCAATGGTGTCAGTGTTTGGAGGCTGATTATCGGATGATCCCCACGTATGGCAGTCTCTAGATGGTCCATCCTTTTGTCTTAGCTCCAAACTGTGTCTCTGTAACTCCTTCCATGGGCGTTTTGTTCCCAATTCTAAGAAGGGGCAAAGTGTCCACACTTTGGTCTTCGTTCTTCTTGAGTTTCATGTGTTTTGCAAATTGTATCTTATATCTTGGGTATTCTAAGTTCCTGGGCTAATATCCACTTATCAGTGAGTACATATTGTGTGAGTTCTTTTGTGACTGGGTTACCTCACTCAGGATGATGCCTAGTCGGCCATCAGTGGAAAGAGAGGCCCATTGGCCGTGCAACCTTTATCTGCCTCAGTACAGGGGAACGCCAGGGCCAAGAAGTGGGAGTAGGTGGGTGGGGGAGTGGGTGGGGGGTCTTTTGGGATAGCATTGGAAATGTAAATGAAATAAATACCTAATTTAAAAAAATGAATGTCAAGTACTATGTTGAATAGAGGGGGAGAGTGAGCCACCTTGTCTTGTCCCTGATTGTAGTGGGATTGCTTCAAGTTTCTCTCCATTTAGTTTGATGTTGACTATTGGTTTGCTGTATATTGCTTTTTATTACAGTTAGTTATGGACTTGAATTGCTATTTCTCCAATACTTTTATCATGAAGGAATGTTGTATTTTGTCAAAAGTTTTTCAGCATCTAATGAGATGATCATTTTTTTTTTCTTTGTGTTTGTTTATATAGTGTATTACATTGATAGATTTCCATACATTGAATCACCCCTGAATCCCTAGGATAAAGCCTATTTTATCACAGTTAATGGTTGTTCTGATGTGGTGTTGTTTGGATTTGATTTGCAAGAATTTTAGTGAGTATTTTTGCATCAATAGTCATGAGGGAATTTGGTCTGAAGTTCTCTGTCTTTGCTGTGTCTTTGTGTGTTTTAAGTATTAGTGTAACTGTGGCTTCATAAAATGTATTAGGTAGTATTCTTTCTGTTTCTATTTTACAAAATACGTTGAGAAGTATTGGTATTAGGTCTTCTTTGAACATCTGATAGAATTCTGCACTAAAATCATCTGTTCCTGGTGATTTTTTTTTTTTTTTTTTTGTTTGGGAGACTTTTAATGACTGCTCGTATTTCATTAGAGGATATGGGACTGTTTGGGTGGCTTATCCGATCCTGATTTAACTTTGGTACTTGGTATCTGTCTAGAAAATCACCCATTTCATCTAGATTTTACAGGTTTTTGTTAGTATAAGTTTTTTTGTAGTAAGATCTGATATCTTTTTGAATTTCTTTTCAGTTTCTGTTTTTATGTCTCCATTTTTGTTTTTCACTGTTAATTTGGATACTTTCTCTGTGGCTTCTTGTTAGTCTGGGTAAGGGTTTCTCTATCTTGTTGATTTTCTCAAAGAACTAGCTTATGGTTTTGTTGATTCTTTGTACAGTACTCTTTGTCTTTACTTGGTTTATTTCAGCCCTGATTTTATTTCCTGCTGTCTACTCCTCTTGGGTGTATTTTCGTTCTAGAGCTTGCAGATGTGGTCTCAAGCTGCTGGTGTATGCTCACTCTAATTTCTTTATGAAAACACTCAGAGTTATGAGTTTTCCTCTTAGCACTGCTTTTTTTGTGTCCCATCAATTTGGGTATGTTGTGCCTTCATTTTTATTAAATTCTAAAAAGTCTTTAGTTTCTTTTTTTATTTCTTCCCTGACCAAGTTATCAGCTGTTTGGTGTTCTGTAGTCTTCTTGTATGTTTATGGGCATCTTTTCTTTATGTTTGTGATGTTTTCTTCTATAGTTTTGTTTAAGATGTTAGTGGGTCCTTTGAGTTGGGAATCTTCACTATCTTCTATATTATTCTTAGGTTCAGTCTTTTCATTGTGTCCCATATATTTGAATATTTTGAGTTAGGAGCCTTTTTTGCTTTTTTTTTGCTTTTTTTTTTTTTTTTTTTTTTTTTTTGACTGTTGTGTCAATGTCTTCTAGGGTATCTTCTACACTTGAGATACTCTCTTCTATCTCTTGTAATCTGTTAGTGCTGTTTGTGTTTGTGATCTCTTCCCAGCTGTTTGATCTCCAGGATTGTCTCCTTTTGTGTTCTCCTCAATGTTTCCATTCCCATTTTTAGATCCTGGACAGTTTTGTTCAATTCCTTTACCTGTTTGTGTTTTCCTGTATTTCTTTAAGCAATTTATTTGTTTCCTCTTTAAGAGCTTCTACTTGTCTCCCTGTGTTCTCCTGTATTTCTTTGAGTTATGTCCTTAAATTTAGCTATCATATTCATAAGGTGAAATTTTAGATCTTTATCTTGCTTTTCAGGTGGGTGGGGAGCCAGAGCCCTGGGTCTACACTGGAGAGAGGTGCAAGCTGTAAGTAACCAGTTCCTATGGCTGGGCAGGGGTTCATGTTTTCCTGGATCCTGTGGGGTCCCGATTATGCTGGGTGTTGGGAAAGACGTTGTGGTCTCAACTTGATCTTAAGTATGTCAGAGACCCACTGATCCTGGGTGTGTTCGATATCCTCATAATCAAGTTTCCTCTGTAATCCTGTGATCCTGTGATCCTAGGCCTTTCAGAAAATCTGGGATTCAGGCTCTCACTGGATGTTCTAGGTGTGGGTGTGAAGGCAGCTCCCCAGGCCTGCTCTTGGTGTAAGTTCAAACTGAAAGGAACCTATGCCACTGGTTGAGCAGGGATTTCTGCATCCCTGCATCCTGGGCTTCCCAGTTACTCTGGGTGGTGGGGCATATGTTGTAGCCTCACCTGTGATCCTGTGATCCCGGGTGTGTTAGAGTACGTTGAGTTCAAGTTTCCTCTGGTGTTGTAGGAGTGGGTGCAGAGCCAGCGCCCCAAGTCTGGCTATCTGTTTTTAATAAATTTCAAAAAATTTTTTTATATATTTGTAACAAATGTTTGCCATTTAACAAACATTTTTTATATGCTATTGACATGAAGTAGTCTTTAAAAATGAGTTCTTCTTCAGCTAAATATATTTAAATAATAATATCTATCAACAGTTATTCAAAAGATAAGTACAAATTAGAAAATATGTCTATGAAGCCTTTTTAAAAATGTAAACCAGCAATTCTGGGTTAAAACCTTCTCAAAATTTTAACCCAGAGTTGCTCCTGTCTAAAGGAAATACAGTGACAAAGAGTGGAGCAGAGACTGAAGGAAAGGCCATCTAGAGATTACCCCACTTGGGGATCCATCCAATATGCAGCCACCAAACCCAGACACTATTGCTGATGCCAAGAAGTGCTTGCTGATAGAAGCTTGATAAGGATGTCCCCTGAGAGGCTCCACCAGAGCCTTACCATATAAATGTGGATGCTTGCATTGGAATGAGTAGGGAGACTCCAATGGATTAGTTAGGGGAAGAACTAAAGGAGCTGAAGCTGTTTGCAATCCCATAGGAAGAACAACAATATCAACTAACCAGACCTCCAACCCCCAGAGCTCCCAGGGACTAAACCCCCAACCAAAGAGTATACAAGGAAGGACTCATGGCTACAGGTGCATATATGTAGCAGAGGATGGCCTTCAAAGGGAGATATCAAAGTGAGGGGAGGCCCTTGGTCCTGTGAAGGCTTGTTTCTCCAGTGTAGATGATTGCTAGGCGAGTGGTTGGGTGGGTAAGGGAGCACCCTCGTGGAGTCAGGGTGGAGGGGTGTTGGATGCTGGATTTTCAGAGAGAAAAGCAGAAAAGAGGATAATATTTGAAATGTAAATTTAAAGAAAACATTTTTAACAATGTAAATCAGTATTTTAAAATTATATCTTTTTATTCTTTAGAATTTCATTTTTGTATAAAATGAAATACAATTATACCCACCCCTATGTCGTTCCAACCTTCTCCATATGTTACTCTCACAACTTCGTCCTTCATCTCTTCTTTCTTCTTCCTCTTCTTCTTATTATTCTATTCTTATTCCACTTTATCCTCTCTCCCTTTCTGCCTCTTTCCTATAGATAACCCACAAAATCCATTTAGTTAGTTGTAATTGTGTTAAAAACTATTCCTATTGAGATACAAAACACATGTATACCAATCCCAAATAGAGTACATGAGTAATCTAAAAATGGATATCATTGAAGTCCATCTTGGAGTATTAATATGTTTTACTAAGGTTATGTAAGAGTCAGGGTTACTTTCAGGAACAGAAATAACTCAAAGACAACTGGATTACCAACCCCCACTTCAATATGGGTGGCAGCTCACAAAGCTGGGACCATGGAACACAGTGTATAGCCTGCAGGTAGCTCAAAATGTTGGAAATTTTTTCTTTCCAAGTGACTCTGGTCCAAACCTCTTTAAGATAACATGACAGTTTTCTGCTTCTCCACACACCTGGATGGAAATCAACATCTTTGCTACTTGCCTTGTCTGAGAAGGACTGGCACCTTTTATTGCTTACTCTGGTAGGAGGTACCTAGTGGACCCTCTCAGTTTCAGGGACATACTGAAGCTATTTTCAGTTGTTTGCCTTCCTGCAGAATGGAATGTTTGAATCTCAGACATAACTGTTACATAAGAGTAGGTCAGTGTCTTCCTCCTTCACAGTCATCAAATGCCAATCCCTCCTCAGGAAAGGGCTGGAGAGCACTTCAAAAATCTATGCCAGAAATGAATGATGTCTTTTGAGTTGATTTATGTTCAAAAGTAAATTAGTTGTTTTTACGTTGTTTAGGTAAGAACTAAAACAGTTTCCTCTTTCATATTATGTTTAGTGATATTAAAATATCAGTCATCTCTGAAGCTAATTATCCACATAATTCAGTGAGATACAAGGGCTTCCCACAGATGCACAGAAATATGTCAATCAGCTATGAAATAGTACTCCAAAATGGAGCACATTAAGCCGGGCAGTGGTGGCGCATGCCTTTAATCCCAGCATTGGGGAGGCAGAGGCAGGTGGATTTCTGAGTTCGAGGCCAGCCTAGTCTACAAAGTTAGTTCCAGGACAGACGAGGCTATACAGAGAAACCCTGTTTAAAAAAAAATGGAGCACATTGTCTCATACAAGTATTATTTTAAATTAAGAAATTAATTAAAATTTCATAGTAAATTTCTCCCAACCTGCGCAGACATTTCATGGCTCATTGATATAGCCTGTTTGAGCATGTTAATGACAACTGACTCTCTAGACATGGTAAATATAATTGAGTTCCTCTGTTCATAGTTCTCTGATCCTCTCTCAATGGAGGGAGAGAGGAGTTTCTTCGATAACTATGAATCTCTTAGGTAATTATGACTCTTATGAATCTCTAATAAAATTTTAATTACTTCTCGATTCTGGGAAGGCAATTGTGATAATGGACAGCTTTATTCCAGTCACTACAAACTGTGTACAAATAATGACATAAGATTACTTATTAGATTGAGTTAAAAGTGAACTACCTTTTAAGAGTTTTATAAAGTTGTGTGTCACATTGTGTGACAATATGTGTATAGTCCTTAGATGTTGTCTCACTGTCAGACCTTGCACCCAGAGGCAGCGCTATCTGGAAGCCTCAGTTGTATTATCTTCTAGAACCTCTGTGACATCTGAACTCTGGCAATGCTTGCCTTTTAACATCTCCAGAGAACAGATGAGCCTGATAATAACCTTCGTTCTCAGGCCATTTCTGCGTAATTTTAGCTCATCTATAGAAACCTTTGTGTTTACACTATATGAACTTGTTTGTTTTTTTTTCAGCAACAAAATAAATAAGGCTTTATTCTTCTCAGCCACACCTCTCATTTCTAAGTGTGAGGTCAGAGCAGTCAATACACATGCACACAAATGGGAGTCTACATGGGTGTACATAAATATTCACACGCACACACAAAATACAAATCTCTGTCTCTTGTGCTCTCTCTCTCTCTCTCTCTCTCTCTCTCTCTCTCTCTCTCTCTCTCTCTCTCCCCACACACACACATACACCCTGAAACTTAAAAGAACTAGAATACCATTAATTATCTTAGGAACCCAGAACAATATCACTTAAGTCAGTATTGCTTAGTCTATGAAATATGAACTAAGAATGTTTTATATAAATTGTATAGTGCACAATTATGTATAGTTAAGTACAAAAAAGCTTTAAAATATATGTGAAAAACAAAGTCGTGTTTAATATAATTTCAATAGAGTTCAGTTTTGTATTTGTGGGTTTATATTTTTTATTACATTAAAATTTCTAGATAAGTTTTAAACACTATTTTAAAGAAAAAAAATAAACTAAAACTAGTGATTACCCATGAGTTCTCTTAATATTATGGAGTAAAATGCATCATACAAGATCTATAAATATGAATAATCTAAGTATGCTCATCTATAGTGTCAAAGTTGAATAAATGGACAGGTAGGAGACATCTCAACCAACTCCCAATATTCTACTATGAGACCTTGAGCTCAGATCCATAGCACTCACATGAAAAGTCAGGCACTTGAGTAATTCTCAGTAACACACATCCCTAGGAAGTAGAAATGGGACACACATTTTTTTAAGCCCACTAGCTAGCCAGACTACCTATTTAGTGAGCTCAGTCAGTGGGAGACCCTGACTCAAACAGTAAGATGGACATGGATAGAGAAAGACCTCAGATTTCAACTTCTGGCTTCATACATGCACACATAGGCACACATGAACTAATACATGGAATACTAGACATATGCACAAACACGCATTAATACATGGACTATAGTTACAGACAACACAAATACAAGGAGTGTGCATGCAGACATACAAACACTTTTAAAATGAACAAATAGAGAAGTTGTCACTCTCTGTCTAATAAATGTTGTGAGTTTTTTTGAATTCTGGATCTCCTAGGCCCAACTAAAAACTCCTTAGAGACAAAAATCCTAGAATCACAAAATAGATTCATTCTTTTCCCTCATCTACAAAAATTACCAAGACAAGCATTTTGCATATCATTTAAAAATTTATATGCAAAATTTAAAACTAAAAATTTCACAAACAAGTTAAAATAAGGCTTTATAAATAAAGAAATGCAGGATAAATGCAAGGTTTCATGTTTTGCTTAAGGTGTAAGTCTTCTTATGGGTTCACATAAGCACACATACACACACACATGCACACAGGGAATGTGTAGCTGTTATAATACATACATAGTTACATATAAACCATGTCTAAGAAGGATGAATATATTTATATTCTCAATGTTTCTTCCCATTGACTACAGATTATATTATTGAATTATACCAATCAAGAGATATTTACCCAGTTTCTATTGTTAAAGATTTTGGTAATCTTGATATTTCCTTACTAACATGCATGCTCTGACTCATAACTTTGGTGAATATGGACAGAGTGGTGGCAAGAGAATGAGAGAAAGGGGTGTTTCCACTTTCAGTTCCAGTACAGATTTGTCAATTGCATTCTGAAAGTTTTACTACACTAGCATTTAAGTCTTTGTTTCCTTTCTTTTTACTTCAACAAAAAGTAATGAGTGTCATTTATTTTAAAAATTTGAGGGGCTGGTGAGATGGCTCAGTGGATAAGAGCACCTGACTGCTCTTCCAAAGGTCCGGAGTTCAAATCCCAGCAACCTCATGATGGCTCACAACCATCTGTAACAAGATCTGATGCCCTCTTCTGGTGTGTCTGAAGACAGCTACAGTGTACTTACATATAATAAATAAATAAATCTTTAAAAAAAATAAAAATAAAATAAAATAAAATAAAAATAAAAATTTGAAAATAAAATAAAATAAAATTTTCCCTATTTATTGCATTCATTCAAGGAACCTTTATCAGTATACATTGATTGTGCAAAGTAAGGAGTTTATGATATGTCGATAGATGTGTATAATATCTTCTGTCATGTTTTTTCTTATCTTCCTTTATCCCCTTAATCTGTATTGTTTTCCTTTTACAAGCCTGCATTGTCCTTTCAGAAGAAACTCTCTCTCTATAGCTATGTGTAGAGAATGTATAAAAAAGTAGAATTTTTCTCATTAGGAATTTGAAGTTTTAAATGTACTGGTGATTCTTATTTGAAACAAGTTAAGTAATCTTCTTGCCAGTTATTGTAGTGTAGGGCCTTGTTTCATAAAGAGTGATGTAAAATGAAAACAATCATAGTCATTTCGCAAAGTTTATAATTTTGCTGCTTTAGTTTTGTATTCTATTGCAAGTATATCTTCTACCTTAGATATTCTAGAAAATTATTGATTTTAATCAATAAGTATATTGAAATGTGCTATAAATTATAAACCCAATTTCTCTTATTCAGTAATTTTATATCACATTTCCCTAGTGGTTTTGAAATAATATAATGAAAACTGCTCAGGAAATAAAGCTAAGCATCACTATGGACTGATACAAAAGTCTGTTCTCATTGCTGGTGACAGCTTTTCAGTACACAACTTTGGGGTACATATTTTATTGACAAGATGACACCAAACCCAACAAATCAATTTCTCAAGATGGAAATCAATAATGTTATTCAAAAATATATGAGAGTAATTGTGTGAACAATGCTCTGTCACCATGGCTTAAAGAGAAATAGAAATTAGGAAAATGAATAAGTTTAGGTGATTCTGATGAGAAAAATGAGGATTAAATTAGTTTCATTCACTGTCAAGCCACATTATTCAAATTGTGAAATATGAAAGGAAGGAAGAGCCAAACCACTTTTATAAATTAAAAGAAATTTTAACCAGGAGGTGCTGGGAAGCCCTGTGTAAGGACAATTTTCTCAATACTGATTCTGAAATCTGATTCTCCTAAGACTCTATTTCTATTTCCCTAGAGATGTTAGATAAGTCTGATGTCATATGAAATTCAGAACTAGATGAGAATACAGATTAGTTTAATATTTATGACCTACTTCATCTATCAACAAATTTTTCCTGAGCCATCAGTGATTGATAGGTACTGTACATGCACTGGCAAATAACAAAAGAGAATGTAGACTCCAAATTATGAATGCAGGGAAATATCATTTAATTCAACATTGTATTATTCATGGGTACATCATTTTGTCATAGTAAAATGGCATAGTATATGTCCAAAAAACAATGGCTTAGTAAGGTATTGTAATATTTTCCTGATATCATAACCCAAATATTCCTTTCAAAAATATTAATGATGCATTAGAAATTAATTTATGGAATTGGCAAGCTTCTTGAAATATTCTATAATACATAATGTTGGAGCAATTAATGTCATCTATTAATATTTACCTATAATTCAATCACTACCAGTCTCTGTCTCTATTCATTAAAAATAAATAAAATACTTTCTGTCTATTTAATGTTTCATTTCAACATTTTTTCTTCCTCCTACTACATTTAGTAACTCTAGATGAATCTTGGATGAAAAGAAATGACATGACTTTAAAATGTACCAACTTGCTCAGATTGTGTTTTCTTCAATTCACTTAATCATTAAATATGATTAATTTAGTTACACTCTGATTTGGGACCAGCGGAAATATTTTTTACTTATATTGTGACTCATAAATACTATTACTGTAACTTCTAGAATATATGGAATTGATATTAACTATAATTCAACCAATAACTGTAATAGCAGTAGCATGGATAGTGTTTGATTTAAGAAAACATAAATTTTAGCAGGGGAAACACCTAAGAGAAAGAATGGAAATTCAAATTTGCATCATCAAATTAATTATTTTAAAATGTTGATTCTTAGCCAGAGACACCACAGCTACAGGAATAAAAATGTGCTTTCATGTAAAAGCTTTCTCTGACACTCAGTTGTCTTGCCTGTATTCAAAATTCACAAATACTATTCACAGTAATAAGATAGTAGATGGTAAAGATGACTTGGCCTACTGCCCTTAAGAATATTAACAAATTTACCTCTAAAGTTGCTAAGTAAAATTTAATTAAACATGAATGGCTTACCATTTTTCTACTAGTTCTAACAAAGACTTTTCAACTGTAATTAGATCTCCTGTCAATCTGTTTAAATCAGCTAAGATGTATTACCCGTCCTTGTTCATTTTGTGTGAATCAAAATATTCAGTAATAAATCTCACTAAGAAAGCCTGTCCATTAAATCAAAATTGACATGTGATCAAGAATGGTATTGGTAAAGAAAAGGGCCTGAATCAGAGGAATTAAGTAATAAAATAAATAAGACAAAGGTACTGAATAGGAGTGTGCATTATAGCCAGCTCTCCATTTTAATTTCATCAGAATTAAAAATATAGTTTGATGATCACTGTCCTTTCATTTCATGTACATTTGTACATTGTATATACAAACATTTACACAAATACATACACACCTATATATATATGTATATATATATATAAATATATATATATGTATATATATATATATATATATATATATATATATATATATATACACACACACACACACACACACACACACACACACACACACACGTATATACACAAACCTCAATCGTTTAATTCAAGTTTAAGTGCATTTGTGCTTTGGTAAAAGAGTATTATGGGTTAGTTTTTTTAAAACTTTAAATGAGGAAGTAATGAGTATTGTCAATTTATATAATTTTTTAATTTACATTTCTAATGTTATCCTTTTTTTTTGTTTGTTCTCCCTCTGAAAATTCCCTATTACCCCCCTCCTGCTGCTCACTAACCCACGCACTCCTGCTTCATGGCTCTGGCATTCCCCTATACTAGGGCATAGAAACTTCACAGGACCAAGGGCCTCTCCTCCCATTAATAATCAACTAGGCCATCCTCTGCTACACATGCAGCTAGAGCTGAGAGTCCCACCGTGTTTTCTTTGGTTGGTGGTTTAGTCCCTGGGAGCTCTGAGGGTACTGGTTAGTTCATATTGTTGTTCCTCCTATGGGGCTGCAAAACCTTTCACCTCCCTGGGTACTTTCTCTAGCTCCTCTATTGACCCTGTTCTCTGACCAATGGATGATAGTGAGCATCCACTTCTGTATTTGTCAGGCATTGGCAGAGCCTCTCAGGAGAGAGCTCCTGTCAGCAAGCTCTTGTTGGCACCCAAAATAGTGTTGGGGTTTGGTGGCTGTATATGGGATGGATCCCCAGGTTTCTGCATGGTCATTTCTTCAGTCTCAGCTTCACCCTTTTCTTATGTAAACAGTTTATCAAGGGTTATTTACTTATTAAGAAAAATTAAGTATCCCTCTGCAGCAGCCAAAGCAGTAGCCACTGTTGCCTTGCAGCCAACCACCACCATGGTGAAGATCCTGACAGTGAAGATGCAGGCATACCCAGATCAGTCGCTGGGCACCAGCAGGTTGCAGAAGTGAGTGAAGGTGTTCCAGAGCAACGCCAACTATGTGGAAATTTTCATCCAGAGCATTATCTTCACCGTAGATCCAGGGCTGAGGCAGGAGGCCAAGCTGGTTGTGGGTGGGATGGCTGCTTCTACATGACAGAGGCACATCCAACTCATCATACTTACCACTGCAGCCAACGGGATTGGTTGCCTGGTTATTGGACAGAATGGAATCCTCTCCACCTCTGCTGTATCCTGCATCATCAAGAAAACCAAAGCCATTGCTGGGATAATTCTGACAGCCAGCCGCAATCCAGAAGGGCCCAGTGGAGATTATGAAATTAAATTCAATATTTCTAATGGAGGTCCTGCTCCAGAAGCAATCTATCCCAAGCTTTTGTCCCCGCCAGCAAGAACACACTCAGGACAACCGGAATCTTCTGCGGCAAAGCTTTTATTGCTTACTTATCAGGAGGGAAGACTCCGAATCAGGGGAAATGGCGCTGCTTATATAGCCCGCAGCATGACATTTCAGCACCTCATGTGGCGTGACAGCTCTGATTCATTGCTCGCCCATCACCCCATTACTATGCCACGAGATGGGCAGTGACTAGGCGTGAGTTCACTCTTGCACTTGCTCATAAGGCTTATTTACTAGTTAGGCACAGTGGAAGCCAGCACCATCTTATAAGGGCGATTGCTCATGGCACGCACGCGATTGCTCGCAGCACGGCTCTCCACATCTCCTTCCCCTTTTTATTTTATTAAAATTTGAGGCTGGTCTAAGCCTCTGCAGTCATGTCCATCTGCTGTGGCTCCTGTCTTAGGTCATTCCTCCAATGTCATAGCTTTTCCTGTCATAGGGTAACCCTATCGCCACCGGGCCCCGTGTCTTAGGTTGATCTGTGCATGAGGAAAGTTGCCCGTCTCTGGATACCGCAGTACTGTGTGACAGTAACTGCTAAATGACCTAGGGCGAACTCTATAAAAGAGACCAGCCAAAAAACGAATTAGTAAACCTCAGCGAGGCGTAAATGCTGATCAATGAGTGTTGAGTCTCTTACATCCCAGTGCAATGTATCCACAAATCCGTGGGACGCAATAGCAGAGAACTCAGATGCCATTTAGGTCATAAGCATTGACAGCCAAATTTCAGGGGAGGCCCCTTGTTCAATGGCTGCAAGTGCTTGAGCAATCACAACCTTGTCATTTGTTTGTTGGGTTCTGAGCTTGCAAACTAACCAGAGCATAAACATAAGTCCACAGCAGATGACAGCAGCAAATAAAACCACCCCCACCCATTCCTTAAAATAAGAAAAAGCAGATGAAATCTAGGAGGAGAGACCCTCTGTCAATGACAGGTCCACTCGTGTCGAGTTGATCCTGAGAACAGCCGCTCTCAGGGCCTCAAGGGTCTCATCGAATCTTTCAGACCAATTTCCTGCAAGATACAAAGAAATCTGCCTAGACAGATTAGCAAACATGTAAATATTGATTTTTCCCAAAGGAGGAAATATGTGTGACATCCATTTGCCAGCTCAAAGAACAGGAGCTAATAGTGGAGCAGGACTGATAGCCTAGCCCTTGTAAAGAGTGTGATGACTGAGTTACGGGCCAGGTTTTTGGCCACCAGTGAGAAGAAATAATACTTTTGTCTGCTCCTGTATCTAAAATTCCCTTAAATTGTTTCCCTTCTATAACTAACTCCAAGGATGGCCTGGAATCTAAAGGCATTATTCAGTAAGCAAAATCATTTCCAGTAGAACCAATCCCTCTGGCAGCTCAAGGAATACCAGAGGAAGGAAAACAGCCATGTAGGCTTGGCAAAATTATTAGTTGAGCTATTCTGTCCCCTTGTGATATAGAAAAGACACCTTGAGGACAAGAACAGAGAACCTGAAGTTCCCCTTTATAATCCTGATCTACAACTCCAGGGTGAACAATAAGACCTTGTAGGCTGCAAGAGCCTGCCTCGTATTTCTCTAATTGAATGACAGTCCTTAGCCCAATGATATCCTTTTCCACATTTAGTTCACAATCCTGGTGCTGTCCTTTTTATAGGGGCTCTGCAGTCCTTTTTTAAATGTCCTGGTTTGCCACAATTAAAGCAAAGTTTGAGCTCAGTTGAATCCGAGCGCCTCCTCCCCTGCAGAATGGCTGCTGCCAATCCAGCATTAATAAGCGGCCCTTCAAGCTCACGGCAAACCTTTAACCAGTCCTGTAACCACTTACTCTTTCTAGGTATAATTGCTGATCTGCATTCCTCCGTAGCTTGTTCATAAACCAATTGTTCAATTAAAGGCATAGCTGCTTCTGGGTCTCCAAATATCCTCCCTGCTGCCTCTGTCATTCTGGCCACAAAGTCTCAAAAGGACTCCTGTGCACCTTGAGTAATCTTGGTCAAATGCCCACTTGCCTCTCCCTTCTTAGAGAGTGCCTTTCATGCCTTAACAGAGGCAGCTGAGATCTGAGCGTATGCTCCCCAATGATAATCTGTTTGGTTAGCAGCATGCTGTCCCTGACCTGTAAGTAATTCAAACGTCCACGTTCTTTGGTCCCCTTACATGGTGGCATTTTCCAAATCAGCAAGACAATCAAATAACCTGCTATTTGCTCTGATCTGAAGGTAGACTTCAGTGTTCTGGAAGTTTGAAACAAGTTCAAGCCCTTTGGGCTCAGTGGAGAATGCCACAATGCTGAGAAACATCTTCGATTTCAACGAAGATTTCACTGAAGGAGCTTCTCTCCGGCCCAAACAGATTGACGATCTGCACAGACTCCATGCATGGAGTTGTGGGACCATACCTAAAGAAGATCCTTTGTGAAGAACTTGGTGCCCCCTGCAAACTCAGTGGAGAACTGTGTTCCCTGGAGGATTTTGGAGGCTACCACCCTGTCCCCAACCTATGCTGCTGAGTTGGTGGAGACCATGAAGTTAGGAGACCATGATTTCGGGTCTGCCTTTGACGGTGATGGGGATCGAAACATGATTCTGGGCAAGCACAGGTTCTTTGTGAATCCTGACTTTCTGGCCATCATCATTGCCAAAATAGTCAGCATTCCACATTTACAACAGATGGGGTCCGTGGCTTTGCACAAAGCATGCCCACAAGTGGTGCTCTGGACAGGGTAGCAAACGCCACAAAGATCGCTTTGTATGAGACCCCAACTGGTTTGGAAGTTATTTTTTTTGGGGGGGGGGTGATTTTATGGATGCAAGCAAGCTGTCCCTCTGTGGAGAGGAGAGCTTTGGGATGGGTTCAGAGCACATCTGAGAGAAAGATGGACTGTGGACTGTCCTGGCCTAACTCTCCATTATGGCCACCTGCAAACAGAGTGTGGAGGACATCTTCAAAGACCACTGGCAAAAGTTTGGTCAGAACTTCTGTTCCAGGTATGACTACGAGGAGGTGGAAGCTGAGGGTGCAAGCAAAATGATGAAGGACCTGAAGTCCCTGATGCTGGACCACTCCTTTGTGGGGAAGCAGTTCTCAACAAATGATAAAGTCTACACTGCTGAGAAAGCTGATAACTTTGAATATAGTGAACCAGGGCTTACGACTTATTTTTTCAAATGATTCTCGGATCATCTTCAAACTGACTGGCACCGGAATTGCAGGGGCTACCATCTGGCTATATATTGATAGCTACGAAAAGGAAGTTGCCAAGATCAACCAGGATCCCCACGTCATGCTAGCGACCCTGGTCTCCATTGGTCTGAAAGTGTTGCAGCTCTAGGAGAGGGCCAGCCACACTGCGTCCATTGTCATCACCTATAAAGATGGACAGATGTGGCATGTCCCTCCCACAGGACACATCCACACCACCTGATTGAAGGACATAGACAGGAACAATGCATTTGCTTGGGCCTTTTAGGACTCAGTCTTGATTTTTTTTACTTCCATCTTGATAAACAGCCATTTGTGAGGCACTGCAACGGTGAGGGGGAAAAGGAAAGCAGACCCAACCGCCTGCACCATTCATTCTCTTGCCCTATTTAATTGCTGCTGTGTGGGCCCTTGTCTCCCTGCATCAGGTACAGTACAATACACTGTAAAGATATGGAGGCAGAGGGTCAACAAAAAAAGCAATCTCCTGTCCATGGGGTATGTCTATAAAATGATATCGAAGTTTTTGCTTCACTATGAAAGTCTCTCCATTTGTGTTTACATGTAATCCAACAGAATACGGTTTCTGGTGCCTTTTCTCCAATCAGATTTTCTCTGAGCAAGATCTGCTTGTCTTCAGATCTCGGTGTTATTTTGCATCTTCCATCTACAGAGATATTTGAGATATTGAAGCAGAATTTGTTACTGTTAAAAAAGAAAAGAAAAGAAAAATTAAAAATGAAGGTTCTAAAACTATGTATCTCTTCTTTGATATAAATAGAATTAAATCAACATTTTGCATTAAATTTTCGTTAAGATATATTCTTCAAATATATAAAAATTAAGTGAATTATGAACTTTGATAAGTACTCCTAATTCTGTACTTGTACTTGACAGTTAAAAAGAATCTTTGCAATAGTATTCATGCCCACACATTTTACCAGCTTTGTATATAACTTTTTCTTATAGCTCACAGGTTATCATTATACTGCAATTGTGTCAAACACAATTTCTTTTTTACTTTGTTTTATTTTGAAGCCACTCTTCACTGGCTGTCCTGGAATTCTTATGTAGACCAGGCTCACATCAAATTCATAGATTCCACCTGTCTCTGCCATTCCTCATACCACATGCCCCATCTCTTGAATGTTTGACTTAAATGATGTGCTATCATACCTGGCCTCTGCTCCCACCTGGAGCAGAGGTAGGTAGATCTTGGTAAGCTTCAGGAGTCCTCCTAACTGTGTCTACCATCCAGCACAGGAGTACTAAGTTTGTAGAATGCACTACCAAACTAAGATTTAAGTGGCCTCTGTGTATTCAAACTCATTTTTTTCTCTTTTTAAAATTAGTTTTTCAATGTATCCATGCATGTTCCTGCTTGTTTGTCTATATACTACATGAGTGCAGGTGCCTATGGAGAACAAAAGAAGATATCCATCTTACAAGCCAGTGAACATGGCTGTTGGGAATGGAGCTCAGTTCCTCTGCAATAATAGCAAATCCATGACCCTAGCCCAATTCTATTGCTATTAAATTACCTCAGCATTTAGAATTTTATTAGGTCATTATGTTTTCTTTTTGTCCGAGACAAGAAATTTTTATCTAGTTCACATATCTTGATGTAGGTCAGCCTTGAACTTGCTAACACCCTGCTTCACCTGCTGAGTCATGAGAAAATAGATGTATGCTACATCTCCCTTTAAAGCCCCCTTTTCATTATATATCTATTAGCTAAACTGCTATGTATTTATAGCCATCTAAATTTAGAAAAACAGGTCCACCAGCATTGTATTGTTTCAATATGTGATTAATACTATGAAGAATTTCCTACTCTTACAGTGCTCTAAAATTTTTAATTTTCACATATAACATTGGATTTCTTCAAATTTGTCTCAGCATTGGTCCATGAAATAATAATAGTTAAAAACATAAAGAGTTACTTTATTTTGGCTTCTGATAGCTAATCTCTATCACATTGCCTGAGATATTTCTTTCTGTGGCATGAATGTAGCTGTGATTTGAGTTCAATAGATCTCAGCATAAGTGTAGAGCAAATAACAAGGTTATTTTTAAAATACAAAAAAAAATCTCTAATATTTACAGAATAATACTGAATATAGCTTAATTCTGATGGTCCACTTCAATGTATCTGCACTGACTGCATAAGCACAGCTATGAAGTTTCAGGTTCATCCTGTATTTGTTCAGCTGAAAACAGTTCATAACAAATTTTAATAATACAACAGATATACTCTACTTGATTTAGCTACCAGCTATCACTTATTCTGTACATATTTATGTGTGGTTGTAGGTGCTAAGACAGGAAAAGTAGCAACAAATAGGAATGCCTGAAGCCCCCCTGACCAGAAATTTCTCTTTAACACTTTAAACAGGTATCTCCCATAAAAATAGGTTTTAAAAACAGACAAAGGGACTAAGACCAAGAGTTACAGTTGCTAAATTTGGGGATGGTTCATCAAAGAGACACAATCTGATAAATGCTATTGGAATACTAATAGGAAGGTGTTGGGAGTGACATTGTTTGAACATTTACTGCCTTAAGTGCTTGCTGGCATAAAGTCTTGGCCTTTGTGGGAAAGTACTAGCCCAGCTGAGTACAAATAGACATAGAGCCTGAAGTCTGCGGAAAACAAATAGCTATAAATCTTGTGGATAAGTGCCTAATGACCCTTACTGTACTGATCTTTCTGCTGAACCGTTTACCCAGTCAATATCCTGTTCCTGGGAATAGGTGCATTACCCAGAGACAAAGTGACCCCCTTCCACCCTCCTTCTTGATCCTATGAGTATATAACCTGTATGGGAAAAATAAAAATTTGTCAGCTTGATCATCAGACTTGCTGTCCACTCTTTGTGTTTCTTGTTCCCCTACTCTCTTCCAGGTGGCCCCTCAAGTCCCATTTTGACTCTCCTGCAGGTCAGGACAGGAAGGAAGGTAGGAAAGAAGGAGGGAAGACAGGAAAGAAGCAAGGAAAGAAAAAAGGAGGAAGAAAGGAAGGACAGAGGGAAGGAGTTAGGGAGAGAGGTAAGAAAGAGGGAAGGAACAGATAGGGTGATGTAAAATTGTGCCATATAAATCAGACATGTAGGCAGTAGATAAAAGCTAGAAGGTATTCTACAAGAAATGGCAGATATATGATGACTCCTGTTCAAGTGAGAATGACATCATGTTTGAGAGACAGCAAGAATATAGTTCTTCTGGAAAAGAAAGAGCAATGGTAAGTGATAGAGAACAATATCTAAGAGCTAATTGCATCCAGGCTTCTAAGCATGTTATCCAATTGCTACATCCACTCCAGTAGTGACAAGCACGACAGGCCGCCAAAACCTGGACGCTGTACTGAGGAAAAAGTTAACATAAATGTAGACTCCTGGAATCATGGCATCCTGTACAACGAATGCTCCACTGTCCTTGCTTTAGTTGGTAAATGGATCTGTGTGCTTTCCCTTAATATTGCTTTATTATAAATGCCTCTATTTATTTCCAAATTAAATCTGTCATATTCAGGCTCAAATGCCCTGTAAAAGTTTTTTTATCAGTAGAGTTTATGCCAATTGTTAAAAGATTGACTTCGAAAGGAATGGGGTTCGTACAAGCAATTGGGTTTAAACAAGGTCACCTTACTTTAATTTTAAAGATAAATCTAAGAACACTATTTTTAGCCAGGTTGACTCAAATGGCAGACAAGAAAGGAAGCTGTTAGTGCTTTTGAGAGAGCTGCTAATGCTGATTATGGTTCTGGGCAAGAGCTTACTGATCACTTGATTTCATCGCAAAGAAAACCCTTAGGAAACAAGGTAGGAAGTGGTAAAAACTTGCTAATACATGATTTTTTTGATCTCTGCAGTAAATAAAGCTAAATTTTGCTGTTTTATTCTTAGACTAAAACCTTTATCAGTAAAATGGTTTCTGTATTTCTAATACATGTTTGATTCTGAACAGAGGTAATATCTACCTTGCAGTCTGAGCTCAATTAAAATATGGGAAAATTGATTTATTTTCCTTGAAGGTATAGCTTTTTTCTTTTTTCTTAGATATTTTCTTTATTTTCATTTCAAATGTTATCCCCTTTCCTAGTTTTTCCTCTGAAAATCCCCTATTCCCTCCCCCCTCCCCTTGTGCCCCAACCAACCCACTCCCTCTTCCTGGCCCTTGCATTCCCCTATACTGGGGCATAGAACCTTCACAGGACCAAGAACCTCTCGACTGACTAGGCCATCCTCTAATACTAATGCAGCTAGAACCATGAGTCCCACCATTTGTTTTCTTTGATTGATGGTTTAGTCCCAGGGATATCTGGGGGCACTGGTTAGTTCATATTGTTGTTCCTCCTATGGGGCTAAAACCCATTCAGCTCCTTGGGTACTTTCTCCAGCTCCTTCATTGGGATTCCTGTATTCTGCCCAATGGATGGCCATGAGCATCCACTTCTGTATTTGTCAGTCACTGGCAGAGACTCTCAGGAGACAGCTGTATCAGGCTCCTGTCAGCAAGCTCTTGTTGGCATCCAAAATAGTGTCTGGGTTTAGTGGTTATTTATGGAATGGATCACCATGTGGGGCAGTCTCTGGATGGTCATTCCTTCGGTCTCTGCCCCAAACTTTGTCTCTGTAACTCCTTCTATGGGTATTTTGTTCCTCCTTCTAAGAAGATTGGAAGTATCCACACTTCAGTCTTCCTGCTTAAGTCATGTGTTTTGCAAATTGTATATTAGGTACTCTGAGCTTCTGGTTTAATATCCACTTATCGATGAGTAAATATCATGTGTGTTCTTTTTTGATTGGATTATCTCACTTAGGATAATATCCTCCAGACACATCAATTTGTCTAAGAATTTCATGAATTCATTGATTTTAATAGCTGCATAATAATCCATTGTGTAAATGTACCACATTTTCTGTATCCATTCTTCTGTTTTGGGACATCTGTGTTCTTTCCAACTTCTGGCTATTATAGATAAGGCTGCTATGAACACAGTGGAACATGTGTCCTATTAAATGTTAGAGCATCTTCTGGGTATATGCTCAGGAGTGGTATTGCTGGATCTTCCTGTAGTACTACATCCAATTTTCTGAGGAACCACCAAACTGATTTTGAGGGTGGTTGTACCAGCTTGCAATCCAACCAACAATGGAGGACTGTTCCTCTTTTGCCTTATCCTCACCAGCATTTGCTGTAACCTGAGGTTTTGATCTTAGCCATTCTGACTGGTATAAGGTAGAATCGCAGGGTTGTTTTGATTTGCATTTCCCTGATAACTGAGGATGTTAAAAACTTCTTTAGGTGCTTCTCAGCCATTTGGTATTCCTCAGTTGATAATTCTTTGTTTAGACCTGGACCACATTTTTTAATAGGATTATTTGGTTTGCTGGAGTGCAACTTCTTGAGTTCTTTATATATATTAGATATTAGCCCTCTATCAGATGTAGGATTAGTAAAGGTCTTTTCCCAATCTGATGGTTACCTTTTTGCCTTACTGACTGTGTCCTTTGACTTAAAGATGTTTTGCAATTTTATGAGGTCCCATTTGTTAATTCCTGATCTTATAGCACAAGCCATTGGTCTGTTCAGGAATTTTTCCCCTGTGGCCATATGTTTGAGATTATTCCCCACGTTCTACTCTATAAATTTCAGTGCCTGTACTTTTATGTGGTGCTCCTTGATCCAGTTACACTTGAACTTTGTACAATGAGATAAGAATGGATCAATTCACATTCCTCTACATGATAACTGCCAGTTGAGCCAGCAGCATTTATTGAAAATGCTGTCATTTTTTCCCCCTAGATGGTTTGAGCTCCTTTGTCAAAGATCAAGTGACCATAGATGTGTGGGTTCATTTCTGGGTCTTCAATTCTATTCCATTGATCTACCTGTCTGTCGCTATACCAGTACCATGGAGTTTTTTCACAATTTCTCTATAGTACAGCTTGATGTCAGGCATGGTGATTCCACCAGAGGTCTTTTATTGTTGAGAATAGTTTTTGTTACCCTAGGAATTTTGTTATTCCAGATGAATTTACAAATTGCCCTTTCAAACTCTGTTAAGAATTTCATTAGAATTTTGATTGAATCTGTAGATTGGTTTCAGCAAGTTAGCTGTTTTTACTATATTAATCCTGCCAATTCATGAGCATGAGAGATCTTTTCATCTTTTGAGGTCTTCTTCAATTTCTTTCTTCAGAGACTTGAAGTTGTTTTCGTACCGATCTTTCACTCACTTAGTTAGAGTGATATTTTATATTATTTGTGACTACAGTGAAGGGTGTTGTTTCCCTAATTTCTTTCTCAGCCTGTTTATCCTTTCTGTAGAGAAAGGCCATTTACTTGTTTGAGTTAATTTTATATCCAGCTACTTCACTGAAGTTGTTTATCAGGTTTAGGTGTTCTGTGGTGGAATTCTTGGGTTCATTTATTTATATCATATCATCAGCAAATATTGATATTTTGACTTCTTCCTTTGAAATTTTTATCTGTTTGATCTCCTTCTGCTGTCTAATTGCTCTGGCTAGGTTTTGAGTACTCTATTGAGTATATAGGGAGAGAATGTGCAGCCTTGTCTAGTCCCTGATTTCAGTGGGATTGCTTCAAGTTTCATTTAGTTTGATGTTGGCTACTGGTTTGCTTGTATATTGCTTTTATTATGTTTAGGTATGGGCCTTGAATTCCTGGCCTTTCTAAAGCTTTTATCATGAACATGTGTTGGATTTTGACAAATGCTTTCTCAGCATCTAATGAGATGATCATGTGGTTTATGTCTTTGAGTTTATTTATAATGTGGATTACACTGATTGATGGATTTCCATATATTGAACAGTCCCTGCATTTCTGGGATGAAGCCTACTTGATCATGATGGATGGTCTTTTTGATATGTTCTTAGATTTGGTTTGTGAGTATTTTATTGACTAATTTTTACATCGATATTCATAAGGGAAATTGGTCTAAGTTTCTCTTTCTGTCTTCTGTCTTTGTGTGGTTTAGGTATCAGAGTAATTGTGGCTTTATCGAATGAAGTGGTTAGTGTACCTTCTGTTTCTATTTGTGGAATTGTTTGAGGAGTATTGGAATGAGGTCTTCTTTGAAGGTCTGATAGAACTCTGTACTAAACCCTTCTGGTCTAGTGCTTTTTTTGTTTGGAGACTATTAATGACTATTTCTATTTCTTTAGGGGATATGGTACTGTTTAGATCATTAATCTGATCCTGATTTAACTTTGGTACCTGATATCTGTCTAGAAAATTATCCATTTCATCCAGGTTTTCCAGTTTTGTTTGTTGAGTATAGGCTTTTGTAGTAGGATCTGATGATTTTTGGCATTCCTCAGATTCTGATATTATGTCTCCCTTTTCATTTCTGATTTTTCGTAATTAGGATACTGTCCTTGTACCTTCTAGTTAGTCTGGCTAAATGTTTATCTATGTTGGTGTTTTTCTCAAAGAACCAGCTCCTGGTTTGGTTTGTTCTTTGTATAGTTCTTTTTATCCTATTTGGTTGATTTCAGCCCTGAGTTTGATTATTTCCTGCTGTCTACTCCTCTTGGGTGAATTTGCTTCTTCTACATTCTATAGCTTTCAAGTGTTCTGTCAAGCTGATAATGCATGTTCTCTCCAATTTCTTTTTGGAGGCACTCGGAGCTATGAGTTTTCCTCTTAGGTCTGCTATCATTGTGTTCCATAAGTTTGTGTATGTTGGGGCTTCATTTTCTTTAAACTCTAAAAAGTCTTTCTTTCCTTTCTTTCTTTTCTTCTCTCTTTTCTTTTCTTTTCTTTTCTTTTCTTTTCTTTTCTTTCTTTCTTTCTTTCTTTCTTTCTTTCTCTCTCTCTCTCTTTCTCTCCCTCTCTCTCTCATGTGCTCGCTTTCTTTCTTTCTTTCTTTCTTTCTTTCTTTCTTTCTTTCTTTCTTTCTTTCTTTTTCTTTCTTCTTTCTTCCTTGTCCAAGCTATCACTGATTAGAGTGTTGTTCAACTTCCTTGTGCAAGTGGGCTTTCTATTATTTATATTGTTCTTGAAGATCTGCTTTAGTCTAGGGTGATCTAATAGGATGCATGGTATTATTTCAATATTTTTGTATCTGTTGAGGCCTGTTTTGTGACCGATTATATGGTCGATTTTGTAGAAGGTGCCATGAGGTGACGAGAAGAAAGTATATCCTTTTGTTTTAGGATAAAATGTTCGGTAGATATCTGATAACTTTAGGTTGAAATTTGTTTTGATTCAATATTACTATGGCTATTCCAGCTTCTTTCTTGGGACAATTTGCTTGGCAAATTGTTTTCCTGCCTTTTACTCTGAGGTAGTGGTTCTTTGTTCCTGAGGTAGGTTTCAAGTATGCAGCAAAATGTTAAGTCCTGTTTACATAGCCAGTCTGTTAATCTATGTCTTTTTATTGGGGAATTTAGTCCATTGATATTAAGAGATATTAAGGAAAAGTAAGTGTTTCTTCCTGTTATTTTTGTTGTTAGAGTTAGGTTTCTGTTCATGTGGGTATCTTCTTTTAAGTTTACTGAAAGATTACTTCCTTGATTTTTCTAGGGTGTTGTTTCCCTCCTTGTGTTGGAGTTTTCGCCTTATTAATCTTTGAAGGGCTGGATTCGTGAATAGATATTGTGTAAAAAAGGGTTTTATCATGGAATACTTTGGTTTCTCCATCTATGGCAATTGAGGGTTTTACTGGGTATAGTAGCCTGGGCTGATTTTTCTGTTCTTTTAGGGTCTGTATGACATTTGACCAGAATCTTCTGGCTTTCATAGTCTCTGGTGAGAAGTCTAGTGTAATTCTAATAGGTCTGCCTTTATATGTTACCTGACCTTTTGCCCTTACTGCTATTCTATATTCTGCTATATTCTATCCTTGTTTAGTGCTTTTGTTGTTCTGATTATTATGTGTTAGGAGGAATTTATTTTCTAGTCCAGACTATTTGGGATTCTGTAAGTTACTTGTATGTTCAACGCCATCACTTTCTTTAGGTTATGCAAGTTTTCTATAGTTTTTTTGAAGATATTTCCTGACCCTTTAAGTTGGAAATCTTCATTCTCAACTATACCCATTATACTTCGTTTGGTCTTCTCATTGTGTTCTGAATTTCCTGGATGTTTTGAGCTAGGATCTTTTTGCATTTTGAATTTTCTTTGATTGTTATGTCAATATTTTCTATGGAATCTTCTGCACCTGAGATTTTTCTCTTCCATCTCTTATATTCTGTATTCTATGGCTTCTGATTTATTTCCTAGGATTTCTACCTCCAGAGTTGTCTCTCTTTGTGATTTTTGTATTGTTTCTACTTCCTTTTTTTTTGATCCTGAATGGTTTTGTTCAATTCCTTCACCTTTTTGGATGTGTTTTCCTGTAATTCTTTAAGGGATTTTTGTGTTTCTCCTTTAATGCCTTTTACCTGTTTACCTGTTTTTTCTTTTAATTCTTTATGGGATTTTTGTATTTCCTCTTTAAGGGCTTCTACCTGTTTAGATGTGTTCTCCTGTATTTTTTAAGGAAGTTATTAATGTTCTTTTTTAAATCCTCTATTATTATTTTAAAAGTGAATCTTGCTTTTCTGATGTGTTGGACTATCCAGGCCTCACTGTGGTAGGAGTTCTGCATTCTGATGATGCCAAGTAGTCTTGGTATCCGTTGGTAAGATTCTTGCAGTTTCCTTTCACCATCTAGTAATCTCTGGTGTTAGATGTTCTTGCTGTCTCTGGTTGAAGCTTGTTCCTCCTGTGAGTCTGGAAGCCTGTGTCAGCACTCCTGGTAGACCAGCTTTCTCCTGAAAGACCAGTACACTTCGGGCTGTGGAACAGCCCCACCTCCTGGCTGTAAATATAGGCCCATAGGACCCTGCATCATCTTCTCTGTTGCTTCTATAGCCTGTGCACTCTTAAGTGGACCCCCTTTAGAAAGTCACCAGAGAGAAAACTGCGTTCTCCCCTGAGTCCTGGGATCAGACACTTCCTGGACACAAGCTTTCCTCTGGCAGAGAAGGTGTAGAGAGGGCTGAGGATCAGTCCCACTTCCTGCATGCAGATATAGGCCCACAGGACCCTGTTGGAGAAGCTCTGCTGCTTCTGGGGCCCATGCTCTCCTTAGTGAATCTGCCTTAGAAAGTTTCTGGAGAGAAAATCAAAGGTATAGCTTTTAATATACACTGAAGAATGAGTTGTTTCACAAAGACAAAAGGCAAACACAGATGATTTAAAAATCAAAATCTATCCATGTGCAGCCAGAGCATGCTCAAATTTTTTATTCTGATATTCTAAATTGGTGTTTTGTAGGAAAGAATACAAATACACAGATTAATTTACCTCCCCTTGGGATGTAATTTTGAAATAAGGAATTATGTGCTTGAATAGAAAACCAGACACCACATTTTATATGTCTTTATGATGTCATGATTTTCAAGTAATAATAACCTGGGCATCTTTTTATGTGGATACTATGAACCTGGTTATTAATTTTCATGTATAAGTAAAAACCTAGCAGAACACTACTATATTATTCCTTATACACCATGTTTTGTTCTTAAAGAAATTACAACATAGTAGATACATACATAGATACATTTCAAAGAACAAGCATAATGACATACTCAGGAATATTTTAGAATACCCATAATGTTAATCTTATGTAAGTCCATCCTCACATACAGTCATCAAAAATAGCTACACTGGGTGCATTTTTATGTTGGACATGGCTGTCGCAGGATAAAAAAAATATATTATGCTTTATCTAGATGCGTGTTTACAGAATAACACTGTGAAACTATATTTATTTCTTTATTTTTCTTTCATTGAAAATAGCTTTTTCTCTCACATAACATATCCAGATTACAACTTCAGACCCCTCTCCTCTTTGCAGATCCTCAACACCTTCCCTTGGACATCATGTCTACACTTGTTCTATCTTTTACTAGTAAATAAACAAAACTCTATGGGAAAATAATAAAGTAAGATAAAATACGATTTAAAAAATGTAATACATGTGAATAAGAGAACAACTTCAGCAACAAAAACAGGGAAGAATAAAGAGGAGAAGGAGGAGGAGGAAGAGGAGAAGAAGACAAGAAAAGGCACATGAAGCAGATGTGTATACAGAGACTGACTATTTTTCACCTAGGAATCCCACAAAAATAAACAAAAATTAAATAGGAAAAGACATACATACATACACACATACATACATACATACATACATACATACATACAAAAAATGAAAAATAAAACTATTGTAATTTTTGTATTACATTTTTGTGGACCGTCCAGCAGTTTGCAAGAAACAGGGTACGGCTGAGGAGGCAGACTGGAGCTGAAAGAGAGGGAACTAGACAGATGAGAGAAACAATGGAGCTAAGTCAAGTTTTCCTGATCAAAGCTCAACTTTAATGTCAAGGAACATGCTTTATAAAGAAGAGGGGAGGCTCATTCCCAGTCACTCCAAATTCCTTGTGAAGTTGACAGATCAGCCTTTTAGTAGGAACTCATGAAGATCACAGTTCAGTGCTAACTCCTGAAAATCTTGGAGAACCTGTTTGGCCTCAGGCAGGTAGCAGGTAGTGGCACATCAAAGGAAAGGGATGAGAAGCAGCACAGCAGGTGGCTCAGCCTCAGTGGCAGGATGGTCTGAGTCAGCCTTGCTAGGTAACCTCCAATGATGTCTTTGAGTTAGTTTTTTGTTGGACAACTACTGCCACCATGCAGTTTACCCTTAAAAGTAGTTTGCTTCCTCAGTGAAAAATTAAATTTGTGTTTGCAAATGGTTATCAACTGATGATAGCGGCAGGCTAGGGAAAGAGGCCTGTGTCCAGTTCTTTCATCTCTAGGACCTATTTGTTGCAGACCAGTGCACCTCCTATTCTGTTGCTTTGATCTCTGTGAGTCTATATGTTCCTCAATCCTATTGACTTAGAAGGCCTTGTTTTTTGTTTTTTGGGGGTTTTATTTTTGTTCTTGTTTTATTTTGGTTGGTTGTTTTTTTTTTTTTCTGTCTGTTTGTTTGCTTGTTTGTTTGATTTTGTGTGTGTGTGTGTGTGTGTGTGTGTGTGTGTGTGTCTTCCAACCCCTCTGAACCTTAAATTCTCTACCTGACCTTCTACAAAGATTCCTACATTTTGAGAAGGAGTTGATGGATACATATGGTTTAGGACTGGGTGTTCCTAAGAAAGTCTTTGCAGAATGCCTGGCCTTGGGCATCTGTATTGTTCCCATCTGCTGTAGGAGGAAACTTCTCTAATAATAGATGAGCAAGGCCCAGATATATGAGTATAGCAGAATGTCATTAGGAGTCATTTTCTGTTTGTTTGTTTGTTTGTTTGTTTGTTTAATTTGTTTTGTTTTATTTTGGTTGTTTTTTGTTTTGGTTTTAACAGTAGTAATTTATTTAGTCCTTGGTCCCTAGGTTATCTAGTCTCAGGTTTGACATCATCCAAGCAGTGTCAGGCATGGGTTTTTCCTCACTAAGTGGACCTTAAGTCAAACTATATTGGTTGGTTACCACCACAGGCTTTGCACCACCATTGCACTAGTGTGAAGTCAAATTTAGATGTTTGTTTTTTATATATTTCTAAATGGATGTGTATTTTAATTCCAATCTAGGCAATAAATTCATAAAGAGAAATGGAGGAAGTAACTTTATCTTAGTTTTCTGAAAGTTTGGAAGCACCATATTATTGAAGTTAGTATTTGGTGGAAGAACAAATTGACGCTAAGGTGGACATCCACACTGAATTTGAGGCCTCAAAAAAGTGGGATATTTTTACATACAACATAATTTGAATAGTTATAAATGCGCTCAACACCACATATTGTAATCATTTGCAGATTACCTAACATCATACATTTCTCTATTCTTAGTATGTCCATTTTCCTTTTTGTACATTATTCACTGCTGCTCAAAAATTTATTCTCTCTTATTGTTCCACACATTTGTACAACGAATTTAGTCTTGTTTTGAAAATCTTCATTCATCTGTCAACCCAACCCTCATTTGCTTGTATCTTTCTTTCTTAATAAGCCATGTCCTGTGTGTCTTCTTTTTTGAGTGTGACTCGGTTTAATTGATCAATCTAATAAAGTGACCCCCACTATCCAAGCAATTGGATAAGTATGACTTCAGAAACCACTTCTCCTCTGATAATGAAATGTGTTATGTCCTATCTTATATAACTATATTTTGATAACCAGAGCCACGGTGAGTTCATCAGTGAAATTGCTATCCGGTACGTCAGGCACTTTTGAGTTTGGTTTTTGTTCTTATTATTTGTTTTTATCTGTTTGTTCATTTTGCTACATCACTCTCTATACTCTGGCTTTGCTATTTTTCAATGTCCTCTAATGTGATTGCCTTGAGAATCCAAAGAGAGAGATGGTAGAATTATCCTTAGCACTTTGGCCAGTTTTGTGTTTCTGCATTCTGCATTGTCTCTAAATGAAATATGTAAAATATGATGAAGACCGGAGACAAAAATAATCTATAGATATAACAATTAATGCTTACCTATCAGTCAGTTTGGTTATAGTTCTGGCTCATGTTTGCCATTAGCTATTTTCATTTTTATATTGTCTGATTTCTAGGGATTTGTTGTAGTAGCCAACATAAACTAACGGGAAACTTTGGTTCTCTTCAGTTGATGTAATTTGGACAAAAATAAAAATTTTTTATGAGCATTTAGGTTTACACATCCAAGATGTGGACCTAGATTTAGGCAGGACCTTATGCAAGATTTCTTATATGATGCCAGGACCCAGCAGAGTTTTAATGCCCTCTCTGTCTCTCTTTTCTGTCTTTCAATCCTCTCTCCTCTCCCAAAGTTCTCTTCTTATATGGCACCTCACTCTCTTTTTGTAAGAGAGCTGAGGCAGCTATTCACTTGAAGTCCATCACCTTTGCATCTAGTGAGCAAACAGCTGCATGGATCCAGTAAGACAAAGCTTTTCACTAAAGACTGTGTGAATCTAAACTTAGACCATGTGCTTTTCTGATCCTGTCACTAAGCAGAGGTACAGCCAGCTATGGATGCCCAATGAAGTTGAGAATGTGACTCAAACACAGTCAAATGGGCTGAAAATAGGAAAGAGGTGTTTCCAAAGATGTTTTAGGAAAGAGCAAGGAATGATAGACAACAATAAAGTGCACTACAGTGCCTAAAAGATATCTTGAGTTTAGCAGCTGAATAGTGATTCAGAAATAGAGCCACCCACCCTGCCTGTGTCCACATTATATTCAAACTGCCACAGGCTAATAATTTTGAATTAATTCAAGTAATTAAGATTCACATGCAGCGATGACCTGCCAGTTAATATCTAGAAAGATCCCTAATACCTATATGAACAACAGCCTGACAGTAATCTACTCCTATCTCCATTGATAGAAAAAAGTTCAATAGAGGTTTAAAACCATGTATGCTAGGATAATGAAGATTCCTCATTCCAAGTACTACTTACTTTATTTACAGATATCCCCCCATCCGTACACTTGCTTTTCTCTAATTTCTACTGTTATTTCTTAAAGTTCTTTAAACTTTTCTTCTGCTATTTATAATCAACTCTTAATTACAACTAAGTGCTTGCAGTTTTCATATCTATGTGGTCAGTTGGGGTGCTTATATATAGCTTTTACATCTATCAGTCTCCTGTGGTTTCCTTAGCATACAAAATATAACCACAATCTTTACTTATTAATAGTGTTTCCTCTTTTGTTTCACAGGTTTGATAATTTTCTTCCTTGCTTATTTGCATGTGCAAGTAAATTTTGGATCTCAGATGCATTAAATGTATCTTGCTTTTGCTTTGTTTGTTTCTTTGCTTGGTTATTTGATAGGTGGTTTTTTGGGTTAGTGTTTATGTCCCTGGCTTGTTGTTGCTGTTTGTTTGTTTGTGATGTGGTCTTTCTATGTAGCTGTGAATGGTTGGTCCTTTGCATGTAACACTTGCTTGGTAGCTGTCTTAGTCAGGGTTTCTCTTCCTGCACAAACATCATGACCAAGAAGCAAGTTGGGGAGGAAGGGGTTTATTCGGCTTACATTTCCATACTGCTGTTCATCACCAAAGGATGCAGGACTGGAACTCAAGCAGGTCAGAAAGCAGGAGTTGACGCAGAGGCCATGGAGGGATGTTCTTTACTGGCTTGCCTCCCCTGGCTTGCTCAGCCTGCTCTCTTATAGAACCCAAGACTACCAGCCCAGAGATGGTCCCACCCACAAGGGGCCTTTCCCCCTTGATCACTAATTGAGAAAATGCCTTACAGTTGGATCTCATGGAGGCATTTCCTCAACTGAAGCTCCTTTCTCTGTGATAACTCCAGCTGTGTCAAGTTGACACAAAACTAGCCAGTACAGTAGCACTCTCAGTATAACCCAAGATGATTACAATGTCAGTTATTCTCTAACCTTGGTAAATCAAGTATTGGAATTACAAGCATCTATCACCACATTCAGCTCAAACGTATTAATTTTATATTTGGTTCAGCAAAGTACGACAAAATTGGTAAATAAAAACAGAAAATGTTTACCATCATCTGTGCAGCAGGAAGCAAATAGATTTCAGCTGTTGTGGGCAGCACACAAGATGGATTGGAGGTGCTGCCTGGCTGCATTCTCATCTGACTTTGAATAGAGAGGCCTCTAGAATATCATTGGTGTTAAAAGGACTCTTTTAAGGCTATATGAGATTGATCAGACTTTGCCTACTCAAGAGGAGGAAGTACCACAGATGTGTGAACACTAGGGAGCCCATCTGACAGCCATTGGCACCTGGCACATCAGATACTCTAAATAGTCTCATCAGTTGTAAATGAGATAAGGAGGAGTTGTTTGGAATAATTTCATTCATATTCTGGCCTAACATAATGTATGGTTAATTTATTCATCATCTAAAGATAAGAACTCTGTTTACTTGTTGGCTTATGATTTTCAGTGACATTTCACACTTTCATTGCTGAAAATTTAGCTATTCCTTCACAATCCAGCAGGAATCAAAATAGCCAAGGGAACGCTGAGCAGGTCAGAGTTCTCTCTGTAATGCTTCTCTCTTACCATCACCCTGTTTTACTTCAAACCAAGGAACCCACTAGACTCTCACAAGCTTCCTCTCTACCCCTGGGGTCTTGGGACCTTGCTTTGCTTCATCCTCTTTTCAGCTTTATTCTATCCTTTTTCTCACCTCTTGGGGGTTCATTGCCTCACTGTCTGACACTCTAATCAGTGAATTGTTAAATTTTAACTCTTTTTATTGTATCAAATGGGAGCATAAACTGAGTTCTCATTATTCAATCTTAGACCCAGAATTTACCATTAAGAAATTTACTCTTATTCGTATAAGAAAATTGTCCAACACTTCTTCAATATCTTGTTTTCTCTAACCCCCAACATATCTGTGCTTCTTTTGTGCATGACTATAAAAAACAAAAACAAAACAAAAAAACCACAACAAAGCAATGGATCTTACCTGAAAAGGCTCAATGTTCACTCACTGTACACAACAGACACACTAAAATTCCTTGACAACATTCTGCAATGAGTGGTCTAAAACAAGCTAGCATAAAGCACTGTAGAAGCATTGTATATGCTGCCTTTACTAAAGTAAGATTCTTTTGGGATTCCATAATTTTAAATGAGGCTTCTTAATGATATTAAATACACATAAAATAAATACTTTGAGATTTAACACTTGGAGTTTTCCTTTCCAATTAATTTTTGAATGTAAATAATATAAAACAAAGTATTGATTTGGGTAAATTGAATGTATTAATTTATATCAATCAGCATTTAAAAGTATATGCAACACCAGCCTTTTGTTGAGGTAGTGAATTTTATAAGAAAATATTTTATACCCTAAGCTTTTTTATTTCTTAGGACAAAAACTTTAGTATTAATCTTTGAAATATTTTGAAAGATCTTGAAAAACTGTGTTTTTCTGTTTGAAAGAGAGATAGTTGTATTGTAGTGCTGTGACAAATGGATTTTTTTCCTAGTGTTCTTTAAAAGCAGAAAGGTCACTCCAATATATATTTTTTAAGTTCTCACTCACTTCAGTATTCCTTGGAGAAATATCATTTTCATAACTAAGATGAGGAATATTTATGAATATAAAGAGTCAAGCAGTCTTACTATATATATCTTGGCAAAATCTCCTTCTCTGTCCTCCCTTCTTTTTTATTTCTCCCCTGCTTAATTTTTGTTTGGTGCTCCAGTTTATGAGACAGACCAGGTTTGAAGAATTCAGGGCCTAGAGATATGGCTGTTGGCAGTGTGTGGCTTAAAAATCACAAAGTTCTTTTTTTAATTCCCAGGATTGCATAAACTTGACACAGTTTTTTTTTTTTTTTCATGTAGTTTTACATTCTGCCCACCTTTGCTCTAGGAGGTAGCAGAACTACCAGCCCCTCCCAACTTCCTTTGAATCTGCAGATAAAAGACACAGAAACACAGTTGTTCAATTTCAACTTGCCTTCTTGGTACAATTGTTGGGCAACACTGTCTCCTACCTGGAAGATCATGCCCTTATCAATTTCTTATCTCAATCTATTCTACCTACCTTAAACTTAAGTTGTTAAATACCCACCTGTAATAGCAGCCTCTGTGGCCACTCCACTTTGAGATCTCACATGGTTGCCCAGTTCTCCTCTCTGCAAAGCAGGGCAAATTCTGTTCTCCTCTCTTGGGTCTCCATCTCCTGCAGGGACCCAGAAATCCCCTCTGTACCTTCTGTCCAGTGATTGTCCCATGCATTTCTTTGCTGACAGATAAAGAACCAATTGGGGAACAGAATCTTAACATTAGAATTACCCCCTACACACTGGATCCCAGGACTTGGGAGATGGAGGAAGTAGGATCAGAAGGTCAAGCTCATCATTCGTCTATATATTGAGTTCATATGCTGCTTGGAATATCTCTGGAATTTTTTGCTTAAGGAAAGAGGAAAATCTAGACCAAAATCATTCTCATGTAACTGGTATGTGTTCTTGTTATGTTCCATTCACAAGTTGACTATTATTTTACTTAATAGAGTTATTTTCATCATGGAAAAACTAAGTAATTCTTGTGGTGATCATAAATGATTAAACATTGGCTGAAAGTCAAAAACAGAAAAAAACTTGGATTCAAACTCTGCACTTCTATATAGTGTCAGTGTACAAGTTCTACCTTATGCTACTCTTCAGATCAGAGCATCTGCATCACAGCATTGAGAATGAAACCCCAGGGTTTATGGAATAAATCTTTTGAAAATAGGAAAAATATTGATCACCAAGACCTTGTATCCACAGTCTAGGTTTGTGTAATGTTTTTGAAAATGCAGACAATACATTTGGTTATGCTTTTTGACTCCTTACCTTTCCTACTCAATTAAGCTTTGAAAAGTATATTTTATTATATTTATTTATAAGAGGTACATGCTTACATGTGCTTTTGCCTGTGAATGTACATTATTGATGTGTGTGTGTGTGTGTGTGTGTGTGTGTGTTTGTTTGCATGCCAGAGAAAATGTTTGGATGTCAGAGGACAACCTGAAGAAGTCTATTATCTGCATGTACCAGATGAGTCCTGGGAACATATTCTCATTGACAAGTTTGACTAGAAATGCATTTACCCACTGTGGCATCTTGCTGGTCCCATTCCAATTATTTGCTTTACTAAGTTCCTAATGTCTTTATTGAGACAGACACTTTGATAAGTGCCATGATGACAAAAAGAGAGGGATTCTATAGACTTATATAGGCTAATATAATTCAATATTCCTTGTCATTATAGTCAAAGTCTAAGAGTTATGACTTCCTCTGGATATACAATGTTTTCAATAAACAAGGTTATATCTATAACATCAATTTGATAATCATACTTGTAAACTAAGTCCTTAATTTGTACAACTATCATACAGTAGAGAAATAATCTACATAGATTAATAGCAATAATTGTGTTGGCAACTTCATTCCCAGGTGTAAATTAATTCCAGACTGACATTACTGAGGAAAGTAATTAGGGAACTATGATTTTGTGTAGAACCTTAGTGTACAGAAAAATCAAATGTTTTCTAATTAAACATGTTTTCTAATTAATTTATGATACCCCAGCTTTTCCTTTCCACTTCCCATATGTGCTTTGATTTTTTATAGCAGGGGAACTGAGGTCTATGATAAATTTCTAGAAAATATTTTATTTGGTTGCAGATGATGAAGTAATTACCAGGTTGATTAGAACATCCTAAAGGTGCAGCTCAAGATGGAATGAAGGGGAGGAGAAGGAGGAGGAGGAAGAGGAGGAGGAGGAGGAGGAGGAGGAGGAGGAGGAGAACATAGAGGGAAAAAAAAGTGAAATTTTTAAGTCACACAGGACTTTCTCAGATTTTACAGGCATCTCATCTGTTTTAAGGGTGTTGAATTTTTTCTCTTTGTGATTTTGTTATTGAGCACAGGAGCTGAGTTGACCAGAAGAATCACATGTATTCAGAAGTCTCTAGGTCAATAGAAACCTGGGAGGGTAGTTGGGATCAACATAGAATGACCACAGAAACAGTTTTAGTGGTAAAGGGTGTGGGGGAAGAGGGAGAATAAAGTTAATCCCAACTATATGTAGGCAGCAAGAAAAACATAGGAATCACAAACTCACAAGGACTATAAAGTGGAGAAGGTGGAGATGTCATATTTTCATGAACAGTCAACTGAAATGAATCCTTTCCATCCTGATGTGAAGGTGGGGACAGAAATAATAGGACAAGAAAAATGCTTGAACCTAGCTTACTTCTACTAGATGACAAATCAAATATTAAACTAACTTTATGGAAATAGATAAAGAAAGGGGGGAAAAACCCTAGGGAAAAATTGACTCGTCTTTTAAGGATGATCAATGTAAAACTTTTTGCGGTGTTTGTTTTCTTTATTTGTTCAAATTTGCAGACTTTACGAAGTTGAAAGTTGCAGTTTTTGTCTTATACTTAGAATTGTAAATTATAGAAATAACTTGTAATATAAATATATGGAATGCATCTCAAAATATGTGGAAGGCAATATCAAATAAAATGAAAGAAAAAGGAAAAAAATCCTTTCCATTATACATCATATTAGCATGAAAATAACACTTAAGCAAGAGAGATTTTTGGAAGGGAAGATGACATTGGGGGCTCTCTGTGTGGACCAATGTATCCTCAGAATTCTTATTTTATCTGTGAAATTTCAAATCACACTCTATATTAGTGGGAAGGTATGAAGACTAGCTGTGTGACACCATGCCAAACATCAGCCTCATTCATATCACTTTTTATCCCTGCTCAAGGCAGAGATTGGTACCCACACTTAAGATATGAACTGCTAGACTCTACAAGATTAAGACATGCCTCAGGCAACATAGGCAGTGAGCTGTGTTGTGATCTTTTACAATGAAAAAGGAACCTGTATGAGTAGCAGATTAGAGACTCCAATCAACTTTTTTTTCTGGCTTATGTACTGCAAGTATTTACATGTTTCTTAGGGGTATTTAAGTTCAACAGCTTCCAAAAAAAGAAATCACTGTAGTCTAATAAAAATCTTTCTGCTTTCTTTTAAAGTCTTTTGTAGCATCTTTATGTTTTTACATATTTCCTATTTTTCTGTATTTCCTAACATATCAATGTGCTAGGTTTTTGAAGTACTCCTTTGTCAGGGAAATTTTCTCCATCATTTAAATTTGTTCTTGGCAAGTACCTGTATAGTCAATATGAATCATGACTAAGACGTCAATAATTTCCCAAACTCGGTAGCAGTCCTAATCCATTCTTTTTTTTTTTTTAGCCTTGCCAAAATGTTAGTTCAATATAATCATCTACAGAGTATAGTTCTGTTTACTGGAAGAAACATGAATTTCAGCGTCAGACTGGCATGGCTTCAAAAGTGTTTTGTGTATTATAATCCAAAAAACTTCAAACACATTCCCTTGTGTGTCGATGATGTGATAACTACATATTGAAGTACCAATAGAACTAATTCTTATGAAAAGGTTTACACACTGCTTACAGCACTTCTGTAGAAAGCCACTAACATTTTATTTTGTTAATATTAACAATTGTGTCAATTCTGAGGCATTGTTATTGTATATTGTTTCTGAAAGAACATCAATAAGTACATCTGTTTGACCTACTTTTTTACCATGACACAGTATTCTCACTTCCATGAACTGAATTCAGTGTACCTCTGGTTTTATGATGCTACCATGTCACCTATATTAGAAACACTGAATCTTCCTGTATTAGAGAAAATTATTTCCCTAGACAAAGGGGATCAGGGAACAGTCACCTCCACTCATTTATCTGTAGGACAGATACTTTTCCATCTTCCAATTTTCAAAAGTCCAAGGAAGACTATTGGGTCCAAAAGGTCAAACAGCAATTACTAGGGTGTCAAGAGATTTATACTAGGGAAAGGAGAGTCCGTTTTCTTCCGAGATGTGGCCATTGAGAGGTTTTTCAAGCTCTAAAAATGGCCCTAGACCCATGAACATATAGGAAGAACTACCTGAATTTACTGGGTTAAAAACAAAACAAATCACACCACCAAGAAACAAAATCAAAATGAGGTTGGAAGGGGAAAAGTGGTGGGGAAATTTTAAAAAAGTAAAGTGGAGGGAATGGGTGATACATTTGATTGCAATATAGTATATGTATGTATGTATGAAATTATTAACTAATAAAATATTAGGAAATAAATATCACACAAGGGATGATGGCACACAAATGCTATAATAGGAAAATAAAGATGGAGGTGTAACAAGAGAGACAGAACCCACCATTGTGTCTGAGAAGCACTAGAAAAATCCAGAAACTACACAGGAAGACAGCAAAACACAGTATGTATCAGATGACTTTGACTTTCTTTAGTTCCTTTGCTTGGATCACAGACGTGCAACAGAGCTCTTTGTGTAGCACTGAGGATAGAACACAGAACTCCATCCAGACTAATAAACAACTCCTCTAGCAACTGATCCATATCCTCAGCCCACTCCAATTAATTTTTGTTTCAAAGAAGCCTAGTGTGGCTGATAGAATTTTCGTAAGTATTTCTTATTTTCTTTAACAAGAAATCCTATTTTTGTAATGCAGCTATTTTTATCCAACTCATTTTATTTCTTAAAATTAGACTAGGGGAGTAAATGACATTTTGAACTACATGTGTATATTGAGACAGCAGTAGAGAGTTTTTACTATGTTTATAGAAATAGGAAATATGTCTCATAATATTACAATTGTTAGGGTTTTCAGAATTATCTGGGACAATGAGCCATTGAATGTGTTGTTTCATAACTGACTGAAAGATGAAAACCAACTAATGTATTTCTGATGACCATAATTTAGAAGATCAACATTTTTTCATTCTCAATGAATTCTTCATAATTATCTTTATTTTAGATCGCCATGGTGCAATAATCAATATAAACAGTAAGACATTATTTCATATATAAATATGGAATATAAATAATAAATATATGTATTTAAAAATAGGCAATTAAGCTAATAGGTAAATCAGCCTGAAAGCTATCTCAGTGGTAAAGAAGTTTGCTATCAAGCTTGACCGTCTGAGTTTTATCTAGGTATACTGACATGGTAGAAGAAGCAAACAACTTTACTAAGTTGTTCTCTGACCTCTACATTTACATCCTTATATATACACACATACACATACAAATAGATATATGTACAGATTATTTTTTTTTAAATCTAGGAGGTATCAAAGAAACAGTAGATATAGTCCAGGATATAGTCATTTTAAACGTACAAGGTGAAATAAAATTCCTAATGTGCATTCGTGGGCTGGAGGAATATATCATTGACAGAGCATAAGCATTATATTCATGAGGTTTTGGTTTATTCTCTTAAAAAAATAGAAATAAACAAAGAAAATATACTTTTATCTGACAGTTTATTTTGACATGTTGACTGCCATGACAATTCAAGAATATAGGGCAATATTACTTTTGTCATAATCCATTTTGCAACTGTTTGAGAATATAAAAAATTTAAAGCATTTTATAATGGGAAATGATGTTTTAGTTAAATAAGTTATATGAAAGATATTTTCATTAAAATATCCCCAAGCTGCCGACATGTAGAAGAACATAATAACCCTAGTTTGTTCACAGTTGTTGTTCAATACGTTAGGATACCAAATCAAAGGCATTCATTTATCCATCAAGATTGCACAGGACTGAGGCATGGAACACTGTCCATAGTCCTAAGAGTATGAAACAGAGAAGATTCCTAAGCTCAGTCCACACGGAACAGACTAAAAATCATTCAGTCAACCAAACAAATAAATAAATAAATGTTTTAAGTTGACAGTAATATTTGTTAAAGTCATATTTTATCTTTAATCATATTTATATGATTGTCTTGCAGTATATGATTTTGTATATATAATTGAAGTGCCCTGCTATGAAGCAGAAATTTCTATTTCTCTGGAGACTCATTTGTGTCATGTGATATTTTCCTAGAAACTGTTTTTTCAGAGTATGTTTGTGTTGAAGCAGATACGTGGGTGGATGTTTTGCTGAGAACGAACACATCGTGTTTTTCTAGAAGCAGCCTGGAAAAAAGGATGTGATATTTTGCTAGAGTGGATGCTTGAGAGAACACATGATGTTTGAAAATGGTATAAATATAACTAACAAAGAGTGGACGCTGCTGTGCGGTATTGGTGTGCCTAATCATTCTTTGTTGGTCATTGTTGGGTTTAGCTTATGTTGGTCTTACCTAACAACACTGTATTGTATTGATTTCCTTGCCATTATTTACTGGTCATCATTTGTCGTGTCTTCATAGAAAGAAACACACCAAAAACGTCTGGTGGTGTTCGGGTGACTTCCTGCTGCTTCTGCAGACTCAAGCTAATTGGCAGAGTCTTAAGGTTTCTTCTGGACTGACTTGTCATTGCTGATGCATGAATTGTGTTTATGAGGGGACAGATCTACTGCTGCTGATTCATGTGAACTGAACTTCTAATATCCTGACAACGCAGACTGGATTTGCTCCCAAGAACTATTTCTAAACATGTCCACGTCATCTATTTCCCTATTAACCTTTCCTCTCCACTACCTCTGGTAGTTTTTGGGCTAGAAAGCAAGTTAAAGTATTTAAGTACCCTTATTAAAAGTAGGTTTTGAAAAATATAAGCCCACACTAAGAGGACAAAAAAAGGGGGTTAGGTTCCCTGGAGCTAGAGTTACAGAAGATTGAGAATCACTCAATTTACTGCAGGCAACAGCACTTGGATCCATTGAAAAAGCAGTATAAACTATTACTCAATGAGTGATCTCTTCAGTTTCAGTCAATAATTTGCATTGCACATGGCCATTTAACCAGAAGCACATAACTAGGGCAAATACATGTGGCCATTTAACCAGAACACAGGACTCAGGACAGATCAAGCATGACTCGTGGCTGTTTAGGCAGAGTTCAGGGTTGAAAATAGATCATACATGGCCATTTAACTAGAGCACAGGAGTCAGGACATATCACACATATCCATTTAACCAGAGTACAGGAGTAAGGACAGACCATATATTGGCATTTGACCAGAAGCATAGGACTAAGGACAGAAGGAGTTATGACTTTTTCTGTTACAGAAAACTGCAAAGCCTATATATTTGTTCCATTCTTACTTAATGTAACACAGTTTGTAAGATTATGCAATGCCTGCCTTACAACAGTTATATAATTATATAATTCCAATCATCACTCAAACTCATGCTTTAATTGCAGCTAGTATGTGAAACAGGGTAGCCTGTGTAATAAAGGACAAAGAAAAGTTGGGGGAAAAAGCCATCTTTGAATCAACCCATTATTTAAAAATAAAAATTACTAAGGGCAAGATGCAGAGAGATAGGTTGAAATTAAGTTAAAATGTTAGGATTCCTGTCAACCGGACCCAATCTAAGGGCGTTAAAATGGGAATAGATATGAGGATGTAACTTTGCAGTAATATAGCACTTGGCTAACATGTGTAAGGCCCCTCCTCTGACACATCAGTCACTGCAGGACTGGGCATATCCTTTATTGCACTAAGGCCAGAAAAATGTGACCTAGTTAGGGGAATGAGATCCACAGGCAGGCAACAAATTCACGGACACAACTGGAGTTGGGGGACCCACGTGAAGACCAATCTGAGAAAGCATATTGTAAACACATAAATATGTTTAACACATATATACACACTCATGTATGTGTTTATGGGATAGAGAGAGAGAGAGAGAGGGAGAGGTGTTAATAGAGGTATGAAGCACAGGAAATCTGATAATGTTTCCAAAGTAACCCAGGTTTTCCCACTAAGATTAAGATGACTGTAGTAGTACACATCAGACGCTTGCATAACCTATAAGATACAACAGTATTTCATCCTATTGTACCTATTCTCCTGAGAATGATGTATTCTCTAAAACTGAGTCTCAGGGCTTTAAAGCTCTTATAATTCAGTGCAAAACAAAAAACAAACAAACAAACAAAAAACGTACTCTTTCATTTTGAATGGCATTTCTTTCACATTATCAGTTCCAATATCCAAGAAATAGGAATATATAAGAGACCCCAGCTGTCCTTGACTGTGGACCTGGGAGTGAGGAACTTGTATCTTTCCAGTCTTGACTTCCTTTCTGAGTGCTAAACTCAGGAATCTTATCAAGCAAAACTGAGCCACAAAGCTTCCCTTGGAGAAAAAAGAGTTTTTGAAAACTATTTTTAATATACATAAAACCATCTTCTTTATTCACATGATATGCACTCACTGATAAGTGGATATTAGCCCAGAAACTTAGAATACCCAAGACACAAGTTTCAAAACACATGAAACTCAAGAAGACAGAAGACCAAAGTGTGAATACTTTGTTCCTCCTTATAATGCAGAACAAAATACCCATGGAAGGATTTACAGAGACAAAGTTTGGAACTGAGATGGAAGGAAGGACCATCCAGAGACTGTCCCACCCAGGGATCCATCCCATAAACAGCCACACATATGCCAGCAAGATTTTGCTGACAGGACCCTGATATAGCTGACTCTTGTGAGGCTAGGCCAGTGCCTGGCAAATACAGAAGTGGATGCTCACAGTCATCTATTGGATGGAACACGGGGCCTCCAATGGAGGAGCTAGAGAAAGCACCCAAGGAGCTGAAGCTGTCTACAACCCTATAGGAGGAACAACAATATGAACTAACCAGTACATATGCAGCAGTCACTAGCTGCATATGTAGCAGAAGATGGCCTAGTCGGCCATCATTAGGAGAGCCCCTTGATCTTGAGAAGAGTATATGCCCCAGTACAGGGGAATGTCAGGGCCAGGAATTAGAGTGGGTGGGTTGGGTAGCAGGGCGGTGGTGGTGGTGACTTTCGGGATAGCATTTGCAATGTAAATGAAGAATATATCTAATAAAAAACTAAAAAAACAAAAACAAAAACAAAAAACAAAAGAAAACAAAAACCATCTTCTTTTTTTTTTTTTTTCTTTTTGCAATACCAATGGGTCTCTCTTTCCACTGATGGCCGACTAGGCCATCTTCTGATACATATGTAGCTAGAGACATGAGCTCCTGGTGGTACTGGTTAGTTCATATTGCTGTTCCACTATAGAGATGCAGATCCCGTTAGCTCCTTGGGTACTTTCCCTAGGTCCTCCATTGGGGGCCCTGTGATCCATCGAATAGCTGACTGTGAACATCCACTTCTGTGTTTCCTAGGCCCCAGTATAGCCTCACAAGAGACAGCTATATCAGGGTCATTTCAGCAAAATCTTGCTAGTGTATTGAATGGTGTCAGCATTTGGAGGCTGATTATAGGATAGATCCACGGGTATGGCACTCTCTAGATGGTTCATCCTTTTGTCTCAGCTCCAAACTTTGTCTCTGTAACTCCTACAATGGGTGTTTTGTTCCCAATTCTAAGAAGGGGCAAAGTGTCCACACTTTGGTCTTCGTTCTTCTTAAGTTTCATGTGTTTTGCAAATTGTATCTTGTATCTTGGGTATTCTAAGTTTTGGAGCTAATATCTACTTATCAGTGAGTATATATCATGTGAGTTCTTTTGTGATTGGGTTACCTCACTCAGGAAGATTCCCTCCAGGTCCAACCATTTTTTTTTAGGAATTTCATAAATTCATTCTTTTTAATAGCTGAGTAGTACTCCATTGTGTAAATGTACCACATTTTATGTATCCATTCGTCTGTTGAGGGACATCTGGGTTCTTTCCAGCTTCTGGCTATTATAAATAAGGCTGCTATGAACATAGTGGAGCATGTGTCCTTCTTACCAGTTGGGGCATCTTCTGGATATATGCCCAGGAGAGGTATTGCAGGATCCACCAGTAGTACTATGTTCAAGTTTCTGAAGAACCGCCAGATTGATTTCCAGAGTGGTTGTATAAGTTTGTAATCCCACAAAAAATGGAAGAGTGTTCGCCTTTCTCCACATCCTCGCCAACATCTGCTGTCACCTGAGTTTTTGATCTTAGCCATTCTGACTGTTGTGAGGTGGAATCTCAGGGTTTTTTTTGATTTGCATTTCCCTGATGATTAAGGATGCTGAATATTTTTTCAGGTGCTTCTCAGCCATTTGTTATTCCTCAAGTGAGAATTCTTTGTTTAGCTCAGCTCTGAGCCCCATTTTTAATGGGGTTATTTGATTTTCTGGAGTCCACCTTCTTGAGTTCTTTATATATATATATTGGATATTAGTCCCCTATCTGATTTAGGATAGGTAAAGATCCTTTCCCAATCTTTGGTGGCATTTTTGTCTTATTGACGGTGTCTTTTGCCTTACAGAAGCTTTTCAATTTTATGAGGTCCCATTTATCGATTCTCGATCTTAGAGCACAAGCCATTGCTGTTCTATTCAGGAATTTTTCCCCTGTGCCCATATATTCGAGGCTTTTCCCCACTTTCTCCTCTATAAGTTTCACTGTCTCTGGTTTTATGAGGAGTTCCTTGATCCATTTAGATTTGACCTTAGTACAAGGAGATAGGAATGGATCAATTTATATTCTTCTACATGATAACTGCCAGTTGTGCCAATACCATTTGTTGAAAATGCTGTCTTTTTTGCAGTAAATTTTTTTAGTTCCCTTGTCAAATATCAAGTGACCATAGGTGTGTGGGTTAATTTCTCAGTCTTCAGTTCTGTTCCATTGGTCTACTTGTCTGTCTCTATACCAGTACCATGCAGTTTTTATCACAATTGCTCTGTAGTACAGCTTTAGGTCAGGCATGGTGATTCCACCAGAGATTGTTTTATCATTGATAAGAGTTTTTTTCTATCCTAGGTTTTTGTTATTCCAGATGAATTTGCAGATTGCTCTTTCTAATTCGTTGAAGAATTGAGTTGGAATTTTGATGGGTATTGCATTGAATCTGTAGATTATTTTTGTCACGGTAGCCATTTTTACAAAATTGATCCTGCCAATCCATGAGCATGGGAGTTCTTTCCATCTTCTGAGATCTTCTTTAATTTCTTTCTTGAGAGACTTGACGTCCTAGCCAGAGCAATTCGACAATAAAAGGAGATCAAGGTGATACAAATTGGAAAGGAAGAAGTCAAAATACCACTTTTTGCAGATGATATGATAGTATATATAAGTGACTCTAAAAATTCTACCAGAAAACTCCTAAACCTGATATACAGCTTCAGTGAAGTAGCTGAATATAAAATTAACTCAAACAAGTCAATGGCCTTTCTCTACACAAAGGATAAACAGGCTGAGAAAGAAATTAGGGAAGCAACACCTTTCTCAATAGTCACAAATAATATAAAATATCTTGGTGTGACTTTAACTAAGGAAGTGTAAGATCTGTATGATAAAACCATCTTCTTTTATCACCTAACATGTTGTACTCTTTCTGTAAATTTATGCTTTAAAAAGAATTTCTAATAATTTTTGTGAAATATGAAGTATCCATACACATTTCAGTTTTTACAAGTCAATAATATTCTAAAACTTTTCTATTCTTCAACATGCCAATATAGCCATATGTGGGTTTTATCTTACACACACACACACACACACATACACACACACACACACACACACACACACACACAAATCTAAATAATTGGTGAATGATAAGGAACAAATAAAATAATAATATTTATTTACTAGACATATTTTAATAAATATTAAAACATTTGAATCAATCTATAATCACATTATGGTTTTCAGATAGGACAATATTTTAAAAAATATTGGAAGAGAATTGGAGTAAAGACTAGGGGGAGGGAAGCGAGAGATACTAATTAAGGATATAGGCAAGGGAGAGTGAGATTAAGTCACAAGAATAGGAGCATAGGTTCATGGGAGTAAGAAGCTCCCCTGTCTCAGCATGTACTTGGCAGAAAGACAGCTATCTGTTCAATTATAGACACTGCCACATGCAAGAAATGCAACTCTTCCTTTAGTGCCATAAAATCTTTCCTACATCACAGAGAATTCTCAAATGTTTGCGTGTCATTCTGTAAAGAATTTGCTCAAAACTTCCCTTATTCTCTGAATATGAATCTAATTTGAGTTTACTACTAATGATTTGACAAACTCAAGCATGAGGAAACCAACCATCTCTCTCTATGAGAACCCAGCAGTGGAGACTAGATTTCCTCACACCACTGTCACCAATACATACTGAAATAATCTCTGCAGCTATGTCATTTCTGGTCTATTTTCATATACAATGCCTATGTAATCTAGTGTGCTCTTCATTTCCAAAATCTAGTAATGTTTGATAAACCTTGGGAAAAGTATGACCAGAATTTTTTTGTTGTTGTTATAGCTCTGGATTCTATATTCTCTTTTTTCCTTCAATGTACAGCTCTCCCATACAAGCCACTGAAATCTTCATTTGGAAAATAGAATTCACGATGTCTTGTAATTCCTATGGAACTGTAAAGTGAGCTTTCATCTGAAGGAAGTACTCATACCCATATTCCAGGATATTCTACTTGCTTGATCATCTGTGGTTCAAGATCAAAGATAATGGCAGTTTCTAAACCAGACAGAATTTTTTAGGATTAGGACATGGGTCTTTAAGAACTATCTGTGGAAGAATGCTTTGAACATATCAACATACTGACTTTTTCCAACTAAGCCAATAATTACTTCTGGATTTTTTTTTGTTTTTTGTTTTTCTTTTTTGTTTGTTTGTTCGTTTTCTCTTTTTCTTTTTTCTTTATTGTTTGTTTGTTTGTTTGATTTGTTTTTTTTTTTTTCAGCTTGAAATTTTTAGGAGTCTTACTATTGCAGGCACCATAGAAGTGAATTTCCCAGATCTCTGAGACACATAGCTAGAGTATGAGCACTAAAGACTAAATTTTTTCTTTTTTTTTTTTAATTTTGTTCTTGGTTTTTAAAAATATTTTTATTAGGTATTTTCCTCATTTACATTTCCAATGCTATCCCAAAAGTCCTCCATACAATCCCCCCCCACTCCCCTACCCACAAGACTAAATTCTTATGTTTAGCTTTAAACACTGATGTCTTGAATAATTTTCTTTTTTTTTTCCATTTTTTATTAGGTATTTAGCTCATTTACATTTCCAATGCTATACCAAAAGTCCCCCATACCCACCCACCCCCACTCCCCTACCCACCCACTCCCCCTTTTTGGCCCTGGCGTTCCCCTGTACTGGGGCATATAAAGTTTGCGTGTCCAATGGGCCTCTCTTTCCAGTGATGACCGACTAGGCCATCTTTTGATACATATGCAGCTAGAGTCAAGAGCTCCGGGGTACTGGTTAGTTCATAATGTTGTTCCACCTATAGGGTTGCTTGAATAATTTTCTATCTGTGTGTTTGGCCTTCACCTAAACCTATTTCATCTTTAATATTCTAGGGAACTAAACTATGTAAAGCATTATCCTGCTTTTCATACCCGGCTGTCTTTCTGGTAGATAATTGAATTTAGTTGGTAATAATGAAATAGAAGATTTATTTCTCTATTAGGTCTGCCAGAAAACCTTTCTCGAAAATGTATGTAAATAATACTCTCACGTGAGATAGCCTAAAGGTAGTTACTCACTTAAAAAAAATGGTGGCTAACCCTTAATGATTCAGATTGAGTTAAAATGCAAATATAAAACAGACACAGGGTGGGCAAAGGATTACTGCATTAGAGAGAAGTTGCATTCTGCAGCAATTAAAGTGATAGTAAGGAGACTCAGACTTTATTAGATGTCAGACCAAACCTCATTGCACAGCCCTAGAAATGGTACACAAAGTTACAAGTAAAAGAGTATATTCAGAGCAGCTGTACCAGCTTGCAATCCTACCAGCAATGGAGGAGTGTTCCTCTTTCTCCACATCCTTGCCAGCATCTGCTTTCACCTGCTTTTTTTTTTTTTTTTTTTTTTTTTGATCTTAACCATTCTGACGGGTGTGAAGTGGAATCTCAGGGTTGATTTGATTTGCATTTCCCTGATGACTAAGAATGTTGAACATTTCTCTTGGTGCTTCTTGGCCATTTGATATTCTTCAGTTGAGAATTCTTTGTTTAGCTCTGTACCGAAGTCTTTATAGGGTTATTTGATTCTCTGGACTGTAACTCCTTGAGTTCTTCGTATATATTAGATATTAGCCCTCTATCAGATGAAGGGTTGGTAAAGATCTTTTCCCAATCTGATGGTTTCCATTTTGTCCAGTGGACAGTGTCCTTTGCCTTACAGAAGCTTTGCAATTTTATGAAGTCCTATTTGTCAATTTTTGATCTTAGAGCATAAGTTATTGGTATTTTGCTCAGGTAATTTTCCCTGTGTCCATGTGCTCAAGGCTCTTCCCCACTTTCTTTTTGATTAGTTTCAGTGTATCTAGTTTAATGTGGAGGCCCTTGATCTACTTGGACTTAAGCTTTACATAAGAAGATAAGAATGTATTAATTTGCATTTTTCCACATGCTTACCCCGGTTGAACCAGCACCATTTGTTGGAAATGCTGTCTTTTTTCAACTGGATGGTTTTAGCTTCTTAGTCAAAGATCAAATGACCATTTGTGTACTGGTTCATTTATGGGTCTTCAATTCTATTTCATAGTCCTACCAGTGTGTCACTGAACAAACACCATGGAGTTTTTATAAGAATTGCTCTGTAGTATAACTTGAGGTCAGGGATGGTGATTTCCCTACAAGTTCTCTTATTGTTGAGAATAGTTTTCACTAGCCTGTTTTTTGTTTGTTTGGCTGGTTTTTGGTTTTTTCTTTTTTCTTTTTTTAAATTCCAGATGAATTTACAAATTGCTCTTTCTAACTCTATGAAGAATTGAATTGGAATTTGATTGGTATTGCAATGAATCTCTAGAATCTGTTGCTACCCTAATTTATTTCTCAGCCTGTTTACTATTTGAGTAGAGGAAGGTCATTTATTAGCTTAGAATAGCAAAGATACAATTTGCAAAACCCATGAAACTCAATAAGAAGGAAGACCAAAGTGTACATGCTTTGATCCTTCTCAGAAGGGGGAACATAATAACTATGGAAAGAGAGAGACAAACTTTGGAGCAGAGACTGAAGGAATGTACATCCAGAAACTGCCCCACCTGGGGATCCTTCCAATAAACAACTACCAAACCCAGACACTATTGCAAATGCCAACAAGAGCTTGCTGACTGGATGGTGATATAGTGCTATCCTAATGGGCTCTGACAAATTCAGTAGTGGATGCTCACTCTCATCCATTAGACAGAGCACAGGGTCCCCGATGAAGGAGTTAAAGTAAGTACCCAAGGAGCTGAATGGGTTTGCAGCTCCATAGGAGGAACAACAATATGAACTAGCCAGTACCCCCAGAGCTCCCTGGGACTAAACCACCAATCAAAGAAAACACACTGTGGGACTCATGGCCCTAGCTGCATTAGTACAAGAGAATGGCCTAGTTGGTTATCAATGGGAGGAGAGGCCCTTGGTCCTGTGAAAGTTCTATGCCCTAGTTCTATGCCTTTCTGGGCCAGGAAGCAGGAGAGTGTGGGTTGGGGAGTGGGGAGAGTATAGAGGATTTTCAGAGGGGAAACTAGGAAAAGAGGTAACATTTGAAATGGAAATAAAGAAAATATATAATAAAAATATTTATATCCAGCCACTTTGCTGAAGATGTTTATCAGATATAGGAGTTCTTTGGTGGAATCTTTGGGGTCACTTAAGTATACTATCTGCAAATAATGATAGTTTGGCTTCTTCTTTTCCAATTTGTATCCATCAGAAAATTAGACATAGTACTACCTGAGGACCAAGCTATACCAATCCTGGACATATACTCAGAAGATGCTCCAACATCTAATAAGGGCACATGCTTCACTCTATTCATAGCAGTCTTATTTATAATAGCCAGAAGCTGGAAAGAATCTAGGTGTCCCTCAACAGAGGAATGGAAACAGAAAATGTGGTACATTTACACAATGGAGTACTACTCAGCTATTAAAAATGATGAATTCATGAAACACTTAGAGAAATGGATGGAACTAGAAAATATCATCCTGAGTGAGGTAACCCAATCACAAAAGAGTACACATGGTATGCACTCACTGATAAGTGGATATTAGTCAAGAAGCTCAGAATACCCATGATAAAATTCACAGACCACATGAAGCTGAAGATGAGGAAAGGCCAAAGTGTGGATACTTTGGTCCTTCTTAGAACGGGAAGAAAATACCCATGGATGTAGATACAGAGACAAAGTGTGGAGCAGAGACTGAAGGACTGACCATCCAGAGACCGTCCCACCTAGAGATCCATCTCATAAAGACTTACCAAACCCAGACACTATTGTGGATGACAACAAATTTTGCTGACAGGAACCTTATATAGCTCTCTCCTGAGAGGCTCTGCCAGTGCCTGACAAATACAGAGGTGCATGCTCTCAGCCAACCATTGAACTGAGCACAGGATCTCCATTGGAGGAGCTAGAGAAAGGACCCAAGAGCTGACAGGGTTTGAAGCCTCATAGGAGGAAAAACAATATGAAACAACCAGTACCCCCCCCCCCAGAGCTCCCAGGGACTAAATCACCAACCAAAGAGTACACATATAGGGACTCATGGCTTGAACCACATATGTAGCAGAGGATGGCCTTGTAGGATGTCAATGGTAGAAGAGGCCCATGGTCCTATAAAAGTTGATGCCCCAGTGTAGGGGAATGGCAGGACAGGGAAGCAGGACTGGGTGAGTGGGAGTGGGGTGGGGTGGGGGGATGAGATGGGGGTTGACAGGTAAATGAGGAAAGGGGATAACATTTGAAATGTATATAAAGAAATCATATAATAAAAATAAAATAAAAGAGTATATCGTCTAAAGAGTATGTGCAGCAGAAAGAACATTATAACCATCAATATTGACAAAGTAAAAGAACCCCAGGAAGACTAGCTCCAGTATCACTGGGAACATACAGTGTGAAAACCTTTTGCCATGAAAACCTTCTACAGGACTTCTGATAAAACAGGAGAAAGAGAAAATAAAATTATAGTGATCTTGCTTGGTTGGGTTTCTTAAAGCAAGAGTTAAGTTATCTGTGGTCTAAAGCCCACCACAACCTCCTTCTGATGACTATTACTGTTGTTAAAACAACAGTGAGGACACAATATCAAATCCCAAATTTTCGTACTTTCTTCCTATAGGTGTAGGACACATGAGACATCACAGTGCCGTTAAAGTCAGTCTGACAATATGTATCTCATTCTCAGAAAAAAATTCTACCAGCACACTGAGCCTTGAGCATCCTGAAGTGCATAAGACAGTCACGTAGAGACTTCTGACTGCTTGACTGTGCACATGATGCATGACCATCTATCAATAATAATAGTGTGTTAATGTGGGGCAATGGGCTATGTACAGACAGCCTAGTCTCCAGTCAAGCTGAGGTTCTGAACCCCAGCTCATGTCTCTTGACCTCTGGCTCCTGTCGAAGTAACAGCCCCCATAACTCCCATAGGAGAAGTGTGGCTTTTAGTCAAGTACACAATGTCCCAAGCTTCTGACCTTCAGGCTAGACTCCTCCTAGTTACCTAGCAACAGCAAAATAACACAAAACCACTATAAGAGGGGCTGTTTGGCACCACCTGGCTCTCTTTCTTTCCTCATTCTCTTAAGCTTTTACTTTTCTTACTCTCCCTCTTGCTCTCTCCCTCTTACTCTAGCCTTTCTTCTCTCTCTCCTTTCCCCCTTCCCTCCTCTTGGCCATGGCCGGTCTCTCTCTCTTTTACCTTCTCTCTTTCCCCCGCCTTTCTACAATAAAGCTCTAAAACCATAGACTGTCTCTGTTCATCAAGGCCCACTATGCTTGGATGATGGGATAGGCTTTCTCCTAAGGAGCCATGCCTAATCTCCCATCAGAAGGCCTTCCTGTGCTCCAGGCATCGACTGGACTAAGGACTCTCACCTGTATGGGAGCCTCTCTCCCTCTGCCCTCTCTCCCGAATCTCCAGGGCCGAGATAGTATTGCCTCAGAGCCCCTGGTATTGAGGGCTGCCCCTTGTCCACTTCCTGTCGAGTGGGGTCCAGTGGCTTCATACAGCCAGATGCCCACCTGGGGCTGAGTGAAAAGCATCCAGCAGTCTTCCCGCACCTGTCTGCCCAGAACACAGGAACTCTGGCCAGATGTGGGCTCTCTCCCTCCCACCTCTTCCCCAGTACCCGCAGCCCAACATGTTATAACATGCCATGAAGTCTTATGCCAAGGTTAAGTCCTATGAGTTCTTCAAGCACTCCATTTCAGTCAAGAACACATGAGATATCACAGTACCCTCAAAGTCAGTCTGACAATATGTATCTCATTCTCAGAAAAAATTCTTCCAGGACACTGAGCCTTGAGCATCCTGAAGTGCCTAAGACAGTCACTTAGAGACTTCTGACTGCTTGACTATGCTCTGGAAATGCAAACTCAGGCAGATATCTGGCCAAAAATATGTAAAAGCTTATGAAACACTTGAAAGAGTGACATGCATGAGTAGAAAGACCGCAGAGCTGAGTCAGTACAATGCTATGATCTGAAATAGCAATACTGCAATGAACCAAATTCAGTGAGGCATGGCTGAAAAGGATTTGCTGGCAGCCATGACTCTGCATAGGCCTCACCACCTACATTTTTCTAATACAGTGAGCACTGCTAAAGTGAAGATCCTACATCAACGCTTGCATTTATGAAATTATTTTAAATTAAAGCAAAATTAATTTTGAGGTATATATGGGTATTGTGTAGGGATATGTGCATAGGTGAGTGAGGATTAAATGGAGTCCAGAAGAGGGCATCGGCTCTCCTCTAGCTAGGGTATGAGTACAAAGACTAAATTTAGATACTCTGCAAGAGTAGCAAGTGCTCTTAACTAAAAGATTTCCTCAGTCAGTCCTTCACATGAAATTCTGGCGATCATAGAAATTGGGACCTTTATATGCACACACATACTTACATGCACACACACATACACACATACACATGTACATGTGGGAACACATATACACACACTCATGGAAACATACACACTCACATATATACATGCGTACACATACACAATCACATACATGCATAATTATAAAACAAAGAGACAGATTCATATACACATGTGAAAAGACACAGACATACACAAATATACAAACAGACACACACACATACACAAAGACACCACGGCAGGTATCATATAAATTCCTTGACTAACTCAATTATTTTAAGCATATAAATATAAAAGCTTTAAAGAAATTTTGCTTTTCTGAATATTTACAAATTTGTTTTGCGTTACAGAAAAATCATTCGAATTTATGTCCTATCACTATTTTCATTGTTGTGTTTTTCTGGAAAGTGTTAAACTTAACCACCATTTTTCCATTTTATAAACAAAACAAAACAGAATCAGCTAATGGTGGGGGGGGGGGGGGGGAATGGTCATACTGAGTAGTAATTGGATAACTGAGTACTACACACTCTTAGAATTAGATCATGGAGAATATTAAACCTATGGTAGGTACATGAGAGTGTACCAAAATCTTGCATTCATTTAGTTAATAGCACTTTCTGAGTGTGGATATTCTGTTAGCTGCTGTACTGGATGCTAGCAATGCTTAATTGCATGGTCATCATCCACCTGACTACAACAATATGACTCAGCTCTACAGGCTCATTTGAATACAGGTATACACAGTATATAAGTGATGAAAGGGAGGTACTATGGGAGGCAGAAGGGATGAAAGTTGGGAGAGGATAATATGGGGAGAAATGTGCTGCATGAAGTATTTTAATTACACTGTT